>NW_027530683.1:4060095-4166598 GCF_008692635.1 Crocuta crocuta
CAGCTGTCAGCACAGAGCCCAACGCAGGGCTCGAACCCACGAACCGTGAGATCATGACCTGAGCCGAAGTCGGACACTTAACTGACTGAGCCATCCAGGCGCCCCATGGCCTTTATGATCTTAAGGTATGTTCCTTCTATTCCTACTTTCTTAAGGGTTTTTAGCAAGAAAGGATTAGTGGCTCCTGGGTGGCTTAGTCAGTTAAGCATCCAACTTCAGCTCAGGTTATGATCTCGCAGTTCATGAGTATGAGCCCCGCATCAATCTCTGAGCTGACAGCTCAGAGCGTGGAGCCTGCTGGGGATTCTGTGTGTCTCCCTCTCTCTGCCCCACCCCTACTTGTACTCTATCTCTCTCTCAAAAATAAACATTATTAAAAAAAAAGAAAGGAGGGGTGCCTGGGTGACTCACTCGGTTAAGCCTCTGACTGGCTAAGGTCATGATCTTGCATTCTATGGATTCGAGTCCCACGTTGGGCTCTGTGCTGACAGTTCAGAACCTGGACCTTGCTTCAGACTCTGTGTGTGTGTGTGTGTGTGTGTGTGTGTGTGTATGTGTGTGTGTGTGTCTGCCCCTGCCTCCCTCTCAAAAGTAAATAAAAATTAAAAAAAATTTTTTTAAAAGAAAGGATGCTGTATTTTGTCAAATGCTCTTTCTGCATCTGTTGAGAAGATTGTGTGGTTCTTATCCTTTCTTTTATTAATATGATGTATCAACAATGATTGATTTGCAAATATTGAACCAGTCTTGCATCTGAGGAATGAATCCCACTTGATCGTGGTGAATAATTCTTTTCATGTATTGTAGGATCTGGTTTGCTAGTGTCTTGTTGAGAATTATTGCATGCATGTTCATCAGGAAAGTGCTCTGTAGTTCTCCTTTTTACTGGGGTCTTTGTCTGGTTTTGGGATCATGGTAATGCTGGCCTTGTAGAATGAGTTTGGAAGTTTTCCGTCCATTTCTATTTTTTGGAACAGCTTAAAAAGAATAGGTGTTAACTCTTCTTTAAATGTTTGGTGGAATTCCCCTGGAAAGCCATCCAAGCCTGGACTCCTGTTTGTTGGGAGATTTTTGGTTACTGATTCCATTTTTTTCCTGGTTATGGATGTGTTCAAATTTTCTATTTCTTCCTGTTTCAGTTTTGGTAATTTATGTTTGTAGGAATTTGTCCATTTCTTCCACATTGCCCAATTTGTTGGCATATAATTGTTCATAGTGTTCTCTTATTGTTTGTATTTCTGCGGTATTGGTTGTGATCTCTCCTCTTTCATTCATGATTTTATTTATTTGGGTCCTTCCCTTTTACTTTTTGATCAGTCTGGCTAGGGGTTTATTAATTTTGTTAATTCTTTCAAAGAACCAGCTCCTGGTTTCAGTGATCAGTTCTACTGGGTTTTTTTTTCTTTTTTAATTTCAAGATCATTGATTCCTGTTCTAATCTTTATTACTTCCTTTCTTCTGCTGGTTTTGGGCTTTATTTGCTGTTCTTTTTCCAGCCCTTTTAGGTGTAAGATTAGGTTGTGTATTTGAGACCTTTCTTCCTTTTCTAGGAAGGCCTAGATTGCTATATACTTCCCTATTATTACCTCCTTTGCGGCAGCCCAGAGGATTTGGACTGTCGTGTTTCATTTTCATTGGCTTCCATGTACTGTTTAATTTCCTCTTGACTTTCTTGGTTAACCCATTCATTCTTTAGCAGGATGTTCTTTAATCTCCAAGTATTCACAATCTTTCCAAATTTTTTCTTGTGGTTGAGTTTGAGTTTCATAGAGTTGTGGTCTGAAAACCTGCAAGTTATGATCTCTTTTTATACTTGTTGAGGGCTGATTTGTGACCTGGTATGTAATCTGCTCTGGAGAATGTTCCATGTGCACTCAAGAAGAATGTGTATTCTGCTGTTTTAGGATGAAATGTTCTGAATATATCTGATAAGTCCATCCAGTCCAGTGTGTCATTCAAAACCATTGTTTCCTTGTTGATTTTCTGCTTACATGATCTGTCCATTGATGTAAGTAGGCTGTTGAAGTCCCCTCCTATTATGGTATTATTATCAATGAGTTTCTTTATGTTTGTGATTAATTGATTATTTTGGCATTCCACATTGGGGGCATAAATATTAACAAGTGTTAGATCTTCTTAGTGTATAGACCCCCTTAATTATGATATAATGCCCTTCTTCATCTCTTGTTACAGTCTTTATTTTAAAATCTACATTGTCTGATATAAGTATGGCTACCCTGGCTTTCTTTTGGCGACCATTAGCATGACAGATGGTTCTCCGTCCCCTTATTTTCCATCTAAAGGTGTCTTTAGGTCTAAAATGTGTCTTGTTTTCATATCCATTCTGATGGCACTATGTTTTTTCATTGGAACATTTCATCCATTTACATTTAGAGTGAGTACTGAAAGATAGGAATTTAATACCATTGTGTTGCCTGTAGAGTTGGTGTTTCTGGCGATGTTCTCTGGTCCTTTGTAATCTTTGTTGCTTTTGGTCTGTTTTGTTTTGTTTTGTTTTGTCTTTTCTCCCCTCAAAGAGTCCCGCCTAAAATTTCTTGCAGGGCTTGTTTAGTGCTCATGAACTCCTTTAGGTTTTGGATGTCTGGGAAACTCTTTATCTCTCCCTTCTATTTTGAATGACAGCCTTAATGGAAAAAGAATTCTTGGCTGCATATTTTTCCAATTCAGCACGTTGAATATATCCTGTCCCTCCTTTCTGGCCTGTCAAGTTTCTCTGGATAGGTCTGCTGCATACATGATCTGTCTTCCTTTATAGGTTAAGGACTTTTTTTCTGTTCTTTGTATGATAATTCATTTTCCATCATATTCTAGACGTTTTGGATATTATGCTAAGACTCTTGTTCCTATTTGAATTTTGTATCAGTAGTCTGTTTGTTGCCTTGCTTAGTTTTAACATGTTGGTTCTGGCCTGCTTGTATGGGCTGTAGCTCTGATAACAATTTGATTTTCAGTGTCCTTGCAGTGCTATTCAACTCTTCCTTGTGCTCTAGCACTATTGCAGCTCTTGTCCCATCTATGCTGATGTCCCCTGCATGGGGAAAGACACTGGGCTGCCCTCACTTGCTGAGCTGCCTTCCACTGGTGGGAATAGGGGACAAGCAGTTCAGGTCCTAGTTTGCTTTCCACCCTGAGCAAATGGCTAGGAGATGTCAGACCTGAGTTTCTTCATGCCACTGGTTAGAGGGCCTGAAGACTGGATAGTCTGCTGCTCCCCCAGGTATGGAGTGGAGATTAGGGTTCCTCAGCAGGTCTCTGTTCTTCCCCTTTACCAGTTTTTGGCAAGAGATAGCACCCTTTTCTTAACTCTTTTTTTTTTTTTTTTCCTCTCCTAAGCCTGTTAGTAGTTCTGGGATGGGTTTCTCTGGTACCCAGTCCAAGCTACAAAGAAGATGTAAAGAAAACCCAGGGAACTCACTGCAGTGACTGTTCTTAAGTCCTAAGTCCCCTAGACAGATTACCTTCTTTCTAGCTTTTAGATTCCTATTTTATAATTGGCTGTTGAATTATTTCCAGGGAATTTAGTTGTAGTTAGAGGGGAGGAATAAAGGAAAGTGAGAAAAGTTGCCATCTTGTCTAGGGCCAGAAGTCCCCTCAATAAATTTTTAAAATTTCAACAGGGACTTCAGAGTAATAATATGATATGAATGAGTAATAGGTAATATATATATAACCTTGTATTTAATTATGCGTTATAAGTCATTAGATGTAAAGATATGGGTAAGTTAAGGCTAGAGGTTACAGGTAAGAATTCAGGGAGGGGTGCCTGGGTGGCTCTATCGGTTAAGCATCTGATGTCGACTCAGGTCTTGATCTTGCGGTTCGTGAGTTCCAGACCCACAGTGGGCTCTGTGCTGACAACTCAGAGCCTGGAGCTTGCTTTGAATTCTGTGACTCCCTCTCTCTCTACCCCTCCCCCACTCACACTATCTCTCTTCCTCTCAAAAAATATATGTTTAAAAAAATTTTAATAAAAAAATTTTTTAATAAAAAAAAGAATTCATGGACACAAAATAATTTGGACAGGCCCTTACTGCAAAAGGCTAGGTCATGCAGTTGAAAGGAACAGTATAAATGGGAAAGACTATGGAAAACAACTGGGGAGAGCCTGTCTTTTTCTTCTTTTTTTTTTTTTTTAATTATTTTTGAAAGATAGAGAGACAGTGTACAAGCGGTGGATGGGGCAGAAAGAAAGGGAGACATAGAATCCAAAGCAGGCTCCAGGCTCTGAGTGGTCAGCACAGAGCCCTATGGCAAGGCTTGAACTCACGAACTGCGAGATCGTGCCCTGACCTGAAGTCAGACGCTCAACCAACTGAGTCACCTAGCCGCCCCGAGATTTGCCTGTCTTGAGCAGAAATTATGTTTAGGGGATAATAAGAATAGAAAATAGGATGGTTAGGTTCAGTTGATATAGAGGGTCTTAAATATCTAGAGTAAGATTTGACAGGTTGAAAAGTAGAAAGACATCCAAAAATTGTAAGGGAAGCCGGTAACATGAAAAGTGAGGTTTGAGTGAGATTAGTTTAAAATAGATGTACAAGGTATGTCATAGTGGAGGAAAACCAAGATCAAGGAGCTAGTTATGTTTTTATCCTAGTTACTAAGTGTGAAGTGATGACTGTGGCTGAGGTGGTTTTGTGGGAATAAAGAGGAAGTAGGATTTACAAGCAAAAATGGCAGGACTTGATACTGACTAGGTATAAAAAGTGGGACTTGATTTGTAGAAGTAGACTGTCAGTTTTGGTGACTTCTTTTTCCTCATATATTTAGTTAAATATAGCTAGGAAATTTTTTAAAAATTAATGTTACCCTTTAGAGCAGCTTTTCTTTCTACACTCCCTTCCCACCTATACGTGTAATTTGAGGAAAACTTTACTGTCAGGCAACTGACTAACACCTTTCTTTAATCTTTTTCCAAGCATTATACTGTTACAACACATTCTGAAATAGCTATTATACATGTTAAAAGATGTCAGCCTCACCAGTAATTAAAGAAATGCAAATTAAAACAACAAAGTTTGTTTTTATGGTAATATTTACTGCTGCATGGGTTTAATGAAGCACATATTCTTTTCTGTTAAAGAAATTGGTATCATCTTTCATGAAAGAAATTTGACATTATGTAGCAAGAGACTTTAAAATGTTTAAGTACTTCTACTTCTAATCATTTACAATAAGAAATGATCAGAAATGCAAAGAGATGATGGATGTGAAAATGTCAGTTGCAGTATCCTTAATTTTTCACAATTGAATATCTAAATGTGCATTAGAAGGAGTGAATGGTTAAATAAATATACAATGGTGGAATATTGCACACCATTTAGAAATGATGTTTTAAGGAATTTCACTTTAATAAGAGAGTAAATAGTTAATGATATAACATTAAGTGAAGTCCAGATTTACACACTTCAGTAGTATCCTATCATATCATGCTTTTTTGATCTGTCTTACAGCCATTATTAGGGCAAAAATGTCTTACTGTTCTTTTCATAAATTATTTGCCAACCATTATAGATAATAAAACTAATTTTAGTTGCCTCACACTAAAAATTTCCATAATGTTCAATAATATTAGCTATAATTATTGAAGCTCTCTTAAGAACATTCTTCCTAGAAAAATATACATATTTATGTATACAACCAAGCATACAGCTTTAAGCCCTTTATAGACCACAGAAGTCTCATATGTGGATCCTCTTTAACTAGGGCCACACTGAAGAATTATTGTTGGGGGCACCTGGGTGGCTCAGTCAGTTAAAGTCTGACTCTTGGTTTCACCTCAGGTCAGGATCTCTCAGTTCATGAGTTCAAGCCCCATATTGGGCTCCGTGCTGACAGCACAGAGCCTGCTTGGGATTCTGTCTCTCTCCCTCTCTCTCTTTCTCTCAAAATAAATGACTTAAAAAAAAAATCATCGCTGTAACTGAAGAAATCTCTTTTTACCCTTGAATGTGGTTGAATCAGAGTTCGTTGTCCAGGGTAAGAGGTGCCAATTCTCTTTTTCACCTGATGTCCTTGGTATTGGGGTAAAACAAATGCAGTCTTCTTCATTCAGTACTAACTTTTTAAATGACTGAATTTAATACACAGTTTCCTAGTACCTCTCAACTGGTAATGCTCACATTAATTGAAGTATTGACTCTCAAATAAACATATTTTACCAGAGAGAGAGCTAGAAATCTATTGTGATGGCTTAGAATTTGCAGCGATTTCCATCTGTCATTGTTCCAGCTTCTCTGATCTTTACATATGACTATTCAAGACACTCTTTGGCCTCCACCTCCACCAAAACCCCTTCCAAATTGATTAATCACCCAGTAGCAGAAGTGATCAGGACCCTAGATGCTACAATGTGATAGGAGAAGAGAATAAACCAAGGTAGTCATGGATTAGAGAACTATATTGCCAATGTTAGCTCAGGGCTACATTTAAAGGTTTCTGTTGAACCAGTCCAGAAGACAGCAAGCAGATGGCAAAAGATAGGGCTGCCACATCGTATGGAGAACTGGACAGAGGTGGGGAGAAGAGAAGACTCTACTAGTGATAGGAGAACTCTTACTAGCCAGCTACCTTCTATGCTATGGTGTAGTAGTAATTAAGAGTTCAGACTAAGACCTGCGTTCAAACCCTAAGTCCACCACCTTCTGGCCACTGTGACTGAGACAAATAATCTCTGACCTCAGATTTTTTGTTGTTCTTGTTATAAAATAGAAATAATCATAGTACCACCTAATTAGCACTTCACCAAGTCTAGCATACCTTAAGGTTCATTCAGTAAATGTATCGCATTAAAGGTGATGATTCCTCTCAGGCTGAAACTAGAAAAATGAGTTAATGTTATAGAGAGTCAGATTCTAGCTCAGCATGAGGATGGCATTCTGTCTCTGAATGTGTTCAAGCAAAGACTAAACAACTATCGTATGTGTGTGTATATATATATATATATATACATACATGTGTATATATATGCATGCGTATATATCAGAGATGCGTGGATAGATGGGCCATTTGGTAATAGTTTATAGTCTAAGTTCCTTTTTCACTGTAAGATTCATTTTTTTCTAAGTTTATTTATTTTGAGAGAGGGAGAGAGAGAGAGAAGCATGCAGGCATGTGAGCAGGGAAAGGGCAGGGAGGGAGAGAGAGAGACAGAGAGAGAAAATCCTCAGCAGGATCCACAACTCAGGGTTCAGTCTCATGAACCGTGGGATCATGACCTGAGCCAAATTCAAGAGTCAGACACTTAACCACCTGAGCCATCCAGGAGCCTCTGTAAGACTCATTTTTATGAGGCAGACCCACATGAAAACTATGTTTTTTATTAATGTGGTTGTTGATGTTACAGAATTAGTCCAAACAGTTGGGATAGGAAATATCTTAGTTTAACATAATGAGATTTTTTTTTTGGCTTCTCTAGTGATACCATTTACAAATTGAGAGAACCCGCTAAGGATCGCTGGTGGGAGTGCTATTATTAGAATTAAATGTGAGTCATAGAGGCTCCCAGACAGTGTTCTATCTATGGAGGGAAGGAAGCTAAGCAGATGTTAGGTATTAATTAGCACCTTGAGAAAATTTAATTAGACTTTACAAATACAATTAAAAAGGCCAATTTTTTGAAAAACGCATCATAGAGTCTGTTTAAGTTCCACCTAAAACAGTTCGGAATAAATTTTAATAGTATTTTTCTCTATAATTTATATATTGCTTCATTCTAAAAATGATTTGAAGGAACAGCTTAGAACATTATGCTAGATAGGTGAGAAGAGAAAAAAGAGCTCCAAGGCCTTCCCACATCAGTTCAGTGAGCCAAATCCTTGTATTAATTACTATTGCTTAATGAGAAGTTATGCAGAGAAAGATCCTTTGTATGTAAGGCACAAAGTAATATAACGAAAAAGAAGAGTACCTTTATTTAAAAGCAGAAAACCTCCGCTTATTTCCTTGTGCTGCTGTTGGCCTGCTTTTTAACCTTTAATTGTTATTAGTGACATGATAATAGCATTCTGAACAAACACAAGAATTATTTTTTTGTTTAAGAATGAAATCATGAGCTTACTTAAAAACAGTCCATGATTTGGGGGCAGGGAATGTGGAGACAGATGACATTTCCTTCAGGATCTCCTTGTTTTCCTTCTGCAGCTATTTTAAAACAGGTCCCCTTGGCATGCTTTTATCTAGTAAGAACTTAGTATAAGAAAGTCTTTTAAGAGAAAGGTAAAATATTTTCATTAGTAGTACTTTCCAGTCTACATTTGGCATCCCAGATAGTAGCTAACTTTAAAAGTATTTTACTTTCAGATAAATTACATTCTATTTAAAATTATATGTGAGCTGCTTGGAAATAATACTTTTTTTAATGTTTTGTTTTGTTTTGTTTTGTTTTTTTCTGAGAGAGAGACAGCATGAGCAGGGGAGGGTCAGAGAGAGAGGGAGACACAGACTCTGAAACAGGCTGCAGGCTCTGAGCTAGCTGTCAGCACAGAGCCTGATGCGGGGCTCGAACCCATAAACTGTGAGATCATGACCTGAGCCAAAGTCGGACGCTTAACCAACTGAGCCACCCAGGCGCCCCGGAAATAATACTTTTTTAGAACCAAAATATATTATACAGAAAAGTAGAAACAACAGAACAATAAACACCCTTTTATACCCTTACCTAAATTCATCATCTCTTAACTAGACCTTCTCCATCTTTATTACTACACATACTCTCCCTTACCTCCACTACTGCTCCACCTTTTGCCACATCATCCAAAAGTAGGCCACAGCCATCAGTAATATGCTCTTTTGAGGCATCTGGGTGGCTTAGTTGATTAAATGTCCAACTTTTGCTTAGATCATGATCTTGCAGTTAGTGAGTTTGAGCCCCACATCAGGCTCACTGCTATCAGTGCAGAGCCTGCTTTGGATGCTCTGTATCTCTCTCTCTCTCTCTCTCTCTGTGTCTCTCTGTCTCTGTCTCTGTCTCTGTCTCTCTCAAAAATAAACATTAAAAAGAAAGAAGTCTTTAAAAAAAAAAGAAATAGGCTTTTTTTTCTTTTTAAGTAATCTCTACACCAAACATGGGGCTCAGACTCATGACCACAAGATCAAGATTTGCCTGTTCCACCAACTAAGCCAGCCAGGGCCCCCCAGAAATACGCTGTTGTTGTTTTTTTTTTTTTAAAGAGAGAGAGACAGCATGAGCAGGGGAGGGTCAGAGAGAGAGGCAGATACAGACTCCCAAATAAGCTCCAGGCTCTGAGCTGGCAGTCAGCACAGAGCCCGACGCGGGGCTCGAACCCACGAACCACGAGATCATGACCTAGCGAAAGTCGGATGCTTAACCGACTTAGCCACCCAGGCACCCCAGAAATACGCTGTTTTAATTATAGTTTTATCTGCTGGCTCAAGTACAGCAGATCAACGTGATCATTGTTAAATATGTTATAGAGTTGGTGTCAGCCGTTAGTGCTTATTATCTTAAGTCTTAAGTACCTTTTGTTGGAGGCAGGGATACTCAGTTTAAAGTTATCTTCTTAGTAATCTCTGTGATGCCTCCTACACTAAGATCTGTATGGTTAGAGAAGGAATATTTAATCACTTACTGGTGAGTTTAAGACCCTAAAAAACTAATGGCGGTGCTATTCTTGAGTAAAAATAGTTAAAATACTGCATATTTTTTTTTTACAAGTGATTCTTTTATTCCGTCTCTCTGTCTCTCTTTTTTTTCTTAAATAGTTGATTGTCAAGTTGGTTTCCATATAACACCCAGTGCTCATCCCCACAAGTGCCCTCCTCCATGCCCATCACCCCCCTTCCCCTCTCCCCCACCCCCAGCAGCCCTCAGTTTGTTCTCAGCATTCAAGAGTCTCTCATGGTTTGCCTCCCTCCCTCTCCCCCACTATTTTTCCTCTTCTTCCCACCCATGGTCCTCTGTTAAGTTCCTCCTAATCCTCCTATACGTGTAAACATATGGTATCTGTCCTTCTCTGCCTGACTTATTTCGCTCAGCATAACACCCTCAAGTTCCATCCACATTGCTACACATGGCTAGATTTCATTCTTTTCTCATTGCCATGTAGAAATACTACTTATTTTTTTATTTACTTTAATGTTTATTTATGTTTGAGAGAGAGAGGGAGACACAGAATCCTTAGCAGGCTTAAGGCTCTGAGTTGTCAGCACAGAGCCTGATGCAGGGCTTGAACTCACAGACCCATGGGATCATGACCTGAGCTGAAGTCNGCCCGATGCGAGGCTCAAACCCACAAACTGCAAAATAATGACCTGAGCTGAAGGCAGACACTTAACCCAGTGAGCCACCCAGGGGCCCCAATACTATATATATTTTAAATTCTTTTGTTCTTCTTGAGCAGGCTGAAGTAGTCGAGTTTTGTATTTTCAAACGGTTTGGAAAAAAGAAAAACTCTCTATTTGAAATGGAACATTTGTTAGAATTTGAATATTTCATTGGTTAGAAGATTTATTTATTGTTATAAATTGATGCTGTCTGATGGAAAATATGTCCATTGTATTCACTTAGGTATGACCGAAATCACAAAAGATATTTCTTCCTTTTTATTTTTTCCAGGAGATTTTGATGAATTCACTCAAGATAATAAGGACATTATGTTGAAAAACATAGCAGAGGACCTTCGGAATTGCTTACCTCTAGAAACCATGCTTTCCTCAGAACATCTAGCGCTCCGAAAAGTAAATACATTACATTAATTTACTTTTAGTGCTCTTTGAGGCTTCTCCTATTCTTCCCTAATCCCACAGCCTCTCTGGTCTAAAATTAGTCCTGAATTCTGCTTTAAACAGTATTTCATTTGGTGCTTCAATGATGTCCCCAATTCTTTTGAGTAGGCTCCCCATTCATTCAACAAATATTTTATGAAGGCATCCTGTTTGCCAGGCACTTAACACATCCCCACCAGCCTCCAAAACAAGGCCCAATCCTAATCTGGCCCTGCCTACATCATTGTCCTGGTTTTCGTTTCCTGTTCCATTTCCCTCACTTTTATCAAAGGTGAAATTCATCTCTTTGTTTCCTTCTCCTGCTTTTGCACTGTACAATTTTTGCTTATTCAGTTCCTTTGTTCCTAAAATAAGTTCCCATTTTTCTTGTCCAGACAATCCCCTCATTCAAGTCCCTTCAGATCTCAACTCTTATGGGGTACATATGCTAGGAATATTGTTTCCTAAAGCAAAGCTAATAATAATCTCTTCTCCCACTAATCTGAAAACAGCAACTCTCTATGTGGTTTTTCAGTATGCAAATTCCTAAGCAGAACTAAATCCTGTAAATTTTTAATAGTGCTGTGCACATTGTGAACACTTAGCGAATCTTAGTAAACGTCTAGTCATTTAGAGTGGATTCTCGTAGGTGGAAAGTAGTGGATAGTATAAAAACTGAGAAAGTATTTGTAATAATAGTTTGGATGTTATTAATAAGGCAGTCCTATCACTAGCATGATATACCAAAATATATGAAACAAGGAAAAAGTACATTCATTGCCTGTAATGGTTAACCCATAATCCCTTATCCTAACAAACTATTTTTATCTTCCTTTCTTTCTTTCTAGACCTTGTGTATGTTCATACATATTACACACGTATAACATAGATTCGTGTGTGTGTGTGTAGGTGTAGATATCATTTTATAGATCTCTAAGTAAATAGGTTGATACCTTATTATAGTTAAGGTAAAAAGAATCAGACATTTTTTCCTTTGTAGCCACTTGCTATTATGTCATGTATTGCCAGTATTAATAAAAGGCTATTGTCAGCAAGAAATTTTACTAACATCATTATTATTTGAAAACTTTGCCTCTTATCTAAGATTACTTGCTAAGTATTTTGGTAGGTAAGTCACTGACATGTAGGACTCAGAAGAATGTGGTATTAGTTTTAGTTTCAATTCTTTCCTCTCTTATGGTCATTTCTTTGGAGATATCTCTCTGAGTATGAGTTTCTTTGTTTGTAAAATATACTAGTTAGGATGGACAGGAAGGTCTCAAAATACTCCTTTAACTCAAATTTTATATATTTCTCATGGCCATATGTTGTATCATTACAGATCAGCTTTAAAGTTTCTAAGTGTCTCAGAAATAAAATGAAAGAAGAGCAGGGTTGCTCTTCAGTAAGTGAAACTTGTCTTTCTGTGCCTTGTTTTTGCTCTCAGATTTTTAGCATGTGAACCACTGATGTTTTGCCTTATTTAGCAATAAAAAGAGACTCCTTTGTACTTTGTTTCTTTTGAAGTTCTTCTTCTCTCCACCAGATACAGCAGCAGCCAGAACCCACAGTTCACGTTGATGCATTCCTTTATGATGAAGACTTTATTGATTCATTATGTGAGGAAGGAAGAATGAGCAGAAACTACTGTATGGTGTGTGGCTCACGCCAGATTGCACCTTTAGGTAGGCACTCAAATATGCAAACCTGATGACTTGGTGTATTCTTTTCTTTACATTCTATGAGGATACAAACTCATTTTTTTTAATTAATTACATTTTTTTAAGTTTATTTTTAAGAGAGCATGTGCGAGCAGGGGTAGGACAGAGAGAGAGAGGGAGAAGGAATCCCCAGCAGGCTTCACACTGTCAGCACAGAGCCTGACGTGGGGCTTGATACCACCAACTGTGAGACCATGAGCTGAGCCGAAATCAAGAGTCAGATGTTTAACCAACTTAAGTCACCCAGATGCCCAAGAATGCAAATTCTTGATCGAGGCATTCAATGGTTTTTGACAGGGAAAGACCAATCTCCAACATAGCCATTAGAATTATCGTGGTTTAGGAGGCGAAATAGAAATCTTGTCCAGGAAAGTTAGGCCACTTAATGTCTCCAGGGAAGGTTTCTCTGCTTTTCACAGAGGTGACTTTTCAGGTCCAGAAACTAATCAGAAGTAACTAAGTACAGCGAAACCAATTTATACTTTCCATACTTAAAAGAGATTAATAGATAAGCCATAATGCTCATTCATTTACAATGAGAACTATAACTGCAGGGGCCCTGAAGTGGTCTTCATATAAAAGCATCTACTTGAGGGGCACCTGGGTGGCTCAGTCAGTTAAGCGTCCAACTTCAGCTCAGGTTATGATCTCACAGTTCGAGGGTTCGAGCCCCACGTCGGGCTCTATGATGACAGCCAGCTCATAGCCTGGAGCCGGTTTCTGATTCTGTGTCTCCCCTTCTCTCTAACTCTCCCCTGCTCACCCTGTCTCTCTCTCTCTCTCAGAAATAAATAAAACATTATAAATTAAATAAATAAATAAATGCATCTACTTGAGAAGTCAGATAGTAACCAGATATTGTTGGATATTGTTGGATGGACATGGATTCAGAGGACAGGAATAGATAATCTTGGGAGCGCCTGGATGTCACAGTCCATTGAGCATCCAACTTCAGCTTAGGTCATGTTCTCACAGCTCATAAGCTCAAGCCCCGCATTGGGCTCTGTGCTTACAGCTCAGAACCTGGAGCCTGCTTCGAACTCTGTGTCCCCATCTCTCTCTGCCCCTCCCGAACTCACACACACAAACATGTTCTTTCTCTCTCTCTCTCAAATATAAATAAACATTAAAAAAAAAACTTTTTAAAAAAGATAATCTTGAGTTTATTCATGCCATGATTTGACCTAGTCAAATGTCTCCAGTCTGTAAGAGAGTACAACACTAGTGACAGAAAGTCTCCTGCCTCTCTGCCCCTCAGGTGCAACACCTGTGTCCCAAATGGGAAGTTAGACTAACCCCATGCTACTAATATGCTAACTCTTCTGTTAACATATTCTTTGTTCAAATTGGATATGACCATCTAGGCTGTTGCTTTAGACATGCTATTTCAATCTTCCTGGTCACTTAGATTTAGAGTTATTGCTTATAGTGGCCCACCCCTCCAGGTAAGTAATCTTGTGTTGATATTACTTACCTCAGATAATATCATTGTCAGAAGTTAACTACTACCAAATTTGTAATGTGCTGCTAGTACAAATATATTGTATCTATATTATAATGGGGAATTAAATTTCCCTGATTTGCTGTTTAAGATTCTATTTTTAGGCAGTACTCACAGTTGCCATTTGAGTTAGTTGAAATTCACAGAAAAAGGACTTAGACAAGAACCATAGAATGAAAACTAAAAAGTGAATTACAACTATAATACCATATCAGATCTGATTTGCAGAAGTCTAAAGAAGAGATATGTTTGACACATAGCAATTTGAAAATTACAAAGCATTTTGTGGGAAAATAGATGCATTTTCCCATAGAAATCAGGTTGTAAATAGTGACTGGGTGTGCAGGCCAGGTGTGCAGATGAGGACTCTAGGCAGAAAAGGACTGTAGTGGTCAAAGCCCCACCCCCCCCAGTCACACCCTTTATTTTCTTCCAAGGGATTAGCCTGCCTGCTTCCCATTTTCTTTGCTACCATCTATTACTTATAGCCAAAGTTTCTCCCCTTCCTGACCATTATATTATGTAGGACATAATATAATAAGTCTTTAAAAAATATACTCAGGTTCTTCCAGATATTTGTTACACAAACAATGGGATAAGAAGATGGGCTAAGAACCTAGTAGAAGTTAAAAAATTGTAGCAATTAAACTAAGGGAAATAAAAATGATTTATGGGGGTGTCTTCGCCTCCCCTCATACCAGCCTCCTCCTGCACTCCAGAGTGCATTTTAGGTTGGTCCGGGCTGCCACGTTGCACAACTCCAGAGATGATCATTCATTCAGTAGTCAGTGTACTATGCAGCAGTGTGTGGCTGTTCTCTGGTTGCTCTGGGGTCAGGGGAGAAAGCCAGATGCTATGGGAGTTAGGAAACATCCCACAGAGTAACAGTCATAGGGCAAAGAAGGGAAAACCAAGGACCTCTAAGTAGCAGCAAGGAAGCGAGGGGGCACAGGGATAGGGACAGGTTGCTAAGTAGCTGTTCTCTAGAGGCCTTTTAAATGTCAGAGACTTCATATTTATTCTTCTCTAATACAGCTCAGAGTGAGTGAGTGCAAAATTATCATATTAATTTTTTTCTAAAAAAAACACTAAATTGCCTTCGTTGATGAAGAAGAGAAAAACATGAAATATGCTTTATAGAGCACCTGGGTGGCTCAATCTGTGGGGCATCAAACTTCACCTCAGGTCATGATCTCACCATTTGTGGGTTCGTGCCCCATGTCGGGCTCTGTGCTGACAGCTCAGAGCCTGGAGCCTGCTTCAGATGCTGTGTCTCCAGCTCTCTCTGCCCCTCCGCCACTCATGCTCTGTCTCTCTGACTCTCTCTCAATTATAAACATTTTAAAAATTAAAAAAATATATGCTCTATAAATATGGATTAAAGAATTAGAAAAAAGAAGACAATGCTTAATTCCTAAGCACAATTTGATGTTTATTCTGTTCTCATTCTCCAGGATTTATTTCTCATTCCTTCTCCCTGATGGAATTGAAGTTTATTTATCATCATGTCCTCCCTGATCTGTCGGGAAAGGTCTTGGTTGACGTTGGCTCCAGACTTGGCACAGTCCTTTATGGGGTAAAGTCCAGCTTGTGGACACACTCAACATTTGGAAAATACTTTCTTCTGCTAGCAACAGTTTTGCCTGCCACCATCCAAGGTGACAGCTTGGCTTTATTTATTAGAGTAACAGAATAATGAAGTTAAAATAGTATATTGGACTTGGAATTTCAAAGGCCAGTCCTCTGATTTCCTTTACTAGTTTGTCTCTGTGATACAAATAAAAGAATATCAACAAAACAAGCAGGTGACCCTCCTAACACTTTGCTATTTTGTCCATCACTATTGATGGACTCAGCTTTGGTAAGAGCTTTTATTAAAGTTTTACAAAATTTACCTGACCTAGGAAATTATATATGGCCATAAGCAAGTCCCTTAATACCCCTAGCTTCAAGCTCCTCACCTGTAAATAAACTAACTAAATGGTATCCAAGTACATCTTGCTCCAATTTTCTGTGATTCGATTTTGAATGTAGACATTTGTTTCTGAAATATCACTTCAAGGTGGCTTTTTAAAAAATTCAAATCATGAGTAATGCTCTTAAATGGTTTTATCAAAAAACTTAAATGTGGTTTCTGGTTGTCATTAGCGACTTGTTAAAACATGTGGCCAACAGCAGGAGAGACTCATGCCAGAAATAGACACCATCAGTTCCCAGCATCCATTGCCTGCTCTGAACAGAAAGTTAACTCTTTAGTGCTTAGTTTGTTTTATAGTGTTAAGGCTTTCATTCTATAATTAGTAATGACATCTGTAATAGAAAATACAGATTGTCAGATGGTTTTGTTTGGAGAACATTAGAGATTATGATTGTTTACCATATTTGCTCCACTCTTGTCCATTTTCTGATTTGTTGGAAGAGTATATAGCTGAAAGAAATCTGGCTACACAGGTATGTGGCAGCGTTAATAAACATATTGTCATTTTTCTCCATATTAATATGGTTACTGATTCAACAGAAATTTTTGAATACCTTCATATGTTCTGTTGAACATATTCTAAAAATCCAGTATGAGCTGTAAGTATAAATCTGATTTACGTATGGGTGTTTGTTCATATAAAGTGATATTCAGAATATGATTTGCCGCTCCTCCCGTACTATTTTTTTGTTATTGCAACCAAAAATGGATACATTATTAATATTTAGTCAGTTCTTGATTATCCTTGCTAACCAATTGGCCAATTATCTTTGGCAGATTGCAGACCCCAGACTGACTTTCCTAAGCCCAACGGACACATCTCTGACCACCTTTTTCTATTGTCATACTGTGCATGATTTTCCATTATATTCTCTACAGGTTAACTCCTTTTCTTGATTTTCCCTGATAAAACTTGGCAAGAAATTACAGAAATAGGGTATTAAACAGAGAGTCTGTATGTGATCACTTTTCTCACTTCCAACTTTGTTGAATGCACAGTTTTATCAGGAAAAGGAAGAAATCAATCTTCCAAAATATGATTACTTCTAAATAATGGAAATTAAGAAACTACAATCAAGGTCTTGATAAGTCATAGTCTTTAAGTTCTTGAAGTCCTAGGTTTTACATGCACTCCAAGTTATTTATCTTTCATTTTATTTTTCCTTTATTGAATTCTCTTTTTTTTAAAGTTTGACTTTTTAAATTTTAAGTAGAAATGAACTCACAATTAATTCATTTGCATCATAACATGTCTTCATTTTTTCAGGGTTACCTTTACAGTTCAGCACTGCAACTATACGGAGTAGAATTGAACGGAGATTTTTGCCAGTTGCAGGAAATGGTTATTAAAAAATACCAGTTCACTGACAGAATAAAGGTACCCTTTTATTTATTTACTTACTTACTTACTTACTTATTTATTTATGAAGTATAGTTGACACAAAGTGTTACATTAGTTTCAGGTGTACAACATGTTGGTTGACAAGTCTGTACCCTNTTTACTTACTTACTTATTTATTTATTTATGAAGTATAGTTGACACACAGTGTTACATTAGTTTCAGGTGTACAACATGTTGGTTGACAAGTCTGTACCCTATGTGTGCTCACCACGAGTGTAGCTACCATCTTTCCCCACACAGCACTATTACAGTACCATTGACTGTGTTTCCTAAGCTGTATTAAAGGTACCTGTTTAAACTATATATTCTGTTGTAGAGGCGCCTGGGTGGCTCATTCAGTTAAGCATTGGACTTTGGCTCAGGTCATGATCTCGCAGTCTGTGAGTTTGAGCACCGCATCGGGCTCTGTGGGGACAGCTTCCGATTCTGTGTCTTTCTCTCTTTCTCTACTTCCCCTGCTCACTTGCTCTCTCTCTCCCTCTCCAAAATAAATAAACATTTAAAAAATAAATTAAAAATCTATATCTAAATGTATATATTGTATTGGCTATCATATACCATAATTCAGCCAAGTTTCTTCTGAATTGGAGTTAGAAAATCTTTTTGAATCTATTCTTGTTTGCTGTTGTGTAGAAACAGGTGGAGTTAATATTTTAAAACATTAATAAAGGTGAATTTAATTATAATTATCTTCCACTCCTATTTCTCTTTCTCCCCAGTGTTATTAGAAAGTGGAATTTTTTTTTCTTAATTTCTTTCATCTCCACTCTAGTACAGTTTTGGTAGCATTTTTGAACCTCTAGATGTTGGTCAGAAGTGTATTTAATTAAACTCTTACTTTGAAAGTAAGCAAAAAGATTAAGTAATGCTCTCAGTTCTTTATCTTCTTTTTCTAAGCTTTCAGGAGAATTTGTGGATGCCACAGAATGGCGGTTCAGCAGTAATTATGCCCTGGGTTGGGCTACAACAGAACTTTACTCTTTTTCTATATGTAATGGCAAAAATAACCAAAACGGGGGAAGGAAGTTTTTTGCTTAATGCAGTAATTCTTACCCTTTCACTGCCAATCCTATACTTCTAATGACAATGCAGAGAAATATTGAACATCTAAGGCTTTCTGGTGTTAAGGGCAGTCTAATGTTGAAAGACATCTCAGTACAATTGAGGATCTAGTCTTCTTCCCCTTTCTCAGTGAAGAAAATTTTTTCATTGTCTTCCTCCTTCCAAACTTCCTTTTTTCTCTCTGTCTCTCTCTTTCTCATCTTAGAGAGGCAAATAAAGTAAATTTATTGTCCAATTAAAAAATGGGTTTTTCTCACTATCCCATATTTAGTGAACAAAAACACTCTTGGATAGTAAGAATCATGTAACTAACAGGCATGTCTATTTAATTGGAAATTGAGATTTAAAAATTAGAACCTCTGGAGCACCTGGGTGGATCAGTTGGTTAAGAACCCAACTTCAATTCAGGTTGTAACTTCATGGTTTGTAAGTTCGAGCCCCACTATGGGCTGTTTGCTGTTAGCACAGAGCCTGCTTGGGATCCTCTACACCCGTGTCTCTGCCCCTCCCCCACTCATGTGTTCATTCTCTCTCAAAAATAAACATTAAAAAAATTTTTTTAATAAAAATCAGGATCTCTAAGAATCATAGTTTATAAATGGACAACCAAGTACTTTATTTTTTTTTTAAAGAAGATGATAAAGGTATATAAAACATTTATTTACAGGGTGTCCAAGTGGCTCAGTCGGTTAAGTATCTGACTTAATTTCAGCTCAGGTCACAATTTCACAGTCTGTGAGTTTGAGGCCCAACTTGGGTGCTGTGCTGACAGCAGAGCCTGCTTGGGATTCTCTCTCTCCCTGTCTCTCTGCCCCTCCGCTGCTCATGTGTATGTTCTCCCTCTCTCTTAATAAATAAACTTTAAAAAAAAAAAAAAAGGTTTATTTACATTTTAAAAGATTTTTACCCTTTGCTTTTCAAAGAGTATATGTGGATGCACACCCATCCCACATATTTTCCCAGCTTGTGGCTTCAGTGACTATTAGTAACTCAACAGCAGAAAGCTGTTTTTATACCATTTTATTGGCAACCTTAACAGTTTCCTTCCTTGATGCTAAAGATAATTGTTGTGTTTGAGAGGCCCTAAGATCAACAGAAAGGAATTGTAGGACTATTTTCTTTTTTTATTTTAAATTTTTATTTTTTTTAATTTTTTTATAGTCTGTTGAAATCCATCTAGCCCTTAAGGCTCAGTCTTTGTGTTTTTGTTTTGTTTTAGGTCATGTTTGGTCTTTTTTAACAGGACTTTCCTCAAGTCTAAGAATCCTTGGTTGTCTGTTCATACTTGAGAGTGAAAAACAAAAAGCTCGTTGAAGTTCTCAGCACTTAAGTGGGGATTCTGAGCACTGTGGGCTTCACTGTTGAGTGATCTCGTTTGGGTTGTTAATTAGTTGGAGAATATCTGATGAAGTATCTTAAGATCTTTCCTCTTGGGCTGATCTGATTGCCCAGAGAAAACCTTTCCAGTCTCCTTTCTATATGGCAATCAACATCCTGGGGACTGAGGGATAGAGGAGGAGAATTGGGACGTAAGGGATTCACACATCCGGTCTGTGTTATTTCCTTACTTCCCTTGTTTTCAGTACATTAGCCTTTCTTTCAACTATTCCTGATGACCCCTGACCCAGAGACCTTAGTGTTTTATCCTTCTCAGAGAATAAACCTCTATTGCTAGGCTAGGGGAAAGGTGTGTAGGGGTCTGGGTGCTTCTAAAACTGACTTTCAACCAGGTTACCGGTATTTTTAGCATTTCTCCATACTCCTTCACCCAGAAATGCCCCCATATCACCAAATATAAGCCTTTTTGAGATTCTGTAGTATGAATCTGGATCTTGCTTTCTATATATCTAGAAATATGTAGAATATATGTATATTACAGATACATATGTATTTATATATAGATATATATTTTTATTCTATATAAAATTATAGGCATATCTAAAATTATATATATAACTATGTAGAATTATAGAGATATATAGAATTATAGAAACATAATCTACTTAGAAATCAGATTTTTCTGGTCCTAAATTCCTTATTAGTTCCTCTTTTTTTCCTCACATACTAATTTTTTTTTACGATTTTAAGTAATCTCTACACCTAACGTGGCTTAACATGGGGCTTAAACTTACAACCTCAAGATCAAGAGTCTCATGCTCTACCGACTAAGCCAGTCAAAAGACCCTCTTAACTTCACAAATTTTTATGTCTGTTGTTTGCTTTCCCATTTTCTTCATCCTGTGGGTATATATCTTCTTTTCTAAAAACCTTCTACTTTTATTATAATGGGGTTTCAAGAAAGTACAAGAGTACATGCCATGTCTTAATGTGCATTATGAAAAGACCCATTGATTTAAATTCTTCCCTTTCTTTTAGGCTAAAGATGAATTTTCCTTTATTCTCTTGCTTATTCCTTTGATGGCACTTAGAGTTACCAACATAGCTGTTTTGTCCCACTACTAGATTATAACATCTTTGAGTGTAGATATTGTATCTCATTCATCAAGTTATATCTCCCTGCATAGTATCTTATATTTATAGGAAGTGCCCATTAAAAATTGGTTAAATTGATTTTGTTTGTCTTGTGGCCTTTGCCTTGTTAGCATTCCAGTTTGTCCAGAGCCATTTTGAGGGGTTTTCCTGGGACCTCTATTGGTTGCCATAATTAATTGATCCACCACATTCTTTTTTTACCCTATCTGTGGGATAAGGTGTGGGAGAATGAACAGAGATGGGAAAGAAAAAGAGGAAACTCTGTGAGAGCTGTAGTATATCCATAGGTTAATTTGCATACCTATTTCATATCTCAGCAACATGTTTAGAAAGTTTAAAGTTAGGGGCTCCTGAGTGGCTCAGTCGGTTGGGTGTCCAACTTTGGCTCAGGTCATTATCTCATAGTTCATGGGTTTGAGTCCCGCATCGGGCTCTATGCCGACAGCTTAGAGCCTAGAACCTATTTCGGATTCTATGCCTCCCCTCTCTCTGCCCTTCCTGAACTCATGTTCTGGCTCTCAGAAATAAACGTTAAAAAAAATTTTTTTTTAAGAAAGTTTAAAGTGATTTTTCTGGGGGCGCCTGGGTGGCTCAGTCAGTTAAGCATCCAACTTTGGCTCAGGTCATGATCTCACGGTTCGTGGGTTTGTGGGTTTGAGCCCCATGATGGGGCTCTGTGCTGACAGCTAGCTCAGAGCCTGAAGCTTGTTTCAGATTCTGTGTCTCCCTCTCTGTCTACCCCTCCCCTGCTCACATTCTGTCTCTTTCTCAAAAATAAATATTGAAAAAAAAATTTTTTTAAGAAAAGAGGTTTGTTTTGTTCTATAGAAAATAGATGTTTTCTCTTGTTATCTTGCTTGTGCTCTGTAAGACTTGTTGATTGTAGTCTAGGTTAATTCTTTGGAGATATATAGTTTTTATATTTTATTATTAAGTTTTTTGTTTTAACTCTAGTATTGTTAACATAGAGTGTTATATTAGTTTTAAGTGTACTCTTTAATCCTCATCACCTATTTCACCCATTCTCCCACCCAACTCCCCTCTGCTGACCATCAGTTTGTTCTCTACAGTTAAGAATATGATTTTTAGTTTCTCTCTCTCTTTTTTCCTTTGTTTGTTTTCCTGAATTCCACATATGAGTGAAATCATATGCTATTTGTCTTTCTGTGACTAACTTGTTTCGCTTAGCATTATACTCTCTAGCTCACCCATGTTATTGCACGTGGCAAGATTCCATTCTTGATTATGACTCAATAATATTCCATTGTGTATATATACCACCCCTTCTTTATCCAGTCATCTGTTGGTGGACACTTGGACTGATGCCATAGTTGGGGTATCATAAATAATGCTGCAATATACATAGGGGTGCATGTGTCCTTTTGAATTAGTGCTTTTATATTTTTTCAGTAACTACCCAGTAGTGCTATTTTTACCTTTGTGAGGAACCTTCCTACTGCCTTCTATGGTGACTGCATCAGTTTGCATTCCCACCGGCAGTGCATGAAGGTTCCTTTTTCTCTACATCCTTGCCAACATTTGTTGTTGTGTTTTTTATTTTAGTCATTCTGACATATATGAAGTGATAGCTCATTGTAGTTCTGATTTCTAGTTCCCTGATGATAAGTAATGTTGAGCATCTTTTCATATAGATGTCCCATGTATCTGTTGGCCATCCATATGTCTTCTTTGGAGAAATGTCTGTTCATGTATTCTGCCCATTTTTTAATTGAATTATTTGGTTTTTTGATGTTAGGTTGTATATGTGCTTTATAGATTTTGGGTGCTAACCCTTTCTCAGATATGTCATTTGCAAATGTCATCTCCCATTCAGAAGGTTGTCTTTTAGTTTTGCCATTTCCTTTGCTGTACAGAAGCTTTTTACTTTTATGTAGTCCCACTAGTTGATTTTTGCTTTTGTTTCCTTTGCCTTGGGAGGCCTATCTAGAAACATGTTGCTATAGTCCATGTCAAAGAAATTATTACCTATACTCTTTTTAGGATTTTTATGGTTTCATGTCTTACCTTTAGTTCTTTACTCCATTTTTAGTTTATTTCTGTGTATGGTATAAGAAAGTGGTTCAGTTTCATTCTTTTGCATGTAGCCATACAGTTTTCCCAATACCATTTGTTAAAGACACGGTCTTTTTCTTGTTGCATATTCTTTCCTCTTGTGTCAAAGGTTAATTGACCATATAGTTGTGGGTTTATTTCTGGGTTTTCTATTCTATTCCATTGATCCATGTGTCTATATTTGTACCAAAACCGTACTGTTTTGATCACTACAACTTTGTAATACAACTTGAAGTCTAGAATCGTGTTACCTCCAGTTTTGTTTTTCTTTTTCAAGATTGCTTTGGCCATTTGGGGTCCTTTCTAGTTCCATACAAAGTTTAGGATTGTTTGTTCTAGTTCTGTGAAAATTGCTGTTGGTGTTTTGTTAGGGATTAAAAATCTATAAATTGTTTTGGGTAGTATAGATATTTTAATAATATTTGTTCTTCCAGCCCCTGAACATGAAATGTCTTTCCATTTTTTTGTGTCATCTTGAATTTGTTTCATCAGTGTCTTGTTGTTTNTTGCAAATGTCATCTCCCATTCAGAAGGTTGTCTTTTAGTTTTGCCATTTCCTTTGCTGTACAGAAGCTTTTTACTTTTATGTAGTCCCACTAGTTGATTTTTGCTTTTGTTTCCTTTGCCTTGGGAGGCCTATCTAGAAACATGTTGCTATAGTCCATGTCAAAGAAATTATTACCTATACTCTTTTTAGGATTTTTATGGTTTCATGTCTTACCTTTAGTTCTTTACTCCATTTTTAGTTTATTTCTGTGTATGGTATAAGAAAGTGGTTCAGTTTCATTCTTTTGCATGTAGCCATACAGTTTTCCCAATACCATTTGTTAAAGACACGGTCTTTTTCTTGTTGCATATTCTTTCCTCTTGTGTCAAAGGTTAATTGACCATATAGTTGTGGGTTTATTTCTGGGTTTTCTATTCTATTCGATTGATCCATGTGTCTATATTTGTGCCAAAACCGTACTGTTTTGATCACTACAACTTTGTAATACAACTTGAAGTCTAGAATCGTGTTACCTCCAGTTTTGTTTTTCTTTTTCAAGATTGCTTTGGCCATTTGGGGTCCTTTCTAGTTCCATACAAAGTTTAGGATTGTTTGTTCTAGTTCTGTGAAAATTGCTGTTGGTGTTTTGTTAGGGATTAAAAATCTATAAATTGTTTTGGGTAGTATAGATATTTTAATAATATTTGTTCTTCCAGCCCCTGAACATGAAATGTCTTTCCATTTTTTTGTGTCATCTTGAATTTGTTTCATCAGTGTCTTGTTGTTTTTGGAGTACAGGTCTTTCACCTCCTTAATTAAGTTTATTTTTAGGTATTCTATCATTTTGGGTGTGAGGCATACAATTTTTAAATAAATACCTTGTTAGCTCTCTTAGATAAATAATATATTCAAGTAAATTTTAGATGAAAAGTCAGGAAAGCCAATAAACATATTAACATTTTACAAGGTATCAATTACTTTTATAGTTTTTATATGATCCCATTTGATTCTGTGAATCAGACCAGCTATATTCCAATTTATTTATGAGGATACTGACTGCCTAAGTATACAGACTCTCTTGATGATAGAGCCACAATTTGAACCTAGGACCTTTGACTTTTACAGTTAATGATATAATCATAGTGGGAAAAGCTCTGCACTAGACATTAAAAGACTCATATGACTATATAAATAAATCCATCTAAAACAAATTTTCACAAGTTTATGGTTTTTATTAGATATTAAGTATCTCCCACAGACAGTACTATTAAATATACTGTTCTCTCTCCCATTTTAAGGAGGGTTAACTTCTCATATTGCCTCACAACATCATTGAACCAATAAATATATCTTCTGGTATATATCTGGTTATATGATACAGTATCTTTGTTTTCTTTTTTTTAACTAATTTTTTTTTTTAGTATCTTTGTTTTCTTAAATGAACTCATTCTTCTTTAGGTGCTTCATGCAGACATCTGTACCCAAGGTTCACTTCTGCAAAATGCTGATGTTATTATAATGAATAATGTCTTCGAATATTTTCTTGATGAGGCAGAACAGGCCAGGTATGTTATTTATTCAAGCAAAGAATCTGTTAAAGCAAAGAATCTGTTAAACTATATTCAGCAAAGTAAGAAAAGGAGTTAGTGGGGCACCTGGCTGGCTCAGTCAGTAGATCAAGTGACTCTTAATCTTGGGATCATGAGCTCGAGCCCCACATTGGGTGTAGAGATTATTTAAATAAATGGATATTTATTTAAAAAACAAATGATTGGTAAAGTGGAAATATTTTCATATTAAACTTGTTTATAAAACAGCCTCAACAAGATTATATTAATAAGGAAATGTATTATTATAAAAGAAAAATAAACCTCAATTGTCTAACTTTGTAAAATATTACGTCTAATTGAGGGGGGGTATATAAAATGATATCATGACCCAAGTACCTGCTTAGCAATCACAGACACAATAAGATATCTATCTGTTCCCAATGAGCATTTATACTTACTCTTTTCTGTCTCAGTTTTAATTTTTTTGAAAAAGACATCTCATATGCTATTTTATTACAAAATGATGGGAATTTCTGTGAGTATAAAACAAGATAAAAGAATATTAACTGAAATAGTGCTTAATTATCAAACTGTAAAAATATTTTTAAGGCAGTAATAGTAGGTCCCTAAGGTTATTCCACTCTTCAGGTAATGGAAAAATTAACAAATCTGTGATCACGTTTTTGACTTCTCTGCCACAGTTTTGATGTTTTGTGACCCGTCAGGACCAGTAGGTTCCTCTAATTAGAAAATTCCTATGGTCCATAGTCTGAGACACTTATTTTTCTGCCTCGTTAGGATTGCTGACTATTAACATCATGGCATATGTGTACTCTAGATGCAGGAAAGCTCCTTTCCATATATATGAAAGGGAATTACACAAATGTTTGGATTAGTGTATCAATAATTTTTCTATTGTGGAGAAATAAAAAGGCATATGGTTACAGACCATAAACAGTTGTTACTGAGTAGAATCCCAAATGGCTAAACCTCTTTGTCCTGCCACCCTTATATCCATACCCATTACTGGTAGGCTAAGGTCACTCTGAAATTATCAGTTTAAATATTTTAAAAAGAAACTAGTTCGGGGTGCCTGGGTGGCTCAACGGTTAAACATCCTACTCTTGATTTCAGCTCGGGTCATGATCTCATAGTTCATGGGATTGAGCCCCACGTCAGGCTCCATGCCATTTGTGGAGCCTGCTTGGGTTGCTCTCTCTCCTTCTCTGCCCCTCCCCTGCTCACATTCTCCTCTCTCAAAAATAAGTAAATAAACATTAAAAAGAAGAAAGAAAGAAACTGGTTAACAGTTCAATCATATAGTCAAAGCTCAGCCACAGTGAGTGGTAATTTTTGGTCATAGGCTAAAGACCAGAAACACAACATGAACAAAGTTGTTTTAATAATAGTGCCCTCTTTAAACTTAATTTCCAGTGGACAAAGTGTAATTAGTTCTTACCTCTTTAAGTTAATGACCAGTAGCCAAAACATTACATGATTCTTGGAAAATGAAATATTAGCCAGGTTTATGTTGTACAGGAAGTTAGAAGAACACCTTAAAGTCTTTGGAAATTCATCGTAGAAAGATTTTGACTACTGAAGACTGGTGAAAACTACTGGTGAACTTGATATTGGAAATAGTGAGTGTTTGGGCTGCTTTAAAAGGTTTCTTGGTACATTCATTCACAAATTCTACATTGTTCAGTGAATAGGTTTTGGCCATATATGTTGGTTCAGTCATTTCTCCTAAATTAGTCTAGTGCAATGCATTCTAAATATATACACGTTATGGTCATGAATGACAGTATATAGGAGAATGTTTAGAACACATAGTAAAGTATTTTGACATTGGAATTGTTCTGAAGTAACTGATCATTTACCTATATTAATTCTGTATTGTACTAAGTGAAAAGGAATAGATGGCATCACATCTAGTCTCCAAAGACTTGTAGTCTTAATTATAGCCTGGGGTGTAATTAAGTGGGTGATGTTGCTTTAGGAGTTAGTATATAAGAGAAAGCAGAAATATACTAATAGAAAATGTGTACTGAGGAAAAGCTCAGGCTTCAGAATAAGTTAGATCTCATTACAGGGGAGCACCCCAGATTTGTAGAGTAATTGTTACTTTCAAAGGTGTCTAAGGCATTTTTTTAGTAGACAAAACAGATGCAACTACTACAGTGACAGCTGACCAGAAATAGCAGATGCTATTTTGAGAGTCATGCACAACCATGCCAATCGACTCAGCTTCTTCATTCTTATTAAATAAACTTGTAAGGGGCGCCTGGGTGGCTTAGTCGGTTAAGCGTCCGACTTTCGCTTAGGTCATGATCTCGCGGTTCGTGGGTTCAAGCCCCACGTCGGGCTCTGTGCTGACTGCCAGCTCAGAGCCTGGAGCCTGTTTCAGAGTCTGTGACTCCCTCTCTCTCTCTGACCCTCCCCTGCTCACACTGTCTCTCTCTCTCTCTCCTAGAAATAAATAAAACATTAAAAAAAATTTTTTTAAATAAATAAACTTGTAAAATATATCATTTTTAAAGAACCATATCAAAGCAAGAGCTCTAACCCAAGCACAGTGACTATTACCAAGCACTGCTACATGATTTTAGATCTAGCCTAAGAAAAAAGAACATATGTATCATTTTGCCTAATAAACTCCAGAATATTAAACCTAATAAATTGCTGTAACTAAAAATAAATGCAAGGGACACTGCTGCCCACCTGCCCGTTGCAAGGGATGCATACCACTGCTTTGCTGACCGTTGCTCCCCAGTAGTGGGGTGTACTGTTAAGACTCATGTACATGAGAAATCCAGCTCATGTCCACACTAAAGTGAATCAGAACTACCCAGGTGTTGCCCTCTGGCACATTGCATATGTACACGACATTCCATCTGCTTTCAACCTGGCTGGCCCCACTCAACCTTGCAGGTGCCATACTGTCCAAAAGTCTTTGCATTAAATATATCTGACAACCAAATAAAGTATGATTTCACTCTTGATGTTATTTTAAAAGATGTAACCTACATATTATGCTCTATTGTTAGCCTTTGCTTGGTTTCTGGCTTCTGTGGCCTTGCTCCCCACCTCTTCCCCACCTCTGCCTCTCCCCAGCCCTTTTCCGTCCTGCAGAACCAGTTTTGACACACTTCATCAAGCGTTTGAGGGACTTTAACTGCTGATTCACCTTTGACTTGTGTATTGGTCCTGAGAACTAAGTTTTGGCCTTTCAATACCTGGTAGTAATACAAATCCCCATCTTGTTAAAGCTCCTCAATACTGAGCTGAAAAATTTACCAATTTCTAATTTGTTGCTGTAATCCTATTTCCTACAGGCAAACATTTTTGCCCACCTGGATTTCTAGGTATTGCCTGTACTGCATTTTCTTTGTCATCATTTTTTTTTTTTAAGTGTTCAGTGTCTGGTAAAACCTAAAATATAAGTTTTTAATATGTTGCAGAGCCTGGGAATATATCAGCCATAATGTAAGGAAACAAGGATCCTTATTAGTAACAGTACCAAGCCTTGAAGATTCTCTCTCAAGTCTTCAGGTATGTAAGCCTCTTTCCCAGCATTTTTATTGTCAAAACTTTTCTTCTACTTTTTCCTTTTTTTTTTTAACATTTTTTTTTTAATGTTTTTATTTATTTCTGAGAGAGACAGCGTGAGCAGGGGAGGGTCAGAGAGAAGGGGACACAGAATCTGAAGCAGGCTCCAGGATCTGAGCTAGCTGTCAGCACAGAGCCTGACACCGGGCTCGAACCCACGAACTGTGAGATCATGACTTGAGCCAAGTCGGACGCCTAACCGACTGAGCCACCCAGGCACCCCAAAACATTTTTATTTTAGAGAGAAAAACATTTTTATTTTAGAGAGACAGAGCGTGAGCGGGGGAGGGACAGAGAGAGAGGGAGACACAGAATCTGAAGCAGACTCCAGGCTCCGAAGTGTCAGCACAGAGCCTAACACAGGGCTCAAACCCATGAACCATGAAATCATAACCTGAGCTGAAGTTGGCTGCTTACCGACTGAGCCACCCAGGTGCTTCTCTTCTACTTTTTTCTGGTAGCTATTATAATATTCTGGAAACGTTTTTTCTGAATAAAGTGACATATGATATAATAGAAAGACCCTATGACTTAAGAACGGGTTTGTAGTTTGTTCATTGGCTGCAAGAGCTCTGAAATTGTAATTCTTATCTTGGTATAGTTTCCTTTGCTACTCCACCCAGGTTTTCCAACTGGGGAGTTACAGTTTAGGTTAACAGATACTCTTAAATGTTTGTAAGAAGCTTAGAACACCCACATCATAACATTTCTTTAGAACAAAAGGATTAGTGTTGTTCAAGGCTTCTAGAATAAACTATGTACATTGGAGGTCCATGTACTGTATGCAGTTTGGAATTTTATGCAGTCCACTTCTTTGTTCCTCATATTCTCCATATAAACCAAGCCCAGAGCACCTGGGTGGCTCGGTCGGTTGAACATCTGACTTTGGCCAAGGTCATGATCTCATCATCAGGGGTTTGAGACCCATGTCCGGCTTTGTGTTGACAGGGCAGAGGCCGCTTCGGACTCTCTGTGTCCCTCCCTCTCTGCCCCTCCCCTGCATGCTCTAAACATTTCTTTAAAAACGACAGACTTTAAAAATAATAAAATAAATAAGGCCCATACTTACTAAGTTTCAATCCAATAAATTGACCTTTATATAAAGGTTAATTAGTATTTATAAAGTTCTTAGAGACCCCCAGATGAAAGATACTACTGTATTTCTTAATAAGGGAATATTAATAGTTTTTTTTAGTAGCACTTTCCTTACCTATAAGCACTACCAAATTTAAGTATCTATTTCTTCCTTTAAAAAAACTAAACATTCGTCAATAATACTTTAAGAAATTTTTGTTATCATCTAAGTTATAAAAGTAATTCATGTTTGCCATAACAGGGATATAGTCCTGAGATATATAAAGAAAAGATGTTAATTTCCCCATTCCCTCCACTTAATTCTTTTCCAGGAGAGACCCATCTCATGAGTGGTATAATCCTACCATATTTTCTATACTTCTAAAAATGTGTCTTAAATATATGGTCTCCAATTTATTATTTCTATATAGATTTGAAGTAACTTGGTGATTTTTCACTTAACAAAATAGTAATTTTCACACTAAAGATGTAAATCTGTCTAGATAACCACTGGAAATTATTACTTATGAGTATATAAGTATTCATACATAAATTTATACATAAATTTTTTAATAAGTTTATTGCTTTCTTATTTAATGAAACTTCTTTAACCAGATATATTCATTGGTAGCTCTAGAATTTCTGTGTCATGGAGACTCAAGTTTACAGTGCAAAGGAAAGGACCTGATAAAGGTTATGGGGGGACAGATGAGCCCTTCTCATGTAATCCCTTAGCACCATCACTGTGTATGTATGCATAGTTTTTTCCTTTCTCTGTGTATTCTCCTTGTTCTAGTCTTTTATTGTTTAAACCTAATGATAATGATTAAACCAGTTACATAAAAACAATTATTCTGTATTTTATTTTTTCTTTCAAGTTCCAAAATCAAAGTAAATTAAATCCTGAATCCACAGACCTACCATGTAGTATAGCAAAGAATTGTTCATGTGAGGGGAGCTGGGTGGCTCAGTTGGTTGAGCATCTGACTCTTGGTTTTGGCTCAGGTCATGATCTCATAGTTTCGTGAGTTCCAGCCCTGCGTCGGTCCCCGTGCAGACAGCGCAGAGCCTGCTTGGGATTCTCTCTCTCTCCCTCTCTGCCCCTCCCCCACTTCCATTGTCTCCATCTCTCTCAAAATCAATAAATAAATTTTTAAAATATTGATCATGTGACACCATGTAAACTTAGTCCTGCTCATTGTTAAAAAAAAAAATCTCTTGTATTTAGTTACTTAGTTCGTCATGATTTCTTAAAAGTTCCAGAGATCAGGATTGTTCTGCAGTTTATATGTATTTTTATAATCTTTTTCTTCCAGATTAATCTACAGTTATCTCTCTGGGTTGAAGAGGTACCATTGAACTACAATGTATACCCAGAAAAGCATATTGACAGAGAAGCTCTTGAACAAATTCATTTGTATAAGATTCTGTAACATTAAATTAGTCATATCTCAGTGTGATGTTTTCTGGCATATATTACAAATTAATTAAAAAAATCACTTCAATACCCTAACATGTGTTTCTGTATATTCCTTTCTAGTCTTTGAGTATATGTTTACATATTTGTAAATAGTTGTATGGGTATATATACATACACATAGTTGTGTATAGATACAGAGTTGTGTCTATATACAACTTTTATTTCTGTGATAGTTTAATTAAATATCAGAGTATTTTTGGTTTTCCCCCATTTCTTTTATCTTGTTAAAAACATAAATATAGGGGCATCTGAGTGGTTCAGTTGCTTGAGTTTCTAACTCTTAATTTTGACTTAGGTCATTATCCGAAGATCGTGGGATCAACCCCTACGTTGGGCTCCACGCTGAGGGTAGAGTCTGCTTAGGATTCTTTCTCTCCCTCCCTCTCACTCCCTCTCTCCCTCCCTCTCCCTCTCCCTCCCTCCCTCTCTCTTCTTCTCTCCCTCTCTCTCTCTCGCTCTCTCTCTTCCTCTCCCTCTCTCTCTCTCCTTCTCTCTCTCTCCTTTTGCCCCTCTCCATCTCTCATGCTCTCTCTCTCTCAGAATCCCAAGCAGGCTCTGCATTGACAGTGCAGAGCCCAATGTGGGGCTCGAACTCACAAACCGTGAGATCATGACCGGAGCCAAAACTAAGAATCAGACACTTAACCAGCTGAGCCACCCAGGCACCCCTGGAGATCTATATTTTAAAAGGAATTTATCTATTATGCTCTTGTTATCACATGCTTATGAGAAAGAATTTGCCATGCAGTCAATTTTAACATCTAAAAATAAGTTATTGATCAAAGCTAAACAAAATGCTAAAAATAAAAGACAAGTTTGGAAATTTACTGTTGCTATTAATAAGTTTCATATTTAGGATCTGGTATAATACTGAATATCAGAATAAACACTGGAAATCCAATAATTTCTTATTCACATAGGCATTACTTACTCCTGCTAACCTGTAAAGCATTCTTTTTTTTTTTTTTAAGTTTTCTTTTTATATTTTTATTTATTTCTAGGGGAGAGAGAGAGAGAGACAGCGTGAGCAGGGGAGGGTCAGAGAGAGAGGGAGACACAGACTCTGAAATAGGCTCCAGGCTCTGAGCTGGCAGTCAGCACAGAGCCCGACACGGGGCTCAAACACACGAACCACGAGATCATGACCTAAGCGAAAGTCGGACGCTTAACCGGGTAAGCCACCCAGGCGCCCCTTTGTAAAGCATTCTTACCATGGCAGTCACCCAAGAAGCTAAAGCAGAGTTAGGAGGTTACTACCAACTCTGGCATCTCTAAGTAACAGTTGATGGATATTTCAAGGAGGCTGTGCAGATTTTCTGAAATTTTGGAAAGAGATTTCAAGGATAGGAGAAAAATTAATTGAAAGTATTTGAAAATATATTTCAATACTTAAGATACTTGTAGCTGTTATTCCTATGACTATCTTATACATAATTAAATGTATCTATTTACTATAATAACATATTTAGGCACTTAACATTTCAGACACAACAAATAATACTAACTATAGCGAATACATAAGATACAAATAGTAATCATCCATGAAAAAATAAGTTTACTAGTAATATGGCACATAATTACAAACAGAACATTTATTGAATTTGACTTGCTAGTGTACATATTCTTTTTATTTTTTTATTTTTTTTTTTTTCTAGGAGAGAGAGAGAGAGGCAGCGTGAGCAGGGGAGGGTCAGAGAAAGAGGGAGTCACAGACTGAAACAGGCTCCAGGCTCTGAGCTGGCAGTCAGCACAGAGCCCGACGCGGGGCTTGAACCCACGAACGTGAGATCATGACCTAAGCGAAAGTCGGACGCTTAACCGACTAAGCCACCCAGGCGCCCCAACATATTCTTTTTAATAGGTTTCTTTTTTTATGTTTATTTATTTTAGAGAGAAAGACAGAGTTTGAGCAGAGGAGGGGCAGAGAGAGAGGGAGACACAGAATCCCAAGCAGTCTCCAGGCTCTGAGCTGTCATCACAGAGCCCAACAATAGGGCTTGAACCCGTGAACCAGAAGATCATGACCTGAGCTGAAGTCAGACGCTTAACTGACTCAGCCACCTAGACACCCCAAAGGTGCATCTATTCTTAAGAAACTATATTTCTGGGGCACCTGGGTGGTTCAGTAGGTTAAGCATCTGACTTTTGAATTCAACTCAGGTTATAATCGTATGGTTCTGGGATTGAGCCCCCCCGTCAGGCTCTGTGCTGAGCATGGAGCCTGCTTGGGATTCTCTCTCTCCCTCTCTCTCTGCCCCTCCCCCACTTACACATGCAGTCACTCTTTAAAAATAAATAAACTTAAAAGGAAAGAAAGAAAGAAACTGTATTTCCTAAACTCTGATTCCCAGTTGCCCGAGTATGTGTTCCTCAGAAACATGAGCCTCTAAGGGAAAATCTGCTTGCTCTGGCCCTGGGTGTATGCCAGAACTCCCATTCTAGAATGCACTGAGCAGGACAAGAGAGATAGCACTAACAACACATGAAGGAACAAGTCTATTTGTAAATCGTTCAGCCCCTAAGCTGTAACATAAAAATAAGTATTCAACTATCATTAGAATATACTCAAGAGCACAGCATATCCGTGGTTTCCATAGATATGTGTATAAAGTTACCCAAAAAATTGACAATCATTTGATTTTTTTAAGTTTATTTTATTTTAGTAATCACTGCACCCAACACAGGGCTTGAACTCATGACCCTAAGATCAAGAGTTTCATTGCCCTAATGATTGAGCCAGGCAGACACCCCAACCATTGTTTACATACTATTGTCACTGCAATGATTTTAGTTATGTTAAACTATGGATCTTTAGTTGATGGAGTGGGGAAAAAAGGTATAAAAGGATGTGTAAAATATAAAATACTGGAAATTATTCCATGTAGTAGTTATACCATTAGTACAGTTTTTAGTAAATGCCTGAGGCAAATATTAGTACTATAGGATATTGAGGAGACATTCTTATACCAGTATTAAAATTGTGTGTAAAATTATTTAATATAGACTTTAATAGAGATTTTTATATATAGACTTTGAAATGTCTATATATTTATCTAGATGTCTCTAGACATTTACTGTCATTAAAAAGGCTAGTTTCTCACTTGGGGAGAGTTTGTCACGTATGAATTTTACACTGCTCACAGTTAATGTCCGCCTTCCACTCTCCCCTCTAATGTCTGTACAGTGTGCCTCACAAGACACAGGGAAAGAAGGGTGGTGGAGTTAAGATATTTCTGTATTTCAGCAGCTAAATGAAAAATTCACAGAACATCTTTTCATATTTCTGGTGATCAGACAACTAAAAACATTATCAGTAAATGTCTGAATTATTTAGCTCTTTACTTCATAAAATACATGACCAATTTGATGAAAGAGTTAAACTGATAGAAAACAAAATAAAGTTGTTTTTAGAACTTTTTTCTAGAAAGCTTAGATGTAAGGGAAGGACAGATGCTCCTGGTAAAGGGAACGGCATGTGCAGAGGCATAAAGGATGGAGAGTATTTTAGTATGACTGAAGCCCGGGGTAGAAAGGATTACATGAGGATCAGGAAGTAGACAGATACCAGATCAGGAAGGGTATGGTATAGCAAGCAAAGGAGATCACATTTTATTCTGAGTCAGGGTGAGAACCATTAAAAGATTTTAAGCAGCATATTGATATGGTCAGAATAAAATTATAGAAGCCACTATGGTGGTCCAGTGAACCCAGTAGGGATGAGCTAAGACTGTGTCTCCAGGATGTACAGAAAAGAGTCAAGAGGTATTTCCGAGGTCTCAGCGCCTTTTTAGGGAGTACACAAATCCAGAATTGAAGAGGGTTTAAAAATTACATTTATGAAGATATAAAAAAATCAGTGTGGCATTACAGCAAGTTTATTAGGGCAAAAGATAATAGCAAGAAATCTACTGAATGCAATCTTACACTATCAGCATAAAAATAGATAAGTACTAAGTATTGTGGCAAAAAAGGAATGCTAGGAAGCAAAAATTATGATAATAGCTTGAAAAGGAGCCTGCCAACACACGGTAAACGAGAATATTAATTAGCATTAAAGAGAAGGATTTGGGTGGAGCATAAAGTTCCCAATATTTTTCATATAAATAAATGAAGATCTAGCTTNGCTTTCACCTTTTCAGAACTCATTTCTGAGAAACATTATTAATTAAACTAGCCTTGTTTGGCAGCTGTCAACTTCCCTAGACTTGTCCAGATGCCTAAAGCAACACAACCACTTAAGGCTGTAGTGGTTTTTTACAAGTAGTTTACCTACTTGTAAATTAAGTTAATTAATGTTTTTGGACCATGCGTTTCACAGGAGTATTATGTGCAGTACCTGAATGATAACTACCTAGAGATACACACATGGAAAAACACATAAATAGAATACAAATTGAAATTGATTTTAGTCTTTCTTTTTAAAGACGTGTCCCAAGAAGACTGATGGATATAATAATCATAATTGTATCAAGGATCCTTATTTCCAAGAGCTTTCAAATTCAAGTTGCTTTTTGCCAACAATAATGATCATCTGGTTGTTAAATTCTCCAAATCTTCTTCTTCTCTCAAATTTCTACTTTCTTTGAGGAAGATAAGGAAAAGAAAAATATGCCCAAGATAACCTAGGAATAAATTGAATATTGATTAATGAAAATATATTCCTGTAGGCCAAAAATAAAGAAAAAGTATGAAAAATCTGAATCTAATGGCAGGAAAAGATCACAGGCTATGAAATCAGTTCTTAAATAGGCTCTATTAAAACACATCTGTACTGATCTAAATCAGAAACAGACTTCTGATGGAGCCTCGGTGTCTCAGTCAGTTAAGCATCTGACTTCAGCTCTGGTCATGAACTCCTGGTTAGTGGGTTCAAGCCCTGAATCAGGCTCTGCAGCGCCTGGAGCCTGTTTCAGATTCTGTGTCTCCGGCTCTCTCTGCCCCTCCCCTCCCTGCTCATCCTCTCTCTCTCTCTCTCTCTCTCTCAAAAATAAATAAACATTAAATCTTTAAAAGACAGACATCTAGACTGGAAAGTAATATATATTTAAATGCTGAGCCATCAAGGAGGATTTTCAGGTAAAAAAACAAAAACCAAACACCCTAAGTTCATCGATACAGATTTTGTACTTGATGCATTAGTTACTGAGCCTGCAACAACCCAATGAAGTGGGAGCTATTAATCCTATTTAACAGATGAGTAAACTGAGTTTTAGTGATGGTAAGAAACTTTCCAAAAGTTGTACAGCTGGTAAATGGCACAGCCAGGATTTAACCCTATTTTCAATCTAAACTCCAAAGCCTATGCTCTTTTGTTGTGCTGCCATTGTATTTTAAATTGTGTAGTCTAATATTAACCACAAAATTAACAGAGGATAATGGAGAGAAGCACCTTCCTTATTTTGCCTTTGGATTCCTCATCAATGTGAGGATTGCTTGAGTAATTGTCAAATGTGTGAGTTACATTTGTGATTTTTTTTTTAGTTTTTACTTAAATTCCAATTAGTTAACAATTAGTTCAAATTAGTTACAGTACAGTGTAACTAGTTTCGAGTATGTACAATATAGTGATTCCACACTTCCATAGGACCCCCAGCACTCATCACTTCAAGTGCTGTCCATAATCCTCATTACCTGGTTTCCTCATCCCCCCCCCCACTCCACTACAGCTGTGATTTATAAATCTGTTGGATGCTTAAACCAAGAGGAAAAGTGACAACCAGGTCATAGTTCAAAATCTGGCTTCTGTATGAAAGGTACAACATGGCTTTAATCTAATTGGTACTGATTAATACTAGGATTATAATGTCCTAGATGGAAATTATTAATGTGACTATATTTTTACATTGAAAGTAACATATAAAAAGCAGGTTCCATTTCTTCCTTTTTGTCCATTTACTAAATTATTCATACATTGTAAAATAACACCTGAACTTTTCAAAAGCAACTGAAGACGTAGAAAGCATGCCAAGATTTCAGTTTACAGGCAGAAGCGGTAACTAGTTCAGACTATAGATAGATAATTTACTTAAAACAATGACTCCATTTTTGGACTCCGGCTTTATTTTTTTTCCTTGCCAAGCAAACATTATTATTTAGGTGAAACTGCAAGGTGCAAATAAGAAGAGCAATGCTTTCTGTTGGAAGATAAAGAATTCAGAGAAGCACAGATTTTTAGTTAGAAGTTACCTTAGGATAAACCAGTTCAAATCCATTTTCTTAGAGAAAATTATATCTGGGGCTTCTTTGCAAAGTGGAAAAAGCAACTTCATTAAAACAGATCTGCATTCCAGTAACATGGGACCCACATTTATGAGATAAAATGAAGCTTGCAGAGTACTTTAGGTTGGTGTTGGGAAATTGGATATCTTCCTACATTGCTAGTAGGAATATAAATTGGCACAGATGTTTTGGAAAACAATTTGGTAGTTCCTCAAAATGTCAGATTTAGAGTTGCCGTATGATCTACCAATCCTACTCCTAGGTATATACCCAAGAAACAGAAAAAACTCATGTCCAACCTAAACACTTGTACACAAATGTTCATAGTACATGATTTAAGACAGCCAAAAAACATGGTAGGGGCAACAAATATCCATCAGCTAATGAATGGATAAATAAATAATGTATGAAAAATCCCATACCATGTAATTTTATTCTGAAGAAAAAGAAACAGTATTGATACATGCTGACACCTGGGTGAATCTTGAATACATCATGCTAAGTGAAAAAAGAAAAAAAAAAAACAGTCACAAAAGATCACAAGTTGTATGTTTCTATTTATATAAAATGTCCAGAATAGGCAAATGTACAGAAAGTACATCAGTGGTTGCTTAGGGTTGGGAGGGGGAAGAGAGAGGATAGGAAATGACTATTAATAGATACGGGGTTTCTTTTTGGGGTGATAAAAATAGTCTAAAATTAGATCATGGTGATAACTGCATAAATCTGTGAATATAGGAAAACCCATTGAACTGTACACTTTAAGTGGTTGAAATTGTATATTGTATATGAATTACATCTCAGTAAAAATTGTTAAAATAAAAAATAGAATGTACCAAAATTACCTTAGGTTGTAAGCAACCTAAAACCTGTGGCTTTATCCTTATAAGAGTTGGGTAATTATTTAGCACAGCAGTGTTTATATTATTAAATCATGAAGTAAGAAGACCACCTATACTTCGTTAACAAGTACACGCTTGATTCTCAGAAAGCAAATAATTATATTAAAAATTATGCTAATCTCAGTAGGCTCGTTAGAAGAAATAAGATAATGTTAGTACTCTCACCTATTTTATGTATATGTGAGCATCAAGTTATCTGAAAACAGTGTAAGCCAGTGGCCTTCTACTCCTCCATCCATGAAAGTCCCTGGAGGCCCTGGATGGATGTCTAGCATTTTCAGAGCCTTCATACATTTGGCACTGAAAATAAATTTTACATTTATGACTGTAGACATGAAACAAGATCTGGAACACATCTCACTGACAAAGGTCTAAAAGAAAGAAAGCTGCCTGGAAACCAAGGAGGCAGCAGGCCTAAAAGCAATTAAATACGCTGNATTTAGTAATAGTAACTGAACAGAGGTACCAGAACTCACAGATACATGCTCAAAACTGCCACAAGGCTCTTGGGTAAGAAAGGAGTGGCACCGATAAAATATATCTTTGATCACTGCCAAAGGACTACATTTTTATTTTTTATTTATTTATTTTTTTTTTTNAAGCCACCCAGGCGCCCCAAAGGACTACATTTTTAACAGGTAAAACAATTTGAAGACACCAATTGGCAGGACTCTATTAATATACACATTTAGAATTCTAACTAGCTCTTCTAAGTACTACATCTAATATTAATACTGGTGTCAAGCCACACAGCTTTATTGGAGTATAATCAATATAAAATAAGATGTAAGAAGTACAATAAGTGTACTATGACATAGGTATACACTTTTGAACCCACCACCATACTCAAGAGGACACACATTTCCATCCCCACTAGGGTTTCTCTTATCTCTTTGTCATCTACCCCTCCCTTGACCCCTGCCCTAGGCAATCACTGATCTGATTGCTGTTGTGATAGATTAGTTTGCTTTACATAAACGGAACCATACTGTGTACACTTTGTCAAACTTTTCTCATTCCGCATAAGGATTTTAATGTCTATCCGTGTTGCGCATTTCAATAGTTTATTCTTTTTTGTTGTTGAATAGTGTTCAATACTATGGATTTATTGCCATTTAAATACTCCTCCCACTGTAGATCTTCCAACTTTGTTTCTCTTTCAGACACTTTGTGGCTACTCTAGGCCCTCTGTATTTCCATACAAATTTCGGAGTCTACTTGTAAGTTTCCACAGGATTGAGTTTTCTGGGGTGACTGGCTGCCTGGCTGAGTTAGTGGAGCATGTGATTCTAGATCTCAGGGTTGTAGGTTGGAATCCCACATTGAATGCAGAGATTATTTAAAACTAAAATCTTTTTTTAAAATGTTGGGTTTTCTGACCCAAGAATAAGGTATATCTTTCCATTTACTTAGGTCTTTAATTTTTCTCAGCAATGTTTTATAGCTTTTAGTATATAGGTCTTATGCTTCTTTTGTTAAATGTATTCCTAAGCATTTCATTGTGTTTTTTGCTTCAAGTTTTTATTTATTTATTTATATGGGAGAGAACACAAACAGAGGAGGAGCAGAGAGGGGGGATAGAGGATCCCAAGCACTGACAGGCTGACAGCAGTGAGCCCAATGTAAGTCTCAAAATCATGAACCGCAAGGTCATGATCTGAGCCAAAGTCCAACATTCAACTGACTGTTGAATACCACCGATTTATATATATACCACCTCTTCTTCATTCATCAGTCAAAGGACATTTGGGCTCTTTCCATAGTTTGGCTATTGTTGACACGGTACATGTGCCCCTTTGAATCAGTATTTTTGTATCTTTGAGGTAAATACCTAATAGTGCAATTGCTGGATCCTAGGGTAGTTCTATTTGTTTCTTTTTTTCTTTTTTTTTTTTTTTTTTTTTGAGAGAGAGAGAGACAAAGAAAGCCTGCAAGCACAAGCAGGGGAAGGACAAAGGGAGAGAGGGGGAGATAATCCCACACTGGCTCCAAGCTCAGGCAGAGCCCAACACTCTGAGGGATCATGACCTGAACTGAAATCAAGAGTCGGACGTTCAGCCACTGAGCCACCCAAGTGCTCCAGATTATTTGCTTTTTGAATGATGAGTTTGAGAAGTTTTTTATAGATTTTGGATACTGACCGCGTATCAAATATGTCATTTGCAATATCTTCTCCCATTCCATATGCTGCCTTTTAGTTTTGTTGTTTCCTTCGCTGTGTAGAAGCTTTTATCTTGATGAAGTCCCAATAGTTCCTTTTTCCTTTTGTTTCCCTTGCCTCCAGAGGTGTGTCCAATAAGAAGTTGCTACAGTCGAGGTCAAAGAGATTGTTGCCTCTTTTCTCCTTTAGGATTCTGATGGTTTCCTGTCTCACGTTTAGGTCTTTCATCCATTTTGAATTTATTTTTGATTATGGTGTAAGAAAGTGGTTCAGTTTCCTTCTTCTGCTTGTCACTGTCCAGTTTTGTCCACACCATGTGTTGAAGAGACTATCTCTTTTCCATTGGATATTCTTTCCTGCCTTGTCAAAGATTAGTTGACCATATAATTGTGGGTAAGCATTTCATATTTTAATGTTTTTAATGAATGGTATTTTTTCAATTTCTAATTGTTGCTGGTATATAGAACTGCAGTTGATTTTTATGTATTGACCTGTATTCTGCAATCTTGCCAAATTCACTTATTAGTACTGATAGGTTTCTTACTGATTCCTTCAGAAAAAGTTTTACTTTTTCCCCTCCAATTTATATACTTTTGTTTCTTTACTTGCCTTATTGCAGTACCTCTGACTTCCAGTAAAATGCTTAACTGAAGTGGTAAGAACAATCTTGTCTTGTTTCTAGTCTACAGGGGAAAAAGCACTTAGTCTTTCACCTTTAAGTATGATATTCATTATAGGTTTTCAGTACATGCCCTTTATTAATTAAATGAAGTCCCCTTCTATTCCTGGTTTGCTGAGGGTGTTAGCATAAATGGATATTAATTTTTCCAAACTATTTTTATGGAGACGGTCAAGTGATTTCTCTTTTTAAGTCTGTAAAAGTAGTGAACTACATCGTTTGATTTTTCGAATGGTACACCAACTTTGCAGCCCTGGGATAAACCCTCCTTGGTGATAAAATATTACCATTTTTGTAAATTATTGGGTTTGATTTGCTAGAATTTTAAATCCATGTTCATAAGGAATATTGACATATAGACAATAGCTGTTATTGTTCTTGTTGTTACATTGAAATGTCTTTGGTTTTGGTGTTAGGCCATTCCTTGCCTCTGACCATTTCTGCCTTTATGTTGTGTGTTTAGACCATTTACATTTACTGTTATTATTGATATAATTGAGTTTAAATTTACCATTTTTTAATTTTCCATTCGTCTCCTCTGTTGTTTGCTTTTTTCCTGTCCTACTTCTTTTGTGTTAATCAGAACACTTTTGGTGACTTTATTTTGTCTTCTTTATCTGCTTATTAGCAATACATGCTTTTTTTTAAATGACTACATTAGAGGGGTGCCTCGGTGGCTCAGTCGGTTAAGTGTCCAACTCTCGATTTCTGCCATGATCTTGCAGTTCATGAGTTCAAGCCCTGCATTGGGCTCTGTGATGACAGTGTGAAGTCTGCTTGGGATTCTCTCACCCTTCCCTTTCTGCCCCTACCCCACTCATGCGCGTTCAATCTCTCTCTCTCTCTCTCTCCCTCTCAAAATAAATAAGTAAACTTTAAAAACTGACACATCAGAGTTCATAGTATACATCTTTAACTCATCACAGGCTACCTTATGTAATATTATACTAATTCACATATAGTATAAATTCCTTATATCCATATACTTCCTTTTGTCCCCACCCAGATCTTGTGCTCTTGTTGTCATACGTACGTACTTCCATGTATATTATAGACCCCACAATACATTGTTATTATTTTTTGCTTTAAACAGATCATTATTTTAAAGATAATTTTAAAGGAAGGGAAACGTCTTTTATATTTACCCCCGCATTTATCATTTCTAGTGCTCCTCATTTCTTTGCGTTGAACCATATCCAATCAGTTATCATTTGCCTTGTGCCTGAAGAACTTCCTTTTCCATTTTTTCAGCTGGTCTGCTGGTAATGAATTCTCTCAGCTTTTATATGTCTTTATTTTGACTTCATTATAAATAAATGTCTTTGTTTTGACTTCATTTCTAAAAGATTTCTGCTGGGTCTAGGATGCTAGGTTGATGGTTTCGTCTCTCACTACTTTAAGGATGTTCTATGTGCACTCTGGCACCGCTTCTGTCATTCTTACTTTTGTTTCTCTGTATTTGTATCTTGTTTCTCTGACTGCTTTTAATATTTTCTTTTTTTTTAATGTTTTTATTTGTTTTTGAGAAAAAGGAAGAGAGCATGAGCAGGGGAGGACAGGGGCGGGGGACAGGGAGCCTGAAGCAGGCTCTGTGCTGACAGCAGCGATCCCATGCAGGGCTCGAACTGACTGCAAGATCATGACCTGAGCTGAAGGTGGACAATCAACTAGGCCACGCAGGCGCCCCTGCTTGTAATCTTTTCTTTTCGTCACTGGTCCACAACAACTGCATTTTGGGGGCACCTGAGTGGCTTAGTCGGTTAAGCATCCGACTTTCGCTTAGGTCATGATCTTGCGGTCCGTGGGCTCGAGCCCCGCGTCGGGCTGTGTGCTGACTGCCAGCTCAGAGCCTGGAGCCTGTTTCAGAGTCTGTGACTCCCTCTCTCTGACCCTCTCCTACTCACACTGTCTCTCTCTCTCTCTCCTAGAAATAAAGAAAACATTTAAAAATTTTTTTAAAAAACTGCATTTTGATTTGAATTGCTGTGTTTTATTTCATTTTTCTCTTGCTTAGGATTTATTGAGCTTCTTGATCTGTGAGTTTATACTTCTCATCATATTTAGAAAATTTTTGTTTTTTATTTCTTCATATATGCATTCCATTCATCCATCTTCCTCCTCCCTTGTGAGATTCAAAAGACACATATGTTAGGCTGCATGATGTCCTGCCGTTCAGTGATGCTTTGTTGTTGTTTACTCCAGTCTTCTATCCTTTTGTGTTTCATTTTGAATAATTTCTATTGTTGTGTCATCAAGTTTACTAATTTTTTAGCTAATCTCTAACACCCAGCGTGGGCCTCAAACTCACGACCCAGAGATCAAGAGTGGCATGCTGTACTGACAGAGCCAGCTGGGCGCCCTAAGCTTACTAATATTTTATTCAGCAGTGTGCAGTCTGCTGTTAATCGCATTCAGAGTATCGTTCATTTTAGACATTGCTTCTTTTTTCACCTCTAGAAGTTGGATTTGGGTCCTTTTTAGATCTTACATATCTCTTATCGTGCTCACACTTTCCTCTAACTTTTAAGATATGGAGTAGTATTATAATAGCAGTTTTAACATTCCTAATTAATTTAATTAATTCTGTCATCTATGTCGTTTCTGGGGCTGTTTATTTAATTTTTTTATTATAGATTGTATTTTCCTGCTCGCTGGAATGCCTTCTAACTTTTTATTGCACGCCATTGTGCTGTAATTTTTTTGCATAAACAATTTTGGGCTTTGTTCTGGGATACAGTTATGTTACTTGGAAGCAGTCTGAGCCTTTCAAGTCTCACTTTTAAGCTCTGTTGGGCAGGTCCAGAACAGCCCTTCATTTCCGGCTTATTGGCCCAACTACTGAGGCGATAACCTTCTGAAGACTCTACTTGATGCCCTACATATGAGGTCTTTACACATGAGGACTCTACACATTTTTCTGGCCCTGTATGACTCCAGGTTTCATTCTGCTTCTTCATTTCCAGTGATTTTTTTTTCCTCCAGCCTTGGTAGTTTCCTCACATGCCTGTAGCTGAAGGCTCAGGAGGCACTCTCCCAAGCTATTCTTCTGCGCAGCTCTCTCCTCTGGTTTTCACACGGAAATTCGGATGCCTTCACCTCCCAGATCTTCCAGCTCTGTTTCCTCTGCCCAGAGAGGTGACCGAGCTTTGCTGGGGTTCCTCCTCCCTGTGCTGCAGCCTGGAAAAGTCTCCTGTAGCCAGAGCAGTTATAGGAACCACGTTGTTTGTCTCCTTCTCTGAAAAATCTCTGCCCCGCACTGCCTGCTGTTTGACCCCTGAAAACTACGACTTCCTACATTTTGTTCAATTTCTAAGTTATTTTAGGTGAGAGACTAATTCTATACTATGGGGATAGCAGAAATCATACCATCTATATATTTTTTATTTCCTAGTTTAAGTATTTTTGAATCATTTTACAAGATGGAGGAAGCTAAAAAAGTGGGAAAGGCAAGAAAGCCTGAAACGAGCAATTGAGAAATGCGAAAAACAATCATGATACTTTGACAAAATGTACCGCTAGCTAAACATTGAATACCCCAAAACCTTTTAGAAAACATGTCAAAATCATGACCGTATCTCAATTTTACAGCTTCAAGTATTAAACAGATTCTGGCACTGGTAACTTTTTGAAAACCCACCATTCACTGCAATTTTACCTGTGAGTAAAGTTTGAAAATTTTTCTTTAAATTATGAAAGATACTGAGCCTCAACCTTAATTTTCAAGTGGCCAGATTTTACTCTGGTGAAGCCAAAAGTGAGTATGGTCATTTTTCCAACACAAGTCACAGAATTATAGAAGAAATTACTTTAAAAAGAAATTTTTCAGGGGTGCCCAGGTGGCCCAGTTAGTTAAGGGTCCAACTTTGGCTCAGGTCATGATCTCGTGGTTCATGAATTCCAGCCCTGCATCAGCTCTGTGCTGATAGCTTGGAAACTGGAGCCTATTTCTGATTCTGTGTCTCCCTCTCTCTTTCTGCCCCTCCCCCATTCGTGCTCGCTCACTCTCTCTCAAAAATAAATAAACATTAATTTTAAATAAATAAGAAAATAAAAGAAAATTTTCAGGGTTTCCTGGGTGGCTCAGTCAGTTGAGCGTCGGACTTTGGCTCAGGTCATGATCTCATGGTTCGTGAGTTCGAGCCCTGCATCGGGCTCTGTGCTGACTGCTTGGAGCATGGAGCCTGCTTCAGATTCTGTGTTTCCCTCTCTCTCTGCCCCTCACCTGCTCTCACTCTATCTCTGTCTCAAAAATAAAACAAATATTTTAAAAAATAAAAGAAAACTTTCAAAGTGAAATAATAAATATGTTTTCCCCTGTGAGTATTAAAAAAAACATCACCTCAGATGAGTTATCTCACTTTTTCCAAACTAAGAAATAATCAGGCTGACCAAACGCATGGAAAGTTTCAAACACACATAAAAGGTGGTACAACTGAAAAGGTTTGTAATATAGCAACCTGGCCAGCAGGCTTTTTGGACTCCAATCACCTAAAAGCTGTACTGTCAGCCTTCCTGTTGAATGGATGAATGAGCCCAGAAGGATACTTCTGATAAAAAAAGAAGACACAGTAGAAATGTTACTATGTAAAAGTGCCAATAGGCAAGAGATGTGGTGATTATCCCCCACTAATCACCTAAAAATACAGCATCTTCTGCTCCTTTTTGAGGTTCCCAATGATCCCCACCTGCTGACTTTCACATCTTTCTGTTATTTCCTCCCATTGTGTGTGGACTGGACCCAGCCACTTGTTTCTCATGAATAGAATATGACAAAAGTGATGGAAAGGTGTGTCAGATTAGATTACGAAAGACCATGACTTCGGTCTTCCTCTCTCTCTCTCTCGCTTGCTCGCTCGCTAGCTCTTGCTCTCTCACTTGCCCTTTGTGAGGAAGGAGACTGCCATGTTGTGAACTGCTCAGTGGTTAGGTCTAGGTGGCAAGAACAGAGGGCAGCCTCCAGTCAACAGCCAGAGAGGAACTGAGGCCCTTAGTGCAACATACTGAGAGGAGCCAAATCCTACCAACATCCTCCGAGTACAATAGAAGTGGATCCACCTCTAGTCAAGCATTAAAAACACTAAGAATACAGCAGCCACAGCTAACACTTTGACTGCAGCCTTGTGAGAGACCCAGAGTCAGAAGGCCCAACTAAGCCGTGTCCACCTTCCTTACCCATAGACACTATAAGATAGTTAATGTCTATTGCTTTTATTCACGAAGTGGTAACTTGTACAGCAATAGAAAACTAATACAGATTCCATATGATAAATAGTAACTTACCCCTAACTCAAATTTCACTTAAGAAGAAATGAATATGCATCTGAGAAGATTTATTCTTCACCCAGTCAAGGTAGTTATTGCCCAGAAAAAGATTAGATAGATACATGCCAAGTGATCGTAGTGTGATCTCACTTCTGAGTTTAGAAATTAATCTTAAAGAATTGTACTTTCCAGTCATATTTTTCCATTAAAAAAACTATGAGGTTCTATTTTTATAAGCCATAAGTACAATTTTCCAGTACAATTTTCCACTATTCTGAAAAATAATATACTCTTAGGTCTGTAGTAACTATGGTTGATTCCGGAAATAAGTATTCTGTAGTGGAAATTATCAGAGCTGTGAATTTGAATAGACCTATCTATTTAAATAAACAGCCACCATTTTGTGAAAGCTCAAAAGAACAAATTAGTTCACAGTTCTGATAAATAGTTAATTTAAGAAATTATCCTCAGGGCGCCTAGGTGGCTCAGTCAGTTAAGCATTTAATTCTTGATTTTGGTTCAGGTCATGATCTCACAGTTTGTGAGACTGAGCCCCAAGTGGACTCCTCGCTGACAGCAAGGAGCCTGCTTAGGATTCTCTCTCTCCCTCTCTCTCTGCTCCTCCCTCCTGCACACAGATGCTCTCTCTCTCTCAAAATAAGTAAATAAACTTCTAAAAAAATTATTCTCAAACTAATGGATACATTGGTCTTTCTATAGTTCTTTAAAATCTACATCTAGTTTTTATCTGCTGTTTGATATACATGATACATTTTATGATAAAAACCCAGTTAAAAAATCAAACAAGACTACTGCCTTCTTCTGATATTTAAGACATTTAAAAGTCAAGCCGTAAAGGGTGCATATGGTAGTCATCTGAAAAAAGATGTGCTTTCTAAGCTTCCATTAAGTTTAACATACTTTAGTTCTCCTGAAATTTTTTAAGTTACTTATTTACCAAAATTCCAGCTACTCAGGTCCTCCAAAATTAATCCTTTTGTTTTGTTTTGTTTATTTTTGACAGGGAGGCAGGCAGGGGCAGGGAGAGAGAGAATCTTAAGCGGGCTCCATGCCCAGCATGGAGCCCAATGAGGGGCTTGATCCCACAACCCTGGAATCATGACCTGAGTCAAAATCAAGAGTCAAGTACTCAACAGAATGAGCCACCCAGATGCCTTTTAGTCCTTTTGCTTTGTAAGATAAAGGTGAAGAAACAAAAATTAAAGAGAAGTCAAACAATAAGAAAAAACTAGTTACTCCTGCAGTTACCTCCTTTTTCATCTGTCATAGGTTTAAACGCCTGTCTGTCTACATGGATTGATCTCTTCCCATTCTCAAATATTCAGTCAGAATCCCAAGGGCTACTTTTGACACTGATCTTATGAGCCCCACTGTGCTTTTATTACTTACTCTGAGTATTATAATTAACTATTACCATTAACATCATCATTCATTGAAGCAGTAATGCATGCTACCACTTTAAAGTTTGGAATTAGATTAAACTTGCAACTCTGTTGGCAAATCTGGTTTGTTTTAGAACTGGATGCCTTTGGAATTTTTGTTTATAGTCTTTTATAAATGTAATGTTGGTGGGTTTTTTTTTTTAACTCTTTTTAAATTATGGCTGTATTTTTCATTCATTCAGAAAATATTTATAGACCTTTTACTACATATCTGGAACTGTTTAAGATAGGTATGCAGCAGTGAACAAGATAGGCAAGGTCACAGTCTTTGTGGGCTGTATATCTTTTTTTTAAGTTTATTTATTTTTGAGAGAGAGCCTGAGCAGAGGAGGGGCAGAGAGAGAGGGAACAGAGGACCCAAAGCGGGCTTTGTTCTGACAGCAGCCAGCCCAACACAGGGCTCAAACCCGAGAATCGTGAGATCATGACCTAAGCTGAAGTCGGATGCTCAACCGACTGACCACACAGGTGCCTCTGTGGGGCATGTATCTTAACTGGGAGAGGAGTGGAGGTGGAGGATGCTGGGCAAGTAAAATAAATTACCAACTGAAATTTTGAATTAGATAATATTTTTCTCTTTTTAATATTTTATTTATTTATTTTTATTTATTTATTTTTATTTTAGAGAGACAGAGAGCATACAAGTGGAGGAGAGGGGCAGAGGGAGAGAGAGATTCTTAACTAGGCTCCAAACTTAGCACAGAGCCTGATAAGGGAGTCGATTCCTAGACCCTGGGATCATGACCTGATGTACACACACACACATACACACACACATACACACACACACACATATATACTATACAGCATAGTATAGTATACTATATAGCTATACTATTTACTATACAGTATACCTATATATATGTAATAGCATATATAGTATACCTATATATTACTATATATATATATCCTAATACAGATTTGTAATAAATATATGACAATAATATATTCATGCTCCCTTCTCTAAGTGTGTCTTAACAGATTAAACCACACACTTATGACATCTATACGTCATATAATCAACATCTTAAATTACAGCTTTGAAATCTCTCAATGATAGGTTGCGCTGCATGAAAAATCAAGATATAGACACTTAATGCCATACTCATTAAAACAGGGAGGGATGAACTCTCATCATGTTTATACTCAAATCAAAGTTAATGCCACTTGGTTTTCTTTTTCTTTCATTTAATAAAAATTATATAGTTTACCATTAAGTACAAAAAGAAAATTTCTTTGAGTAGACCTGATCTTTCAGGTCATGAATATTTTTTCAAAAAAAAATTTTTTTTAATTTTCTTTTTTAATGTTTTATTTATTTCTGAGAGAGAGGCAGCATGAGCAGGGGAGGGTCAGAGAGAGAGGGAGACAAAGAATGCGAAGCAGGCTCCAGGCTCTGAGCTGTCAGCACAGAGCCCGACATGGGGCTTGAACCCACAAACCGTGAGATCATGACCTGAGCCGAAATTGGGCGCTTAACTGACTGACCACACAGGCACCCCTCAGGTCATGAATATTTACTGAAAATAACAAAATTAGTTATCACTTTTGAAGGGGAGAAAATTCAGGTAAGAAAGACCTATACTGTCCACCTGCAGTACACTGCTTAATATTGCAAGGACGGCATTTAGCAAGAGCATACTGGAGATAAGAAGTGCCAGAGCTTTCTTCTCTTTGATCTACATATTGTGCTTCATGTGCCAAGGGTGTGACATCGTCTTAAACACAAACTTACCTTTTCCCATCAGACACCAAACTGACAGGGTAGAATGAATGGAGCACTGTGTCTCTTTGCTGGTACGGCATGCCAGGGAGGAGAATCTCTGTCACACAACTTTCTTATCTTCATCACAAATCAAGCTTCAAACAAGAAATATTGTCACCCCCTAGAAAAGTTTTACCCATCAGAATATGAGATCCTCATATGTTGCTGATAGTAGTGTCATAAAAGCCTTAAAATGTTTAAAGACCTTACCTAAGCAGTTCCATCACTGGGAACTTTAGAAAATAATCTGATATCTATAAAATTATTTACATATGATAGTTCACTACAGTGTTGTTTATAATGGTTAAACATTGGAAACAAACTAAATGTCTAATAGAGATTAAGTACAGAGCAACCATATTCTAAAATGACAATCAGGAATAGGAGAATATTTCAGGATGTGAGTGTATATTCACAGTGTATTGTTAGGTTAAAAAATGAGGTTACAAAATGTAGAAAAGTATTTAATTGAAAATCAAATGTCAATGAATGTCACAGAATTCACAGTAGACAGCAGTGAGCCAGTCACTTGTTTTGGACGTTACTCTAAATCAGAATACTTATATAAGGAACAATCCAAAGTTAAGCTCTTAGATAATATATATGCTATTATGCTTCAAAAGATTTAGGGGGTAGTTTTAATATATGCTTGTTTACACTGACCCTATTTGAGATTTGTGACTAGCAAATATTAATGTATTTCTACTCTCAAATCACTTCACGAAATCCATTTATTCCTTGTACGCATGTGAAATCACATGGTTGGTTGTTTCTGCATGAAAGATATGAAATGCCCTTCTTCATTAGGTGGGATTCATGCATATCTAATTTTCCATGGAAGATTAACGACAACATAATATACAATATGTGAATAAAACCTAAATGGAGATGCTCTTCATGGTTGATTTATAACATTGATATCATTACTTTGAAATCAGTGTTTAGGGCCTCATTCTTCTGCATTTTGTATAACTAAGGAACATTTTGAATTTCATAAATAAAATGTTATACCAATTGGTCTTTAAAGAAAAAGTGGTGTGAATCTGTTAAAATACTGATGCATCTTTATAATAGCAATAGATAGAAGTAGAGAATATTAGTTGATGTAGTTGAAATGAAGAACCCTTCAGTGATATCAGTAGAAGACTCTTTCCTAAAAAGCCATACAATTGTACACCAACATTTCTTAATAATTACCTCAGGCCTGAAAACTATTGAAATCTTTACTCCTCGGTCATTATATCAGAACAAGAATGCTTCTTGAGCGCTTATAATCTGTACTTTGAACAAGATTTATACAGTGGATTTTAAATGCAAAAATAAAAAAGAGAGGTCACAGAGTGTTATATAGAATAAGATCCCAGTTACTCATCTGTGTACAAATATATACATAAATTAAAATGTTTAAAGATATGTAAACAGTGATTATCTCAAAGGTGGCTTTTTTTCTTTCTTTCTGCTTTTCTATGTATTTCAAACTTTTTTTTTAATGTTTATTTTATTTTTGAGAGAGTGAGTGAAGTGAGACAAAGCATGAGCAGGGGAAGGACAGAGAGAGAGAGAGACACAGAATCCGAAGCAGGCTCCAGGCTCTGAACTGTCAGCCCAGAGATGGATGCGGGGCTCGAACCCATGGACTACGAGATTATGACCTGAGCCAAAGTCAGACGCCTAAAAAACTGAGCCACCAGGTGCCCCCTGCATACTTCAAACTTTCAAGAATGAAAAGCTGGTATTCCTTTTGTCATCAAAGAAAAGTACAGTAATTTTAGACAAACTTCTACTTTTCTAAAGTCCCATTATTTTCATTTGTCGTCAGTCTTCTGTCCTCACTGTCTGAGTACCTATTTATTGTCTATATCTTTGTAGTATCAATTGTCAATGTCTGATGTTTATCAGAGTCTCACATTTATAGGATTGTGAGCTTCCAATTTTTCTCAAGCTACCTCTCCATTTAACAAGTATTTGCTAAATTAAATTAAATACATTTATCCTTCTTTTAGACAGAGCTGCAAGGTAGAAGTGTGTGTAATGGAGACTTTGGGAGTAGGGAAGATAAATTAATATTATGCCAAATACTAATACCAAAGGCTTGATCATTTCTTTGCAAAGCAATATTACAAAGATGTAATGCTGTACGCCAAGGTGAAATAGAAAATGTTCCAGAAAGGAGTGAGAACATCAGGATGCCAGCTAACAGAAGAGTGTTAGGGATCCTCCCCCAGAAAAAATGTTAAGGATCTGGGAACTCTTTCTTTTCTTTTTGCTCCTTCCTTCCTTGTTTTTTTAAGCAGTTATTATTTTTAGTTACTTATTTACTTTTTGGCAACTATCTAGTGAGAAAAGTTTTTTCTTTCCCCCTAGCTCAAAAATTTTTCAGTATGAAGCATCTGAATGACCCAGTGCCTTCTCTCTGGGAGAGCGCAGCTCCAGGGAATGAAGACCAATGACCTCCAGCCATCATTCTTGGAGGTGGTCATAGAGAGTTAGAGACTCTGGGCCTACTGAGAGAGACAGGAAGCCAAACCAGCATATAGAGCCAAAAGAGATCTGCAGACTAAGAATGGCCTTTGGTCACCCGGGATTGCTAGGAGTGAAATCACAAAGGAACAGCATGCAGCATCATTGACTGACCAATTATTGGATTTAGGCATTGGCAGCAAAACAAAGCACTGAGGACAACAGCATATGCACCTAGGTGGTGACAGAGCTGGGATCTGTACTTGTGGGAAATCAGTATTAAAATGCCCCTTTTCAGGGCGCGTGGGTGGCTCAGTTGGTTAAGCATCCAGCCTCAGCTCAGGTCATGACCTCATGGTTCATGAGTTTGAGCCCCGTGTCAGGCTCTGTGCTGACTGCTTCGGATTCTGTGTCTCCCCCTCTTCTCTGCTCCTCCCCTGCTAACGCCCCCTCTCTCTCTCTGTCTCTTTCTCAAAAATATATGAAACATTAAAAAAAATTTTTTAAGTGCTCTGTCTCTCTGTCTTTCTCTCCCTTTCAAAAATAAACATTTTTTAAATATTAAAAACAAATAAAATGCCCCTTTCCTGGGCACCTGGCTGGCTCAGTCAGTGGAGCATGTGACTCTTGATCTCAGGGTTGTGAGTTCGAGCCCCATGTTGGGTAGTGGTCACTTAAAAATAAAATCTTTAAAATAAAATAAAATGCCCTTCTACAGAAGAAATTACTAAATAAATAAATAAGACACTACATAGGCTTAGGGGAGAACAAGAGTAGGGAGAGTTACATGTGTACATGACACAGGACTGTGTTATTGTCCACAGCCCCACCACAGAGAGCTGGGGTACAGCTACAGTGGCAGAGAACTTCCATCAAAAAGTAGACAGCTACAACGTTAAGCTGCTAGCCGTGGTAAGAGCAGCTACTTCCATTAAGGGAACATAAAACTGAAAGCTGCAAATGACACTTTTTCTGTTCTGTGCTTTGCTTTCCAGCAAGTCACGTGTTTATCAAACTTCTCTTTATTTAAAACTGGATAATACTTCTTTCTCACCTTGCAGGTGCCTCTCAAAAGACAGTCAACACAATGCTATGCTTTGACTACTTGTGTTTTTTAACAGTAAACCGAAATCAGCATTTTTAATCAACCACATTGGAGCAGATTGAGAGAGAAAGACTAATGTGTTCCAATTGCCTCGTTCCTCTTTATGACCAAGCAGGAAGTTTCAGAGCAAACCTCCTCCTCTCAGGAAGTTTACGTCAAAATGAGTATTGACATCCTGTTTAATAGAGTCTTAAAATTTTTCCTCAATTCCAGACACTCACTATTTGAATTAAAATGTTTGAGTAATCTGTCCTGAAATTATGTTTCCTTTGACTGTCAGAAGACTGTGTGTATCTGTTCTAAGTGACAAATGGAGTATCTCTATGACTAATAATGATAAAAGTTAAAGCTTTTTTAGTAGTAAGTACTTGTAATTATAACTCTTATTTATATCAGTATTCTCTATTCCTTATTCATTTGACCTTTCAAGCAAGTCCTTGTTAATTATCTTCTGATTCATTAGTTATGCTGCCAATACACTAAAAACAAGCAAATAAAACCCTGAGTGAAACATTCTGGTGCTTTCCTCCAGGACATACTATGTAATACGGAAGTGAGGGAGGTGAGGCGGTGGTGGTTCTGGATCCTCTAGAAACTGGCTGTATGACTTTGGCTGAGTCTCATAACCTCTCTGGCTTCAGTTTTCTCCCCTGAAAATGAGGTGGGTGGCTAAATGATCTTCAGTACATCCTGTGCAGTTGTACCTTGGAGAAGTGGAAATCTTTATCTCAGATGCTACAAAGTCAAACTTCTTCAATTAAAAGAAAAAAAAGTACTCTAAGGGTAAGCCTTGTTTCACCTTCCTAAGTGTATTGCTTAGGATTCTTTAGGGTTGCAAGCAATAGAAATCCAAATGGACCTTATGTAGATAAGAAGGAAAAATTATTATAAAGGTATAGAAGCATCTCACAGAACTCAAGGACAGAAAACCATCTGCATATAAGGAACCAGGAAGACAAGTGTCCAAAGCACTCCCCTCTGGCCTCCCCCTCTCTTTGTACATCTGCTTCATCCCACCTCCTCTCTGTAGACCAGGCTCTTCCACTTCCCCTGACCACATCATGGAAAAGAACAGCCTGGAAGCTCTTGAGTTTAAAAGTTATAGTCCAGACATATAAAGAAAAATGTCTCTCTTAGTCTAGTCCAAATACCATATTCCAGAAAAGACTCTAACTGGTCCGCATTAGGACAGATGCCCACCCCTGGACTAATTGACTGCCATGTAGGTTTGAGGCTGCTTAGACTAAGAACATAACAGCTCTCACCAGAATCCTGAGGAAAAGTAGGAAATTTCTAGAAATGGAAAATAAATAGAAAATCCAACAGACATTCTTGCACTAAAATTCCACTTAACACAATAGTATTTTTTCATTTTGAAATAATTGTAGATTCACAGGAATTTGAAAAATTAGTACAGAGAGGTTCCACCTAGTTTCCCTCAGTAGTAGCATTGTACATAACTGTAGTATAATATCAAAAGCAGGAAATTGACATGGTACAATCCGTAGAATTTATTCAGATTTCACCACCTTGACATGCACTCATTTGTATGTGTATAAAATCTGTGCAATTTTATCACATCTTTATAGATTTGTGTAACCACCACCATCATCAAGATCTAGAACAATTCCATCAGCACAAAGATCCTATGTACAAATGCACAGTTCACTTAATTTTCATGAAGTAAATGCATGCATGCATGCAATTCAGTGCAAGAAACGAAATCACCACCATTTCAGATCTCCTTGTACCTCTTTTCAGTCATTACTCTCCCTTAAGAGTGAATCACATATTATGTACTCTTTTGTATCTGACTTCTTTTGCTCAATATTATATTTGTGGCTTTCACTTATAATTGCTTTATATAATTATAGTTCACTCATTCTTTAAGGAACTTAACTTTTTAACAATTTTTAACAGTGCAATAACCTGTACATTTTTAAAGTGTACAATTTGATGAGCTTTGACATATGTACACATATATCTGTAGCAATAACACATGAAGATAATGAACATATCTACTTCCTCAAAATATTCCATGAATTTTTCCATTTGTTTTAACGTTTATTCATTTTTGAGATACAGAGAGAGACAGCAAGTGACCAGGGGATGGGAGAAGAGAAAGACACAGAATCTGAAGCAGGCTCCAGGCTTTGAGCTGTCAGCACAGAGTCCGACGTGGGACTCGAATCCACCAACCAAGAGATCATGACCTGAGCCGAAGTCAGACATTTAACTGACTGAGTGTCTTCCCAGGCACCCCTATTCCAAGAATTTTTAAAATTAACACTGGGGCTTGAAAAAAAGTGAACTTCTTAGGGCTCCATTGACTTTCAGATCTTTTGTGGAAGCTTGGGATAATAATTTACTTTTCTCTATTGTTAGGACTTTAGTGAGAAAAGTTCTTATGTATGTTCTATCAAAAAATATCTAGCTTTACAAGATCATAAATGTAAATAATTATTCTAAACTGACACCTGAAGTGGTTCTACGAAGCAATGTTACCTGTGACAGCTGGAGACAAATGGGAAATCTTGACATAAAAGCAGACGCAATCCACAGACACAAACGTGGACACACACGCATTCACGCAAAAAGACTAACTGGACCAAAATCCTGGATTGACTAACAGGTGCAAACCCCAAAGTGTAGGTAGAATAAGGGTGTTTAGAGGGCTATAGACCAAAGGACATTTACTCATTTTATACACATATAAAACTTACATAGCACTATTCTTTTTTTTTTTTNGTAAATTCCTAGCAGACATAGCACTATTCTTAAATGTGCACAAACGTAGCTGTTAAAATGAACAGTTCTCCACATTCATTCATTCACATATCCTCAAAGATTCTCAGTAACTCTTCTTAACTGACTTGGCCCATTTTGTGAAGAGATGTAAAGAACTCTGACTAACGTTTAAGGGCAGATCAAATGGGTGAAACTGGAATTCAGTTCTCTTCATTCCATTGCTTAGGTCATGGAAAACTGTCCCTTCAGCTTCAGACTACTGTTGCTCTCCAGAGACAATAAACACCACACATGTGTAAAAAAGTGGATATACTAAATAAAGTGAGTAAAAATCTTTATATGTATTATTTTTGCTCTGTTCCTTTCCTATAGGTGATCTAAAAGGGAATGTTTTCATATATAAATATTTACAGAACTCCCCCTGCCTCAAGTATAGGGAGTGAGGAGGATACAAAAACAAATAGCATAACGTTTCTGTGCTTAGGGTGTTTATGGGGGGGTCGGTGTTTTGGGGGTTTTTTGTTTATTTGTTGCAAGTTTCTATTTAAATTCCAGTTAGTTAATATACAGTGTAATCTTAGTTTCAGGAGTAGAATTTAATAATTCATCGCTTACCTATAACACCCAGTGCTCATCATAACATGTGCCCTCCTTAATCCCCATCACTCATTTAGCCCTTCCCCCCACCCACCTTCCCTCCAGCAACCCTTAGTGTGTTCTCTATAGTTAAGAGTCTGTTTTATGGTCTGTCTCTCTCACTTTTTTCCCTATGTTCATCTGTTTTGCTTTTAAATTCCACTTATGAGTGAAATCATATGGTATTTGTCTTTCTCTGACTGACTTATTTTGCTTCGCATAACAGTCTCTAGTTCCATCCACATCATTGCAAACGGCAAGATTTCATTCTTTTTGATGGCTTCATAATATCCCATCCTATATATGTACCACATCTTCTTTGTCCATCATCATCAGTGGACATTTGGGCTCTTTCCATAATTTGGCTGTTGTTGATAGTGCTGTTATAAACATCTGGGCGCATGTATCCCTTTGAATCGGTATTTTTGTATTCTTTAGGTAAATACCTAGGAGTGCAATTGCTGGGTCCTAGGATAGTTCTATTTTTAACTTTTTGAAGAACCTCAATACTATTTTCCAGAGTTAGGGAGTTTATGTTCTAATGAACACACCTACCTAGCCTTATAAGGGAATAAATAGTCTTTGCATTTTTAATTGAAGTATAGTTGACGTGCAACATCATATTAGTTTCAGGTGCACAACATAGTGATTCAACAAGTCTATACATTACTCAGTGCTCACCACAATTATTCACCATCCCTGTCACCATACAGTGTTACACCAATATTGTTGACTATATTCCCTATGCTGTACTTTCCATCCCCATGACTTACTTATTTTATAACTGGAAGTTTGTACCTCTGAATCCCCTTCACCCATTTCTCCATCCTCCCATTACCCCTCCACTCTGGTAACCACCAGTTTGTTTTCTATATTTATGTGTTTGTTGCTGTTTATGTTTTTTTAGATTCCACATATAGAGAAATCATATGACATTTGTCTTTTTCTGTCTGACTTATTTCATCTAGCACAATACCTCCAAGATCTATCCATGTTGTTGTGAGTGGCAAGATATCATTCTTTTTCTATGAATGAGCAATATTCCATTGTATATATTTCTCACATCTTCTTTATCCTTTCATCTATGATGGATACTTAGGTTGCTTCCATTTCTAGGCTATTGTAAACAACACTGCAATAACATAGGAGTGCATACATCTTTTCTAATTACTGTTATTATTTTCTTTAGGTAAATACCTAGAAATGGAATTACTAGGTTTTATGGTATTTCTATTTTACATTTTTTGAGGAACCTACATACTGTTTTCCACAGTGGCTGCTCCAATTAACATACCCACCAACAGTGCATGAGAGCTCCCTTTTCTCTACATCCCCACCAACACTTGTTATTTCTTGTCTGTTTGATACTAGCCATTCTGACTGGTGTGAGGTGATATCTCATTGTGGTTTTGATTTGCATTTCCCTGTGATGAGTGATGTTGAGCATCTTTTCATGTGTCTGTTTGCCATCTGTATATCTTCTTCAGAGAAATGTCTATTCAGGTCCTCTGCCCATTTTTAATCAGATTATTTGGGTTTTTTGGTGTTGAGTTGCATGAGTTCTTTATATATTTTGGATATTAGCCCCTTAAATGATATACACTTTGCAAATATCCTCTGCCTTTCAGTAGATTGTCCTATCATTTTGTTGTTGGTTTCCTTCACTGTGCAAAAAACTTTTAGTTTGATGTGGTCCCACTTGCTTATTTTTGCTTTCTCGTTTTTGTTTCCTTTGCTTGAGGAAACAAGCAGAAAAATATTGCTAAGACAGATGTCCAAGAGATTACCACCTATTTTTTCTTTTAGGGGTTTTATAGTTTGAGGTGTTATATTCAGGTCTTTAATCCATTTTGAGTTTCTTTTGTGTGTATGGTATAAGCAAGTGGTGTAGCTTTATTCTTTTGCATGTAGTTGTCCAATTTCCCCAACACCATTTATTAAGATACTATCTTTTCCCCATTTTATATTCCTGTCTCCTTTGTCCTAGATTACTTGACTGTATAAGCATGGGTTTATTTCTGGCTCTATTCTGTTCCATTGATCTATGTATCTGTTTTTGTGCCAGTACCATACTGTTTTGAATACTATAGCTTTGCATTTTAATTTATTTTTTATATGATTTGTTTTTTATTTTTGAGAGAGAGAGCAAGAGTGTAATCAGGGGAGAGGGGCAGAGGGAGAGAGAGAATCTCAAGCAGACTCCAAGCTCAGCACAGAGCCTGATGTGGGAGTCAATCCCACAACCCTGGGATCATGACCTGTATAAGATATGTCATCACATCTAGTGTCTTCCTCTGTATGCTTATTATTAATGCTTGTTATCATGATTGCAGGTGCTAGAGAGAAAGTCTGCTAATATAAACAAATTAAAATGAAACCAATAATTTGGAAGGGATTATTAGAATTATTATCCTATCAAGTTTTTAATAATTTAATGTCAATTGGAAGTCTACCATGGGCAAGTTTTCCAAAGAGGATAACCATTTCCAAAACTCATTCTCATTATTGAGATTAAAGGTCACTTTTAAATTAATCTGTGTTCAATATTTATCTTTTCCTATATTGTGGAAACAGACTATACCCTCCACAAAAGTTCGAGGGTACCAAGACAAAACCAGGTGTTTACCTAATTGTAATTATCACACTAAAAGTCTTTTACTGTGGTATTTATTAAAGATCATCAAATTTGTAGATTTTGCCTCTGTTGACATATCTTCTTAATTAACAGCATAAGTAAAACCTATTAACATATAAAAATGAATTGTTTTAGTTTGGTAAGTCATAAACTCTGATAAAAACCTAGTCATTGTTGGTTGGACATATTTCACGTTGTATACTGATGTCTGTTGCCAACATGTATTTGATCAAAGTCTGTGCTTTAGAACAAAAAGCTTCCGAGTGCTCCTCTAGTCACCTTTCAACTTCTTTGTAGACTTGTCAAGAAGCTCTTAAGTAAAGAAGCATTTAAATTGAAAGCAATGAAATGTATTCTGTATTACCTGATACAGCTTCCACATATCCCACCTGCTCTGTTCCTCTCGTGTGCTGACCCCACTCTTTGCATCCCTTTCTATCAGTGTCTGAGTGTTGAACCAGCCCAGACCAAGAGAATCTCCAGATGAGGCCGTGTCCTGCTGTACATCATCGCAGTGATTGATAGTTGAAGAATTGTAAGGAAGAAGAGAGCAGTCAAAAGACTCTAAAGACAGAACAACATGATTTTCAACAAGGGAAGAAAGATAGATTCTGCCTACTGTATTCTGACAAACTTAACAGTACCAGGAGAAAGTTGAGAACGGATTTCCATAAATGATTTGCGTGTACTTATAGGATAGGACAGGGATCATTTGGAACCAGCATGAGTTTACTGAAAACAGGGTAAACCACACTAACTTTATTTCTTTTTCGGATAATATTGGTAGATTTGTAGTAAAGGAGAATGCTATATGAAGAAGTTAGGACATTGAACTCTTTGTGGACAAGATGAAGAATTATGGATCAGATTATAATGCTATTAGATCTTGCTTGAATGACTTTGGCCCCAAAAAGCAGATGTATGTTCTCTTGGACAAGTCTTTCATTTATGCTGCAGGAATCTGTCATGGGCTCTATTGCACTTCACGTTTAATTAATGGTTTGATAGAAACTCGCATGTGATTAAGTTTGTATAGATCACATGTAGTTAAGGATTACTAATTTGTTCACTGACACTAAAATTTATTTGATAAAGCATTGTAAATGCCATCATTTCAGTTAAAAATCAACTCCACAAGTATAGTTCAGGTAAACAGGTCCTTCAGCAGTATCTGGAAGGACAAAAATTTTAGTATACTACAATCTTGGGCTTTGTTAATTAAAATTCAGTGCATGGAACCAGAGGGACATTGGCCCTATCTATTCTCGTTTGATCAGACAACATCATATTCTCAAAAAAGCATTGAGGAGTGCCTGGGTGGCTCAGTCAGTTAGGCATCTGACTCTTGATTTCTGCTCAGGTCATGATCTCACAGTTTGTGGGATCGAGCTTTGTGTTGGGGCTCTGTGCTGACAGTGTGGAGCCTGCTTGGGATTCTCTCTCCCCCTCTCTCTACCCTACTCACACTCTGTCTCTCTCAAAATAAATGAATAAAAATTTTTAAAAAGCATTGCTAAGGCCAAAAGTATCAAAGGAGGCCAACCAGGATATTAGGAATTTGAACCTATGTCTTATGAAACTGCTGAAGAAATGGTTTTGTTGAGGGGAGAAGAGTCAATATATTTTCAGATATCTGAAGGAGAGTTATGTGGCAGGTATTAAACTTAGTATTTATGACTTTAGAGAACAAAACCAGGATTAATATATAGAAACTACATGTAGACAAAGCTTAGCTCAATATAAGAACTTTGTAGCCATTAGAGTTGTAGGCTACTTTGGGCGGGTGTGGTAGACAGACTAATGGTATCTACATCTTTATCCCTGGAGCCCCTGAATGTGTTACTGTACATGCCAAAAGGCCATCTACTTTGTAGACGAGATTAAGAATCTTAAGGAGATTACCTGATGAGCCCAAAGTAATAACAGAGGTTTTTAAAAGATAGAAGAGAGGCACCTGGGTGGCTCAGTCATTTAAGCATCCAACTCTTGATTTCGGCTCAGGTCATAATCTCAAGGTTCATGGGATCAACCCCTGCATTGGACTCTGTGCTGACAGTGCAGAGCCTGCTTGGGATTCTCTATCCCTCTCTCTCTGCCCACACATGTGCACGCTCTGTCTCTCAAAATAAATAAATAAACATTAAAAAAGAAATTCTATAAAAAATTTAAAAATAAAATAAAAAATGGAAGAGGGAAGAGAATCAGAGGAGTAGTGATGATGGCAGCAGAGGGCCAGGGTGAACGGGAGAAATGAAAATGTTATGTTGCTGGGTTTAAAGATTGAAGAAGGGGCCATAAGCCAAGGAATGCAGGCAGCTTCTAGAAACCGGAAAGACAAGGAAACAGATGCTTACTTAGAGTCTCTGGAGGGAATTCAGTCCTGTCAGCACACTGAATTGGGGTTAGTGAAATTCCTCTTGGAGATGTTCAACCTCCAGGACTATAAGATTATATTTTTGTGTTATGAAGCCACTAAATTTGTGGTAATTTGTTTCAGTGATAAGGGGAAACCAATGTAGAGGGTCCATAAATTTCCATTATCACGAGTATGGTAGTAAAGTAGGATGATTTTATTCTGGAGAGCTGAGATTTTTGTAAAGGATTGTACTAGAATGATCTAAATAGTCTTTTCTACCTCGACTGAGCCCTCTTTTTTCATTTTTTGATTATTTTTCCTTGGAGATCTTAAGTATTTCCCATAACTTCAACTATCACCTCTTTATTAATAATAGCCAAATTCATATTTCTAGGCCTAATTTATCTTGAGTTCTATTTACACATATCTCATTAGCCGACATATTCATTTGGACATCCTGAAATCCCTTTAAGTCCAATATGCCCCCAGGAAGGAAACAATGCAGGGACTGAGAGTTTAGAATGCAGAGAGGTAAATATGGTCTTTCCTTGAAGGAGGAAAAATAAGACCAACTTCTCTTCTATAAATGAATAAATCTAAAATTGAGAAAAATCAGCCATGAAGAATTCTGATGACAAAATGTCAAGAGCTTTTGTGCAGCTTTTGTGTCAGGAGGCTTTTTAACTTAAAGGGAGATAAAGATATTTTTCCTTAAACTGTTCTTCTCTGAGTTTTTTCTTTTAAAAAAATTTTTTTTAATGTTTTATTTATTTCTAGCAGAGAGAGAGACAGAGAGAGACAGCGTGAGCAGGGGAGAGTCAGAGAGAGAGAGAGAGAGTCACAGACTCTGAAACAGGCTCCAGGCTCTGAGCTGGCAGTCAGCACAGAGCCCGACGCGGGGCTCGAACCCACGAACCGCGAGATCATGACCTGAGCGAAAGTCGGACGCTTAACCGACTAAGCCACCTGGGCGCCCCTCTCTGAGTTTTTTCTTAAATGTTATGTTCTTAACAAGAAAAATTAGACTACATAATATCTGGACCTGATCTGCATGTCATCAGCCGTCTCTCTTAAGACTAGGCTGAGCCCAGTAAAATGGCAAAATGATCAACATGGGTTCAAATGGCAAAGAGCCATGGACTATAATGGGTAATGCAGGCTCTGGAGTCAGGCTGCGTGGATTGGAGTCACAGCTCTGATAGTTGAGCTATACTCAATATTGGACGAATAGCTTTGGACACACTGATGAACTTCACCTCAGTTTCTTCTTCTATAAAATGCAGATGGATTACCTACTCCTTAGAGTTGTTATACAAATTAAAAAAGATAATACAAGCAAAGTGCTTAGAACAGTGATGGCACATAGCAAATATCAGATTTTTTTTTCAAAAAAAGAAGATAACCACGGACACTCTTGACCATCAACCCAAAGGGAGATTCTAGTTTCCAAGTGGGATTTGTTTGCATACAATATTTAATCCAAGGATACACTGGCTTTTCCACATGGCAGCCTGACTCAGCTTAATCCCTAATTCCTGCCCTGGTGAGACGTCCTTTTTGGTTTCCTAATTCCTGGATCATTTTGGTCCTGACTTGATGTCAACATTCTCCCTGACATCCCAATGACTAATTCGAAACACACCACAACTCCTTTCTGCTTCCTACCCTACCTGCCCCACATGAGCAACTGGACCCACCTGTTCTTCAGGGCTATCAGCCCTCTACTGCCTTCACCTTCCACTTTTCCTAATAGGTGCAACATTCTAGCTCTGGCTTTAGCTCCAAAAGAACCTTTGGTGGTTTTGGCAAGCTGTTATTAAAAAGAGATGAAATTGACTGAGGGAGGGGTTTGTGTATGAGTGTTTATGCTTTTTTTTTNAGCCACCCAGGCGCCCCATATGCTTCTTTAAATCTTATTGAATGTGATGTCCAACATACCTCATAAGTAATTGAAGAGGTCTTACTTGAAAAGTGTTATTTTTTTTAAGGAGCAGCAGGCAAAAGTTTATTGGAGTGTAAGTTCAGAAAGTAAGAATAGTATGAAAGTTCTCTTTACAGAGAGGAGGCATTTGAAAGTGAATGCCCCTATTCTTTTTTTATCAAGTTTTTATTTTTTAAACTTTATTTATTTTTGAGAGAGAGAGAGACAGAGTGTGAGTGGAGGAGGGGCAGAGAGAAAGGGAGACACAGAATCCAAAGCAGGCTCCAGGCTCTGAGCCGTCAGCAGGCTTAACCAACAGAGCCACCCAGGTGTCCCCTTTTTATTAAGTTTTTAATTTTAATTCCAGTGTGGTTGACATAGTGTTATATTAGTTTCAGGTGTACAATATAGTGATTCAACAATTCCGTAAGTTACTCAGTGCTCATCATGGTATGTGTACTCTTGGCCCCTTTATTTCCTCCAAACCCCACCTACCTCCTCTCTGGTAACCATCAGTTTGTTCTCTGTAGTTAAGACTCAGCTTCTTGGTTTGTCTCTCCGCTCCCCTTTTTTTTTTCCTTTGCTCGTTTGTTTTGTTTCTTAAATTCCACATATGAGTGATATCATATGGTATTTGTCTCTCTCTGACTGACTTATTTTGCTTAGTGGTATACTGCATCCATGTCGTTGCAAATGGCAATATTTCATTCTTTTCTATGGCTGAATAATGTTCCATTGTACATATATACCACATCTTTATCCATTCATCTGCTGATGGACACTTGGACTGCTTCCATAATTTGGCTATTGTAAATAATGCTGCAATAAACATAGGGGTGCATATATCCCTTTGGATTAGTGTTTTTGAATTTTGGGAGTGAATACCCAGTAGTGTGGTTACTAGATCATTGGGTAGTTTTTTTTTTTTGAGGAACCTCCATACCGTCTCCCACAGTGGCTGCACCAGTTTGCATTCCCACCAACAGTGCAAAAGGATTCCTTTTTCTCCACATCCTTGCCAACACTTGTTGTTTCTTATATTTTTTATTTTAGCCATTCTGACAATGTAAGTTGATATCTCATTGTGGTATTGATTTGCATTTCCCTGATGATGAGTGATGCTGAGCATCTTTTCATTTGTCTGTTGGCCATCTGGATGTCTTCTTTGGAGAAATATCTGTTCATGTTAAGACTATTATTCTTAATAAATAGATATGGTAGAAAAACTTATAGACTACTCTATATTCTCTTATCCAAATCAGAGAATAGACTAAACAATAAGCCCATGTAACCATAAACCAGGCACCATCATCCACTTGGTGGCATCTGAATTATAAATATAATTTGAGCTCACAGAAAATAATACATTTTCATAAGATTGGCCTTATCAAAATTAAATCTTTCACATGACCACAAATAGCCATTTTAAAGTGGTGTCCAGTGACAAATATAATGACGTAGAGATAAGGAAACATGTCAATGTTGACTATGAAGTTAAAAAATAGAAATAAATGGCCATACAAGGGACGACCTTTTATACAAGTAGTTTACAAAACACAAATTTATTGAAACATTAACATTTGTATAGCACTATGCAATATACTTTTCATACACTCTACCTCATTTATTTCTTGTAACAGTATTATAACTGTGATGCTATTATTATTCCTATTTTAAAGATGAGGGAATTAAGGGTGGAAAAATTTAGGTAACTCGCCCCAGGTGAGGTTCACACGTGTAAAAAGACGCAGAACCAGAGATTGAATTTCACTTGCCCTGATTCCAAGCCCTGGACTTTTCCCATTATATCCACTGCCTCACTAATACGTGCGCTCCATTTAAATGTATATAAGAGCTATCTAAATAGACTCTTAGAACCTCCATCCTTAGGAAATCTTCAAAAAGAGAATACATTTTAAATAATTTTAGCCAGTCTAAACAGACTTTTAGGCATAATCATCTTGAGGTTATTTTCCACTTTTTAATTTTCAATTACCATCAGCCCACTTCTCGCTTAAGTTTATGACTTATGATCGACCCCACCTGTAACGTATTCACAGAGGCAGCCGGAGCGTCTGCTTTGGAAAGGTCCCATTTAATCAAAAGCAGTATTGTGTAGGCGACCAGGTAGGTAACTGTCTCCTACGTCACAACCTTCCGACCTGGGCTCCATTCATAAACTCACTAGAGGCTGGGTCAGTAAATGTTTCAGGTCCCTTCTGCTTCCCCCTCACCCCTGCAGGGACCCAGCCTCCCTGCTCGCCCAGCAACTCGCCTCCTTGAAAAGGTCTGCCCGAGGGGAAAGACCCACTTAGACCTCTGTCTTCTCAAAAGTGTTTCGTTTTGCTTTTGGTGAGAGCCATTCAAAACGTTTTCCTCAGAAATCTTGTCCTGGAATACGCACGGTGACCTGAAGAGATCTGAAGGTCTCTTCAGGCTGGCGGCCACCCCCTCAGGGCCGGGGCACCACCCGGAGGGCGCGCTGTGGGAGCCGGGTTGCTGTGGGCGGAGCGCTGGCCTCAGCTGCGCGGATTGTGCCTGTGCCGAGGCCCCTGGTTCGGTTCCGCTCGGCTCAGGAGGAGCAGGCGGCCACCAGGGCAGAAGGTGAGGTGGCAAAGATGTGGATCCAGGCCAGAGGGGTGAGCATGGCTCAGTGCGAGGGTGGATGCCCACCCTGGGTTTGTAGTCAGGGTCCTAGGGTTAACACTGGACAGAAAACAAAAATGATCTGCTCCGAACTACCAAGAAATTCCTTTATTCCACAAGAGCTTTAGAAGCCTCTCTAGACCCAGTTTCCAATTATAAAAGTCCTTAATGGCGTAACCCCGGGCAGGGGTCTTGACACGAGTTGCTCCCAAACTCACAGCGCTCATCTTTAGAGCTTTTTCCTTTTGGTAAGANGCTGTGTAGAGTATACTCGGCCTATGAAATACCATCAACATTAAAAGTGTCTTATTGAATTAAATCTAGTTTTTAAATTGTCCACAGTGTAGTTTTTTTAACAATATAATAATATATAATAATTTAAAACTTTTTATTTTGAGAGAGAGAGAAACAGAGCAGGGAAGGGGAGAGAGAGAGAGAGAGGGAGGGAGGGAGGGAGGGAGAGGGAGAGAGAGGGAGACACAGAATCTGAAGTAGGCCCCAGGCTGGGAGCTGTCAAGCACAGAGCCCAATATGGGGCTCAAATTTACAAACCATGAGATCATGACCTGAGGGGAAGTCGGACACTTAACCGACAGAGCCACCCAAGTACCCCTATATAATAATTTTTAAGACAAATATAGGATGTAACTATTACAATCTTAAGTTTATAAAAGAGAAAAATAAATATAACCAAAAGGCAAAGGAATATACACAGGCAAAAAAAAAAAAAAGAAATTGGGTTTTTAACTTACAGCATATATGAAAATTAACTCAAAAACGGATCAAAGCCCTAAATATAAAAGCAGAAGTATAAAACTCTTAGAAGAAAACATAGAGGGAATGTTTTATGACTTTGGATTTGGAGATGTCTCAAATATGACACCCAAACCACAAATAACAAAATAAAAAAATACATTGTACCTTATAAAACTAAAACATTATCCACATCAAAAGACACTATCAAGACAGTGAAAAGACAGAAAATATTTGCAAATCATATATCTGATAAGGGATTAATATCCAGAATATATAAAGAACTCCTACAACTCAGTAATGAAAAAAACCCAACCCAATTACAAAAGCGGAAAAAGGACTTGAATAGACATTTGTTTAAAGAAGATATACAGGGGTGCCTGGGTGGCTTAGTCAGTTAAATGCCCGGCTTCAGCTCAGGTCATGATCTCGCGGTTCGTGGGTTCAAGCCCTGTGTTGGGCTCTGTGCTGACAGCTAGCTCAGAGCCTGGAACCTGTTTTGGATTCTGTATCTCCCTCTCTCTCTGACGTTCCCCTGCTCACTCGCTCGCTCTCTCTCTCTCTCTCTCAGAAGTAAATAAAACATTAAAAAAATAAAATAAAAAAATAAAGAGGATATACAATGGCCAATAGCACATGAAAAGATATTCAACATCACTAGTCATTAGAGAAACGCAAATGAAAACTGCTATGAGATACTACTTCATGGGGCACCTGGATGGCTCAGTCAGTTGGGCGTGTGACTCTTGATTTCAACTCAGGTCATAATATCATGATTTGTGGGATTGAGCCTGCTTGGGATTCTCTCTCTACTCTCTTTGCCCCTCTCCTGCTCCTGCTCTGTCTTTCTCAAAATAAATAAATAAACTTAAAAAAGAGAGAGAGATACTATATCACACTCATCAGGATGGCTATGATAAAAAATAAAAAAGGTAATAAAAGGTGTTGGTAATGATATGGAGAAATTGGAATCCTCCTGCATGGCTGGTGCAAATATAAAATGGTGTGTACTAGAGAACACTGTGGTGCTTCTGAAAGAAAGAAAGAAAGAAAGAAAGAAAGAAAGAAAGAAAGAAAGAAAGAAAGAAAGAAAGAAAGAAAGAAANAAAATAAAAAAAAAAATTGAGAGCAGGAACTCAGATACTTGTACACCAGCTTTCATAGCAAAGCTAGTCACAACAGCCAAAGGTGGAAACAACCCAAATGTCCATCAACAGTTGAATAACAAAATGTGGTATATCCATGCCATGGAGTATTATTCAGTTCGAAAAGGAATGGAATTCTGATACAGGGTACAATGTGAATGAACCTTGAAAGCATCATGCTGAGTACAATAAACCAGATACAAAAGGACAAATATGATATGACCCCACTTACCAGGAGCTGAGGGGAGGAAGGAAGGAGGAATTACTGTTTAATGGGTACAGAGTTTTTGTTTGGGATAATGAAGAGTGTCTGGAAATGGATAGTGGTGATAGTTGCACAACATAATACCACTGAATCATATACTTAAAAATGGCTAAAATGGTAAATTTTATATTATGTATATTTTATCACAGTAAACAAAAATCTTTTTAAGTTTATTTTGAGAGAGAACGAGAGCAAGTGGGGGAGGGGCAGTGAGGAGCCGTGAGAGAAACACAGGCAGGCTCCATGCTGTCAGTGTAGAGCCCAATGCAAGGCTCGATCTCACAAACCATGAGATTATGACCTGAACTGAAGTCAACGCTTAACCAACTGAGCCACCCAAGTGCCCCCCCCACCAAAATATGTGTAAGCATAGGAAACATGAGTCCTTAACTTTATTTTGAAAGACTTTGTGACCTCCATGTTTTTGCTACAGAGTGAACCGGTAAGCCACCACACCATGGGAACACCAGATCCAAATGTGAGTTTAGTTTAGAAATTGTGTGTATGTATATGTGTAGACAATAAGTGTTTTGTCGACATTAGATATGATTCTTCTTTCTGACTTGTCAGAAGTGTCACAGCCTCTTTGCTTCCTTTCTTCAATATAGTGTGTTTCAGTTATTGAAAGGAGAGATGGAAAAGAAAGTGCTAGTGATGCTGCAGATAACTTAGTTCACCTTCCAACCTGGAGATTGGTTGAAAGAAGAAATGTGAATGACAGAGGCTCTGCTGGCCATGCTTCTCAGCCACTTAATTCCTCCCAGGGTTAGAGGCGCCTAGGACCACATTGTTTATGGATACTCTAACCATCACTTCCTTCTTGAGGTTTAGCTTTCAATGTTTGCAGATGCAGCAAACTGGATTATTTGTTCCTGGTGAGTATTGGCATATATTGAGGTTTACTGTAGAATGTTGACCCTGAACAATAATTCCACACAAAACTTTCATCATGCTTAGAGAAAGGAAATTTGTTTAGTAAGCACTAAACAAAGTGGTACAGACTTATATTAAAACTAGAGCCTTTTATGTGATTAAAATATATCATTACTGTCATTGTTTTTGGAAAGTATGAGTCATTTATAAGTCATGGTAATTTTTTAAAATGTCTTAAAATTTTATTTAGAGAGAGAGAGAGGGAGGGGCAGAAAGAGGGAGAGAAAGAGAATCCCAGGTAAGTTCCACGCTATCAGCGCAGAGCCGGATGCAGGGTTCTAACCACAAACCGTGAGATCATGACCGGAGCTGAAATCAAGAGTCAGATGCTCAACCATCTGCGCCAGCCAGGTACCCCAGTCACGGTAATTTTTATTGTAAAGATTATTTTAAACAAAAATATACCACAGTGGAGAAGGAATGAAAGACATAGGGGTGTGTGTGTGTGTGTGTGTGTGTGTGTGTGTTTTAATATATAACCAAGGAATTTTAATTATAAGAATAGTTTCCTGGGACTTAGCCCACTCAGACTTTAGTGGAAAGTAGCTGACACCAGAAGCTCAACCCACAGTTTCAGTAAACTAATGAGAAACCACCAGCTTTTCAGGATCCTGGGTTACTCCAGGGGTTTAGAGTAAGATTAGAATAGGTATGAGGGGGGCGCCTGGGTGGCTCAGTTGGTTAAGTGTCTGACCTTGGCTCAAGTCATGATCTCATGGTTCATGAATTCGAGCCCCACGTTGGGCTCTGTTCTGACAGCTCAGAGCCTGGAGCCTGCTTCGGATTCTGTGTCCCCCTTACTCTCTACCCCTTCCCCGCTCACACTCTGTCTCTCTCTGTCTCTCAAAAGTAAATAAATGAGATTAAAAATTAAAAAAAAAAAAAAAAAAGAATAGGTATGAGGGACCTAACTCAAAGGAGTGGAAATGGAGGTACCTTATACTCAAAAAGTCAGAAGTACTCTAGATTCTCCAAGGAATTCTGATCAGTTTTAGAAAGTGTGTGCTACCCAGGAATTCCAGTTAGCATAAGAATAATCAGTAATAGGACCAAACTGGGTTGTTTGGTGTCACTGGAATAATTCTCTCCTAAGGATTTTTCTGGAATTTAAGAAGAACCCCAGTGATACATTAGAGAGGCAATTGACCAGATCAAGTGCCCTAAACCTCCTAAATCATCAGTAACTAGCGACTGAGTTACTGATTTTGCCAACAGTATTTAGTTTGGCTTATGACTAAGATTTCTGGTACTAGTATTAGCTTCAAATACAGACTTTTTTCCATCTTAAATGTTTTATGCTTAATCAATGGTAAATATTTACATTTGAGGAAATTAAGGCTCAGATAGGTTACATAATTTATATGAAGCTACACAGACCTGGGATTCAAAGCCCACTGTGTGACTCCAGTGTCACTACTCTTAATCACTGTACTCTGCTGTTCATGCTACTATGATCATTTCATCAAGTGCGGACGTTTAAATTAAATCTTACATGGTTCTAAAATCAGGAAAAAAAGTATATCCTCTTTCTAAGTAAGTCTGTTAGGTTCAGGGCCTGCATCCACGCACATGTACATACAATTAGTCAACAAATAGTTTTGTATGTTTTCAGAAAAATGTATATGAGAGCTGAAAAAATATTGCAATTATAGTTTTCTTTTTATAAAATGCAAAAGAAGAATGAAAGTACAGATGTGTGGCTCAGATAGATTAAAAAGTGAAAAGTAGAGGTGTTGTGGCCATTTCTGGGGACATCTTGAGAAATGGATAAATAATGTTTATAGACCTGTGTTTTCAGGAATAACTACAGTAGCCATAGAGATCATTTGTACACACTCTGGCCTCTCAGTTTCCCTGAGCTCATGTCAGTGACTGCTATGCCCATATCCTGTCATCATTTGGAAATGCTACTTTTCTAAACTAAAAGGTTCGGATACTCCAATCTATGACCATACTCTCCAGTCTTTTCATCTCTCTTGCCCTTCCTCATCTTTAGTGAGTGTTATTTTCCTTCCTTCTTCATGGTCCACCACCCCTGCCTCTCTGTTGACAATAGACCTAAGTTCCTTAACGTCAACTACTTCAGTATACATAATTTCACTTCCTCCAGCCAGTGTCTTTCCTCCTGTTTAGTGGCTGTCTATGTTCTAGAACTCATCCTACCATTTTTGGCTCCCGTAATTATTCTGTTTATCATCCTCCTTACCAATATATTCAGCCACTTCTTCTCAACTAGATCTTTCCATTATCATTTTAACCTAGTTAAGCTTCTCCCATAATAAATACCAAAACCAAACCCCAAAATGGTCTTTGACTTTTCATCTCTCTCAACTCTTGCCCTTCTTACCCTCTTCCCACCTAACCTTGAAAGAAATTGCATATACTCGCTAACTACACTTCTTCCCTCCCCACTCATTCTTGGGTCCACTGCACTCTGTCTTTGATCACCAGCCTTTCTAAAACTACTCTTGCAAAGGCATCAGTGATACCCTAGTCTTAAAAATCCAATAAATGCTTTTTAAAAGAAATATACCAGAAAAAAACACAATTTTTAAAGCATGTAATTCAGTGATTTTTAGTATATTCACAAGGTTCTGTGACCATTACCCCTATCTAATTCCAGACTATTTTTATTATCCTAAAAAAAACCCATAGCCATTAATAATCACTTTCTATTTCCTCTTTCCCGCTGCCTCTGGCAACCACTCATCTACTTTCTGTCTCTATGGATTTGCCCATTCTGGACATTTACTATGAATGGAATCATACAAGATGTGACCTTTTCTGACTGGCTTCTTTCACTTATCATAATGTTTTCAAAGTTCCTCTATGTTGGAGCATGTATCAGTACTTCATTCCTTTTTTTTTTTTTAATGTTTTATTTATTTCTAGGAGAGAGAGAGAGAGACAGCGTGAGCAGGGGAGGGTCAGAGAGAGAGGGAGACACAGACTCTGAAACAGGCTCCAGGCTCTGAGCTGGCAGTCAGCACAGAGCCCGACGCGGGGCTCGAACCCACGAACCGCGAGATCATGACCCAAGCGAAAGTCGGGCGCTTAACCGACTAAGCCACCCAGGCGCCCCAGTACTTCATTCCTTTTTATTGATGAACAATATTCTATAGTATACCACAGAATAGATATATCATTTTGTTTATCAGTTCATCAGTTAATGGACATTTGTGTTGTTTCCACATTTAGGTACTATGAATGATGTTTCTGTGAACATTTGTGTACAAGTTTTTGTGTAATTCTCTGGAGTAAATTCAATTCTCTTGAGTACATACATGAGTGGAATTACTGGGTCATACGATAACTATTTAACCTTTTGAGAAACTGCCAAACTGTTTTCTAAAGCAGGTGCACCATTTTACATTTCTACCAGCAATATATGAGGACTCCAATTTTACCAACTCTTGTTATTATCTGATTTTTTTTATTCTAGCTTTCCTAATGGCATGAAGTGGCATCTCATTGTAGTTTTGACTTGCATTTCCCTTATGACTAAAAATGTTGAGCATCTTTTTATACACTTATTGGCCATGTGTATATCTTTGGAGAAATGTCTATTCAAACCTTTTGCCCGTTTTCAAATTGGGTTATCTTTTTATTACTGAGTTGTGAGAGTTCTTAATATATTCTGGATAATAATAGACCAGTATCAGATGCATGATTTGCAAATATTTTCTCTCATTCTGTGGGCTGTTTTTTCACTTTTTGGTAGTGTCCTTTGACACACAAAAGCTTTTAATTTTGATGAAGTCCAATTTATTTATTTTTCCTTTGGTTTCTTGTGTTTTAGGTGCCATATCTTAGAAACCATTGTCTAAGTCAAGGTCATGAAGATTTATACATATTGTTTGTCATAAGACTTTTATAGTTGGGGTGCCTAGATGTCCCAGTAGGTTAAGCATCCGATTTGAGCTCAGGTCATGATCTCATGGTTTGTGAGTTCAAGCCCAGCTTGAGATTCTCTCTCTTTCCCTCTCTCTCTGCCTCTCACTTGCTCGCTCTCTCTCTCTCTCTCTCTCTCTCAAATAAATGAACTTTTAAAAAATTAAGACTTTTATAGTTTTAGCTCCTACATTGAGGTCTTTAGTCCACTTTAGGTAAATTTTTACATATAGTCTGATGTGGAGATACAAATTCATTATTCTGCATGTGAGTATTCAGATTTTTCAACATCATTTGTTGAAAAAGACTATTGTTTCACCATTGAATCTTCCCATCATCCTTGTTGAACTCAATTGACCGTAGATGTATGGGTCCAGTGGGCACTTTTCATAGTTGACCTCTCAACAACATTTGACTCTTACTGATTGATCACTCCCCCCTTTTGAAAATGCCCCTTTTCTGTCTGGTCAATTACCAGGCATCTTGGGAATTTGCCTGCTTTAGAGATTATACAAAGCATATCCAAAGATAAGTAATTGGGTAGCAGTATGTCTTAGTTGAGTAAGCACATTGCTAGAGGAATCATGAGACATATTTGTGTCATTTTCTGGGAACAGTTTAGTCATACATTTTGTTCATCTTTCTTGGGGGTTATGGATTTGTATTATTATTCTCTTGTAGGAACTCTTTAATATTAAAAAAGTTAATTGTCTATGCTATGAGTGACAAATATTTTTCCTCAGCTTATTCTTAGTCTTTTGACTTTCCATCTGAAAGTTTTTACCATGCAAGTTTTTTTTTCTAGTTAATGTATTAGTTTTTTATGCCTTTTTGGCTTTCTATCATGTTAAGAAAGGCTTTCCCCATCCAGACATTAGCAGGAAAGAAAAAACTCCCATGGTTTTGTCTCATAGTTTCAAACATTTGTTTTTTTACATGTAAATCCTTGATCCATGTGAAATTTGTTCTCAGGGTAGGTGTGAAATATGGATCTTAATTTTTTCTTTCTGGATGGCTGGGGGTTTTTTTGTTTGTTTGTTTCATTTTGATTACATGTAACTGAGTAGTCCTCTCCTAATTTAAATAGCCACTTTTGTCAGATCCAAATTCTCCTGTTTTAAGATGCACTTCTCTGCTTCCTATTTAATTAATTAGTCTGTTCATAAGCCATTTCCACACTGTGAAATTATTATTGCTTTCTAATATATTTTAATATCTCCTCCTTTTTTTCAGAATTAGCTTAGATGGCAGACTTTTTTTTTTTAGATGACAAACTTTAAATGATCCCCATTAAGGAATCATTTCATCTTGTTTATTTCAGCTTGTGAAAATATTTTTTAAAGAAGTTTTTCATTTAAGTTTATTTATTTATTCTGAGGGAGAGAGAGAGGGAGAGAGAGAGAATTCCAAGCAGGCTATGCACTGTGAGCATGGAGCACCGTTCAGGGCTTAAACTCACAAACCATGAGATCATGACTTGAGCTGAAGCCAAGAGCTGGACACTTAGCCAACTTACTGCCCAGTTGCCCCACCAGCCTGTGAAAATATTTTTAAATCTTAATTCTGAGGTAAACTGTTTGCTCTCTCTTTCTTTAATTATCGTATTTAATAACCATGCCTGTAGGTCTTAATCCAATACAAAATCTTCAACAGAAAAGGGCTGGAACTAGAGACCTGGACCTGTAGCATTGTCCAAGAGCCTTATTAGTCTAAGTATGGACTATGAACTAACCCCACCAATACTACTTGGGAGCTTCTTATAAATTTTGAATCTGAGGCCTGAACTCAGGCTTACTCATTCAAAATCTACATTTTAACAAGATCCTTCCCCAAGTGATTTGTGTGCATGTTAAAAGTTCGAGAGCAGTATACCATAGAGATTTCCCTCTAGGATAGTAATCCACAAACTTCACTGCACAATAAATTCATCTGGGGGAGCTTTTAGAAAAATACTGAGCACTGGGGTGCACCCCTGGAGATTGATTTAATTGGTCTGGGGTTGGGACCCTTAGCACTGTAATTTTAAAAACCCTTAATTGTAGCCAGGGTTAAGAAACAGTGCTCTAGAATTACCACTTGATACTGTTAGGGTCCTGGTTACTCAAAAATCAAGAAGGATGGCTTCATCATCTGATGGGGTGTCGGCATTAGAAGATAACCATGATCCAAAAGCATTATCTATGCAACTTGCATCCTCAGAACTTTTTGGCTGTTGCACCGGCCTGGCTGGGCTTTTTTTCCCACCATTTCTTTGGTTTGCTTGATAAATGACTCTTGCTTGCTGATAACGTACCCACTTCTTCATCTTTCTGTTGTGATGAACAGTGAAATTTTCTGGCTTGTCTGCTTACTCTAATAAACCATAAATTGGTCCCAGTCTGTGTTTCTCTCCTATCTTAAATATTTCAGTTCAGAAGCCTGATTTAATTTCATCCCTGCCTGCTAGTTCCAGCTTTCACTTAAGAGATTTTGGGTTTTTGTACAGTTAAAATTCTGTACTCATAAATAGCTATTACAGTGCCCAACTCATCTTACTGTGGGTGATTACTGTGCTGTGGTGATTAGTAAAAACAAGGTGTAGAATTCCCCTGATATACCATCCCAGTAACTTTAGCAAAAGAGGAAATGGGGATTCATTTTGAATGACATTCTGAGAGAACACATAGTGGCTTATAACAATCACTGTGTACTTCCATTAATGCTTATAAGCCAGTGTGTAATAAACTGCTACAGAATTCTGCAGGATACCAGAATCGAGCTTTACACTGTGTAATTATTGGACTATGTACTATTGAAAATTTGTAAAGTTCTCAGTCTACAGTTTCTAGAAACCTGCTCCCCCACTACCCAATCCTTTTTATATTATTTCTCAGAGATTACTAACACTGATTCTGAAATCAATGGGCAAATTCTTTCAGCATCTAAGGGAATAATTCTCAGGAGTCCCGGAGTCTTGAACTCTGTAGAAGTAAGACTATAAGAATAGTACTTATTATTTCTTCACATACTTGTAGGCTTCTCCTCCGCCTGTTAGTTTTGTTCATCTAGCATACGTTAATGAGGACCACGATGTGCTGAACTTGGACAAAGCTGAATAATCAAGAGGTTTACTCTCCATCTGGTGATGGTAATATGTATGTCCCTAGCCAGTACACATCCTTGTGTGAATGAAGTAGATGGGATGGGGTAGATGAAATCCTGTATGTGAAAGTAGCTGGTCTTAAAAGCTCTGAATTTTGAATACTGATGTTACAGATTTTCAGGTTCTAAAGCTTGTCATGGGGTATGGATAAGGTTAACAGTTTTATCTTAGAGGGACTGAAGACAAGTTTCCAAGTAGTATCTTAATTTTTTTCCAGCTCGAAAATATTTCTTTTTGCTTAGAAGATGAGATCTATGCAATAAATTAAGTAGCCCAACTCTCTTCTTTTTCAGCTGTTACAATCATACTACTTCTTTCAAGCAGTGGGCCTGTTTCTTTTTTGAAGTATTTCCTCCCACAGACTTCTAAAGAAAATCTATGGGCGAAAGATTTTTTAAATTATATCAAGATAGAGATTTTTTTTTCCAAGAAAGAGATGTGAAATGTTTGGTATTTTTATTTTGGGCACACAGTCAGAGTGCTAAGGCAGATTTGGCTCAACAAATATTTAGCAACAAGTCACTTATAACATATGTTATGATCTGCCTCAAAATCTGTCCTTTCCAACTTCAGAATAGTAATAGAGAAGAATTGATGATGATGACTGTTTAGCCAATTTATGCCAGGCACCCATTTTATTTGATCTTCACAACAAGCCTCTGAGTTAGGCACTATTATTAACTCCATTTACACATCAGGAAATGGGCACAGGTTCAGGAAATAGACACACCTTGTTTAGTTGCAGCTGTTAAGTGCCAGTGGTAGGATTCAAACACAAGCCTGCCTGACATCAAGGCATAAGTGAGGAACCACCATACAAACTGCCCTCTTTTCTGCTGCTGTTCTCTCTATACTATTGGACAAAGCTTGTCTTCCTGCTTTCCTTCAAGTTGTCGGTGGGATATTGAAGACGCAGACTTGAGACAACTCTTGGAAGCCACAGGCTGAGCAATTTCATCTCTTAATTCCATCCCTATTACGTGTCTGTGGTGATGGGTTGTGTTTTAGTCCGTGTTTGCTTTTGTTTTTTAAGAAAACACTCTGCTTTCCTTCAGTGATATATGAAAATGAAAACAAAACTAAACAAAAACAAAAATGGGAATAATAGTCCTTTTCTAGCTCCTCTGCCCTACTCTTTGAGGAAAAGTCCATGGACTCAGTGGTGCCCATAGGGCCCACTTGAATGTTTGCTTTCTTTTCTGTCCTTGGCATCTCTGCTCTTATCTTAAACTGGCAGAGACACGGACATACACCCTTCCCCAAATACTTTACCTTATATTACACTTTCAGATATTGAACTCAACACCCGATCATAGTCCATTAGAATTGTATACAGAGAATAACTGAGAAAGGAGAATAAAAATATGTTTTACCCAAGGCGCCTGGGTGGCTCAGTCACTTAAGCGTCAGACTTCAGTCCAGTCATGATCTCAAGGTTTGTGAGTTCGAGCCCCACTTCAGGCTCTGTGCTGAAAGCTCAGAGACTGGAGCCTGCTTTGGATCCTGTGTCTCCCTTTTTCTCTGCCTTTCTCCTGCTCATGCTCTGATTCTGTCTCTCAAAAATAAATAAACATTAAAAAAAATTTTAATGTTTTTCTCCAATAATTTAAATATTCTGTAATTGCCTATTTCCAGTAAAAGAGATTCTCACACACACACACACACACACACACACACACACACACACGTATCTTTACTTCACTATAGATTACAATGAATGACCTTACCATTTCAGTATCAGCTCAGCTACTGTTTATGGCCAACTTTAATAGAATGTTGGAATTATAATACTGTTTTCCTGTAGGTTACTGGTTTTTAACTGCTAGGAGGAGAAAACCAGTAGAATAAATATAATACATTCACAGCAATATGAAATTCAGCCTGTAACTTTTCAACACCAAAAAAGGTAATTTTTAAAGTATTTCTTAGCGATTTAGAACGTTTGTTCTCTTTATTTAGTATTTAAGATCTGACTATTTTATTTGAATACAGCTTGGGACCTACTGTATAAATTAAATACCTTTGATTATTTGAAAAATTGTGAAATACATGAAGTTGCCCTCCATGAATCCTTTATCTCCTTTTCTGTGGCATCTTTCTGCAGTCTCCATTATTCCAGGGACTCATGTCCTGCTGCGGCTCCCCAAACCGCCTACAGTCTCCACTGCAGATTTATTAGCCTGGCAGTTGTCCTTTCTTTTCCTTTCTGCGCCCAGCTCCTAGTTCCTACAAGTCTTACACAGGTTGGTAACTGATAAACTAATTTAAAGTAACACATTAATGGCTGACAGCCGTCTTGGGAATTTGGGGAAGAGGTTTGGGAAAAGCCTCTCCCTGTGGCTTTCAAATCCCACCTGGGCAGCCGATTAATTAGCATATCTACGCGTATCTACAAGTGTGGTATTCTTCCTAAACAAATTAATTCACAGGTACTGTATATTTGGAAACAATATATCATTTAAATATAAAGTAGTTCTTTATTTAGGGGGCTATTGCTTGATTGTGTCTCCCAGGTGGGAATTTTTTTTTTTTTAACATCCAGAGTTAAGGTAAGAATTAGGAGACTAATTCAAAAATCATGTATCAGAAACTCAGCTTTTTCCTAGCTCTGTTGCTACTGCATATCCTACATGCATTCCTATATTAATCATTTATAAAATAGGAATAAAGTTTCATACTTTATAGAAATGTCACATAAATTAATGATTATTCATTACAAGTATGAAAAAGTAAACAATAATTGTGATATTTAAAGTCACTATCTTGTGGTTTTCTACAGTATTATCACTTATAAAATTACACAGGTATAAATATAGCATTATAAATTTAAAAGTGGGTGAAATGTTAATTCATATAAACATTAAATCAAGATGAATAGACCTTTGGAAGTGTTAAACATTCAAAATGGATTTCCTATAAAATTTAATTTTTGTGTGTGAAATTTATCCCTAATGAGCAAATCAGAATAAAACAAGAAAACTATTGACACTTTACATTAGTGCTAATTGTAGGCTCTAAGTCAATATTGCTGCTGAATATAAACAGATTATAATTTTTAATATATACACAGTGTACAAACCATGTACAATTTCAGTTGCAGACCTCACAGATTCTATTTTTAAACTGTACTACTTAGTTTGGATTCCCTGAGGTTTTAGAATTGGGGAAAAGAATTGGCATAGCTTTAAAAGCAGAATTATTTTCAGTAATTAAGTTGAAAGGCACTTGTGCATGTTTATCGTTATCCAAATAGCTTAATTAACGTTCAATACTTTTGTGGGCAATTTGAATCATATGTATTTCTTTCAATTAAATAGTTATTTTTATTTTCACACGAGCATGATTAAATATTATGTATCATTTTACAAACATTATATTTTCTCATTTATTTGTTTTGCTTGTATGAATGCCAAATCATAACTTTTTAACTAATCAGTAACTATAGACTTAAATGTAAAGACAGTGATGTTGCTTTTTCATTATTGCATCAAATTGTAAAAATTAAATTGGAACTCTATTTTCAGAACTCAATCAGAGATCATTTGTGAAAGCTGCTTATTCTTTCTGAGCTATTTTAAGCAGATTTTTTTTCTGTTTACCTGTGAAATCTTCATGTATTTGGCATACAATAATCATTCAGTTATTTAACATTGATATGCTAGGTATCTTTAGTCGGCTTAGGACTCAGCTAAATGGTATTTGAGCATAATGATCCTATTTTCTAAACCCAAAAAATAGGACACATGCTCTGACAAATATATTTTTGGTAACAGTGTTTTTGAATTATAGAAGAGGACTATCCTGAACAATCTAAAACATAATGTTGCCAAATACAAGTTACTTGAAAAAATTAGACATCTTATAATAAAACAACAATGAAAAGTGATTTATTGAATATGTACTATATGTCAGGCACTTTATCTATAGTACACCTAATTTTTACAGGAACTATGCAAGATGGGTGCTATTATTTCCATTTTATATGACAGAATTCTGCTGAGGTTTAGGGTGGAAGTGAGGTGGTTATATAACTTGTCAGAGATCAAATGGCTGGTGTGTGCTAGAGCTGGGTCTCAAACTCAGAGCTGGTCTAACATCAAAGCCTGTGATGATCTAGTATCTCTTAGCATACAGATATTCGTGGTTAAGAAAAGGATGAGGAGGGGAATCAGGAGTCAGATCTGGGTTGACTATTGGCTGTATTTTCTCGATCACTTAGTAGCTGTCTGACTTTAAGCAAGTCAACTTAACTTCTCTAAGCCTTAATTTTCTCATAAGTAAAATGGGTTTAATAATACCCATCTCAAGGGTTTGTAAGGATTGAATGAAATAATGAATGTATAGTACTTAACACAGTGCCTACACATGGTAAGTTGTTCAATGAATGCCATCTATTATTTTTATTATTATTTCATAGTGACAATTCAAAAGAGAGAGTGACATTGAAATACACTAGTAAAAATATTATTGTTGGTGAACATTTTTATCACATATATCTTCTGATCTCATGTAATTCTCCATTATCAGATTTAACAGCTAATAAAAATAATTTCTGAGTAGTGATTTAATTATGATCCTACTTTATAAATTCTCTTTTTTTAATTTAATTTTTTTTATTTCACACACACACACACACACACACACACACTGTGAGTGGGGGAGAGGTAGACAGAAGGAGACACAGAATCCGAAACAAGCTCCAGGCTCTGAGCTGTCAGCACAGAGCCCAACGCAGGGCTTGAACTCACAACCCATGAGATCATGACCCGAGCTGAAGTCAGATGCTTAACCGACTTAGCCACCCCCTAAATTCTCTCTTTTAAATCTATTATTTTCATGTCTAAGGTAATTTTAGACAAAGCCTTAATAAAACAGAATGAACAAATATTTATTGAGCATCTATATGCCAGGCACCTTTCTGGGAGCTAGGGATCTAACGGTGAGCAAAACTAGTCTGTGCCCTCACGGAAGAAACAAACTGATCAAATAATTACACAAATAAATGTAAAGCTGTACTTGTGCTAAGGGCTATGAGAGGGATGCACATAGTGCTGTGAGAGATTATAGCAAGTAGGGATCCAATTTAGTCAAGGAAACATTAGGCTTCCAAGAGGGTGACACAGTGGATCTCTGAAGTATGAGTACCAGTAACCAGCCAAAAACAGTGGAAACAATATTTTTGGCAGAGAAAACAGCACCAGGAGACACCCAAGAGTACCAGGGATTGAAAGAAGGGCAGTGTGGGTGTAGAATGCCAGAAGATATTGTAATAGGAACCTGAAGAATAGGTGGGAATCAGAATGTCCAGGGGTTCGAAGGCTGTGCTAAGGAGTTTGGACTTTTTAAAAACAATTTATTTTTAATGTCTTATTTATTTCTGAGAGAGAGAGAGACAGCGTGAGCAGGGGAGGGTCAGAGAGAGAGGGAGATACAGAATCTGAAACAGGCTCCAGGCTCTGAGCTGGCTGTCAGCACAGAGCCCAACGCTGGGCTCTAACCCAGGAACTGTGAGATCATGACCTGAGCCGAAGTTAGAAGCTTAACCAACTGAGTCACCCAGATACCCCAAGGAGTTTGGACTTTAAGAACAATGGGAAGGCATTGAAATGTTTTAAAGTTGAAAGTGGCATGAATAGATCTTAATAAACAACAACAAACCATGAATGTGTATAGTAATTGCGGTGAGAAATTAAACTGATTTGAGAGATTTTTTACAAGGGATTTTTACGAATTAGATTAATGGGAATTAAGAAAGAATTAAGTGATTTTACCATGAAATATAGTCATGTTTTAGAGATACAGTAATTAAGAGCGAATTATATGAACATCCACCACAACAATAAAACAAAACAAAGATTCTCCTAAAATGTAGTTGAAGATTAAGTTCTATTAACAAAGATGAAACATTTTAGCTAGACATAATGGACTAAAAATAAGCACTAATAAAATTACATTATTTCTACTTTATAGCATGGTATGGCATATTTGCATGTCTTCTTTCAAAATTTGAAATGGCAGTTTAGATGTCCTTTTAAATTTGTGTGTATAGATTGTGGCTGCACTATTGATGGTCTTTCATCCCAGCATGGTAAAAGCTTTTAAAGACATTAAAATTCACAACACCTCTGACAAACAGTTTACAGGTTATTAAATTCTGTGATCTGCCCACTGGACACATGAATCAGCTCCTAGTTAATATGCTTTCTTACATATTTAAAATGAGATTTTTAAATTTAAATAACAACGACACAAGCCACAGAGAAATACCAATAAATTTTAAATAGCCGTGAAAACTCCTAAATTTAAAAATAGCGCTCCTTCAGAGATATGTGAAACTTTATGCTTGAAATAGTTCAAGGTGGACCTAAGATATTAACAATTCATTCATTTTTCAAAAAATATTTTTGGAGACCCACCGTGCACCAGACACGTGCTAGAGGTGGTTGTACAGTGATCTAGAAGATGTGTCAAGGCCGGCACCTGTCCTTGAGGAACTAAGCTATCTAGTGAGAAAACATCAAGGAAGCAAATAATCATGATACAAAGTGACAAGTGCCAGAACAGAAGTGCTTACAAAAGTGCTATTCTGCTAATGCATAAGGACAATGGCATGTGAAAGGCAAACGATCTTACATTCATAATAATCGCTCTAAACACCGGGTTACTAATACCAATTTTTCTAAAGACAAAGATAAATTTCGGTCCTATGGAATACGGAAGAGCCTCACAAAATCTATAAATAAGGTAGTCTGTGGCAGGCACCTAATATAAACCTTTTATAGATACGTTTAACGCCATCATTAAGAAAACTGAGTCCTCTTCACCCCCCACCAGAAGTTTAGTGAATACTGGTAGGAACTAAACCTCCTGGGACTGCTTTGTTCTTCCCATCGCATTTTTTTCCATCCCACTTTTAACATGGTTTTATTTCAACTTTGTTCAAGATTCAAAACAGCAGAAACTCTTATTTCAGATCCCTTTAAGTTTATACAATGGAGATGAAAAAATACAGTCCAGATTCTTCCTAACATTCATTCATATTCATTCATTCATTCATTCATTTAGGATATATTAAATGTACTGTTTTAGAGGACAAAGGTAATGTCCCTGCCCACCTCCATTCCAGGACTATTAACATATAAACAAATGGATACAATGTGTTATAAGAACTATGTAGGGGAGTAAGGGAACCAAGAAAGAAGTGTTCAGTCTTATGGGTGTTTGGGTGTGGGGTACAGGAAATACTTCCTTGAGAAGATATGTGCTTAGTCTAGTATATTTTAAGATTAATAGTCTTAGTCTTGCAAAACAATGGCTTGGCCTACGTATTTATATCTGATTTTTACAAAATATAGTTTCAGGCCAATAGTAGTTTTTATTATGTCCAATTACAGTTATGTAAGAACTTTTGGACCCCGTAAGTTTCTCCCAGATCCTGCTTATTTTGGACATGTTAGCACTACTTGCCGCAATTTTTTTTTTCTGACTGTTGAGACACAGTAATGAGCTTTTGTTCTTGAACCTGTTTGCAACAGCCTAGGGAATGTGTTTGTAAACTTAAAAGACAAACAGAAACATAATAAAGGATGTTCCAGTCCAGAATTTGCTTTTTATTAGATCTGCTACTTTGCTTCAAACTTTAAATTGTACACAGATACATACAAGAAACAGTTAAGTGCAAGTTGCAGAAAACCTTCTGTGTTGATTGCCTCTTGGGAACCTTAACACTTGAATATACTTCCCAAGGTCCAATCATGCAATGGGGTGGACTCCTGAAGGTACAGGAGTCTACCTAGTGGTGTAACCCCATTATTATAAAGAACAGAGTTCAGCATAATTCAGTTTTAGGCTATCTTTGAGAACATGCGTAAAAAGTTATGTGTTATGTTACTAACAGGTAATTGGTAGGCCCAAAGCCATTCGAAACCCAGAGCAGCAATATTCAGGCTAAAATAAAATTTACTACTTTGTTACAACAGACAGAATATGCTTTCTACTGGGAAGCTAAATCGTAGGAAGGACAGAGACTAAACACTCCATAGATAGCAAATCCCAGAGAGCCTTACTTTCAAAGTGAGTGGGATTGAGCCACCATATGACTCAGGACCTTTCTAGAAAAGCTGTTGCTCCAGTGTTGCTGTTGCTGTAGTATACAGGCCTCAGTGGGAGTTTTTTTAGTGAGTTTGGTCAGAAGGCCTACATGAGCTCTGGAGAACAGAAACAACATAGCAATAGAGGTGAAATGTGTGAGTGAGGCTGTAACTTTGAGGGGAGGCCCCCCCCCCCGGACAATTTTCTAGAGAGAAGTGGGCCCAGATCATATTACACTGAATGTGTACCCAGCATTTAAAAAAAGGTAAAATCACGTTAAGTGAGCAAACATCAAAGCGCAAAAGTAAAAAAGTGGTCTCTCAGGTTATAGGGATAGGGCATGATCAGTCGCACCCTCAGTGGGAGAATGAATGACGACATTGACCATTTTGATTTTGCTGCTGTGTAGAAAGACTCTTGTTATAAATAGGAATATACTTAAGGGGAAGAGAGAACAATACCAAATGCCTGTTATGGACAGACACTGTGCTTAGTACTTTCTGTGAAAGGTAACAACTATCTCATTAATAACAAGCAATTAGAAAACTGAGAAATTATCAATACTTAGGGTCATCTGACCTTTGCCAGCCAATAGAGATGATGATCAAATTGATTTACTAGAGAAATAATATTTCTAAATCCGTTTTCCCTTGTGTTGTTGTGTATGAAATGCAAATATCCTCAACGGAGAGAATTGGAAAGCAGGAAGTTCAGTTGTGTTTGCACTACCTAAACCAGCAGTGTGGAGACAGGTGCAACCAACCAAACTTTAGGGACTGGGATGGTGTTGTTTGGGGGATCCATACTTGCATTTTGTATTGTTCTGATGTTGTAATATTGCCAAAGACAAACCATTTCACCGCACGTATTGTCAACAACACTTTTTCACAGATCTAACATAACACTTTTAGTGATGGGGGCACCTGGGTGGCTCAGTTAAGCATCCGACTTCAGCTCAAGTCATGAGCTCCTGGTTTGTGGGTTCAAGCCCCACGTCAGGCTGTGTGCTGACAGCTCAGAACCTAGAGCCTGCTTCAAATTCTGTGTTCCCCTCTCTCTTTGCCCCCCTCCCCCTCTCAAAAATAAACATTAAATTTTTTTTTAAGTTTTACTGATGTATTGTCTTTTGGTTGTCCTAAAAATTACGGAGTTGCAGTAGTTAAAGACAAACAAAACCCAGCTAACCTTACTTTTTATTCTTATAATAGAAGCAATATATGCCTCTTGCAGAAAAGTAAAAAAAACAAAGAAAATATTTAAAATAAAAATTAAAAGCACCAGGGGCGCCTGGGTGGCTTAGTTGGTTAAGTGTCCGACTTTCGCTTAGGTCATGATCTCACAGTTCATGGGTTTGAGCCCCGCGTCAGGCTCTGTGCTGACAGCCAGCTCAGGACCTGGGGCCTGTTTCAGAGTCTGTGTCTCCCTCTCTCTCTGACCCTCCCGTGCTCACGCTTTCTCTCTCTCTCTCCTAGAAATAAATAAAAACATTAAAAAAATAAATTAAAAAAATTAAAAGCACCAATTAACCCATCAATCCAGAAATAAATGCTGGCCAATTAAAATTTTGATACATCTTTAAGATATATCATTCATACTATCTTGTAACTTCTTTTTTCAATTGAACCATATATTAAAAATATCTTTCCGTGGGAATAGAAACATACTCCTACAACATCATGTGTAATGGCAGTACAGTAGTCTGTTTGGATATACCATAATTTATTTAATTCCTTCTTGCTAAATATTTGAATTGTTTTCTTTTTCTTTTTACTAATATAAATAGAACTTTGATGGACTCATATATATCTTTACCTACAGTACTCAAAATTTCTGGGGAATATAGTGTTAGTACAAAGAAAATGTGCAAAATTTATTGAAGATTAATGGATGAAAATTGGTGTCCATATCTCTAATGTCTAATGAGACAACATCTTTCCCCTAATATCTGGTCATTTGTATTTTTTCTTTTATAAGGGTTCTATGTCCTTTGCCCATTTTTCTACTGGGTTTTTTCCTTTTCTTCGTAAGGGCTCTTTATAAAAGATATTAAAACTTTGCCAGTCATAATTATCATAAATATTTCTGTAAGTTTTCCATTAGCTTTCTATTTTTATTTTTAGATCAAAAAATTTATTTTTATATAGTTAAGTGTAGCAAGTGTCTTCTACTTTATTTCTACCTATTGTATAATGCCTAGGTAGTCTTTCTTCACACCAAAGTTATATAATACTTACAAATGTTTTCTCTTAATAGTCGACATTCAAGTCAGAATAATATGGCTTGTATTTTTATGTTTTCTTCTTCATATATATTTATTCCATGTGAAGCTTATTTTGAAAAAAGACATAAGATAGACGTAATTTTTTCCTAAATATTTTGCCAGTTGACTCAATACCATTTTGACTAATCCCATCTTCCCCCAGTGCTTCAAAATTCTATCTTTTTGTATTCTGAATTTTTACCTATTTCTGAACTTTCTCTTTTGCTCCATTGATTTGTCTGTTGCCCTTTCCCTTTTCTTAAAAGGGAACTGTCTTGTCTGTCTCTTAGAAACGGGGGAGGGACAGAGATAGAGGGAGACACAGAATCTGAAGCAGACTCCAGGCTTTGAGCTGTCAGCACAGAGCCCTAATCGGGACTTGAACTCATAAAGTGCGAGATTATGACCTGAGCTGAATTCCGACACTTAACTGAGTCACCCAGACGCCCTTAAAACTTCATTTTTTTTTAATATTTTTTTATTTATTTCTAGGAGAGAGAGAGACAGCGTGAGCAGGGGAGGGTCAGAGAGAGAGGGAGACACAGACTCTGAAACAGGCTTCAGGCTCTGAGCTGGCAGTCAGCACAGAGCCCGCCACGGGGCTCGAACCCACGAACCGCAAGATCATGACCTAAGCGAAAGTCGGACGCTTAACCGACTAAGCCACCCAGGCGCCCCTAAAATTTCATTTTTAAGCTTCCACCTGTGGGCTGTGCAACATTTCAAACATTTTATTTGAAATAATAATAGGCTCACAGGAAGTTGTTTAAAAAAATGTGCAGAGATGTCCCATGTACCCTTCCCCCAGTCTCCTCCAAAGGCAGCATATTCATAACCTGGGTACAGTATCAAAAACAGGAAACGGACATTAGTACAATCCATAGAGCTCATTCAGATTTTATATGCACTTGTGTGTGCATGTGTGTTTGTGTGCATGTGTATAAAGTTCTATGCAATTTTGTCATATGCAAATTAATGTAATCACAACCACAATCAAATAATGAACTGTCCCATCACCACAAAGCTCACACTAATCCCTGTCACCCCCATTCCTAACTCCTGGCAACCCTAAACTAATCTCCATCTTTATAATTCTGTTATATCAAGATTGTTGTATAAATGGAATCACACAGTATATAACCCTTTGAGACTTTTTTTTGCTCAACATAATTCCCTTGAGGTCCATCCAAGTTGTTATACCAGTGGTTTGTTCCTTTTTATTGTTGAGTAATATTTAGTGGTGTGAATGTGCCACAGTTTGTTTAGCCATTCACCTGTTGAAGGATATCTGGGTTGTTTCCAGTTTGGACTTACTACAAATAAAGCTGTTATAGATTTTTGTGTAAACTTAAGTTTTCATTTCTCTAAGATAAATGCCCAGAAGTGCAATTACTAAATGCATTTTTAGTTTTATAAGAAACTGCCAAACTATTTTCCAGAGTGACTGCACCATTCTACATTCCCACCAGCAAGGTATAAGTGATTCAAATTCTCCACTTCTTTGCCAGCATTTATTCTTGTCATTTTTCATTATTTTAGTTAGCCATTCTGATAGGTGTGTGCAAAATATCATTGCGATTTTAATTGCATTTCCCTGATGACTAATGATATTGAACGTCTTTTCATGTGTTTTATCTGTCATCTATCTATCCTCTTCAGTGAAATGTCTGTTCATGTCTTTTGCCCATTTTCCTAACTGGGTTGTTTTTTTAACTGTTGAATTTTGAGAGTTCTTATTATAATACACACACATATATACACACACTACATATATAGTTTAAAAGGTCTGCAAAGGAAAGAAAATCATCAACAAAATGAAAAGGCAACCTACTGAATGAGAGAAAATATTTGTCAATCATATATCTGATAGGTTAATATCCAAAATATTTAGGTGCATCAGGCAGTTTAATGTCCAGCTCTTCTTTTTTTTTTTTAATTTTTTCAAGTTTACTTATTTATTTTGAGAAAGAGAGAGGACAGGGAGAGACAGAGAGAGAGGAAGAGAGAATCTCAAGCACTGTCAGCACAGGCCCCAATGCAGGGCTCAAACTCACAAACCATAAGATCATGACCTGAGCCAAAATCAAGGGTCAAATCCTTAGCTGACTGAGATACCCAGTGCCCCAAGTGTCCTACTCTTGATGTCAGTTTAGGTCTTCAACTCAGGGTCATGAGTTCAAGCCCCACATTGGGCTCCATACTAGGCCTGGAGCCTGCTTTTTAAAAAAAGGAAAAAAAAATTAAAAAGCAAAATATTTAAAGAACTCATATAACTAACAAAAAAATCCAATTAAACAATGAGCAGAAGATATGAAAATTTTCTTTTTCCTTTTTTTTTCAAAGTTTATTTACTTATTTTGAGAAGGGAGTAGAGGAGGGGCAGAGAAAGAGGGAGAGAGAGAATCCCAAACAGGCTCTGTGCCAGTAGCCAGTAGCTCTGTGCCAGTAGCACAGAGCCTGATGCAGGGCTCAATCTTACAATCCATGAGATCATGGATTGTAAGCCAAAATCAAGAGTCAGACACTTAACCGACTGAGCCACCGACCAGCCCCTTATCTTTTCCTAAAAGTTTTATATGTTTTATGTTTTAAATTTAAGTCCATGACCCATTTTGAGTTAATTTTTATATAAGATATGTGTTTTAGGTTGAGTTTTTCTATTTTGCCTGTAGCTGTCCAAGTATTCCAACACCATCTATTCGAAAAAGCTCTCCTTCCTCTATTGACTTGCTTTTGCATCTTTGTCAGAAATCATTTGGGTGTGTTGTCGGGAATATCTGTAGCTCTGTTGCATTCATCTGTGTGTCCACCTGCACTGTTTATTCTTTTTTATTTTTAGGTATTTATGTTTTCCTTCTGGTAAGGTATGGAAAGCGTCTTCATTCCTCTTCTTTTCCAGAAATGTTCTTGCTCTGGTGAATCAGTATAGCCTGGTGGTAAAGAGCTTGTGCTCCAAAAACAAACAGAGGCTTCACCACTCAAGTAGCTATGTGACTTTAGGCAAGCAAACTGAAGTGGAAATGGACTTGTGAGAACTAACTTAAGTGCCATAATATTTGACACATAGTAAACGTATGAGTCTGGTTGTCTAATGTTGTAATAAAAAACCCAAACACTTCTTACTTGAAAGAAATAAACTTACTTCCTGCTCATGTAATAGGCCAGTATGGGTGTTCCTGATAAGGTGACTTCCTTGAGCAATTCTCTTCTAAACTGTGACTCAAGGATGTAAGCTCCTTAATTCTTACTTCCTTTCTTGTAGCTCCACCATCTCTAGGTCTTTGGAGTATTTTCATTTTGTTGGTGGGAAAAGAGAACAGGGAGCAGAGAAGTGGTTATGAGGTTTCCCCACCCCCGCCCCATGCTCCAGAAGTGGCACTTCTTCCCATATTACACTGGTCAGAATTCAGTCACATGGACCCAACTAGCTGCAAGGAAGGCTGGGAAATGTGTTCTGTGTACCCAGGAGTAAAAGTATAAACACATGCTAACACACAGAGCAGCAGTCTCCACCTCAGGAGATGATTAAGAATGCTAGGGCCTAGAATGAGGAGAAGTCTTTATATAGGAAAGGACATTGAGAAGAAACAGAATGATGAGAGTGTGGCAGACACACAGGGATCTAGGGGAAATATTTCAAGCAGAAGTATCAAGGCAAAGGCCCCCTCAGTCTGGACTCTTTTTGAATGGTATCTGTCTTCCATTTTCCAAATGGCGACTGCTGCTGTATGGAAAAGTTATCTTGTAACCAAAATCTTTCTGAACCTCTCTTATTAGTGGTTAATAGTTTTTTTTTTTAGTTGACTTTTAGTTTTCCAGACCATTAGATATCCACACATAATGACAAGTTTCTCTTATTTAAAAATATCTATATCTTGTTCCTTTGTCTTGTCTCATTTCTTAGCTATCTTCCTGAACAGATATAAATAATAAGCAACAATAGTGGGAATTTTTTATTGTTCCTGATTTTGATGAAAATGTAACTGAAGTTTTAACGTTAAGTTTGACATTTGCTGCTTATGTTTCATTGTGGCTTTATTTATACTTTTGTTTTTTTACAAACCTGGAACAAACATTGCATTTTATCAAGTTCTCTTTTATTCTGTCTCACAGTGATCTTGGATTTTTACTCTTTTGATGCGTATATGGGGTGAAACTTAACGGTCTCTTCTTGTTTAACCTTCTATACATTCTCAGAATAAGCCCTTCTTGGTTAGGGTGTATTATTCTGTTAATATACTACTGGATTTGATTGCTCATATTTCATTTAGGATTTTTTGCATCAGTTTTCATAAATGATACTGGTCTATTTTTCTTTTTTTATATACTAGGTATCTCAGATTTTGTTCTCAGGGTTACGCTAACTTTGCAAAATGAATAATAAGGCTCTCCATAGTGTTCTGTTTTCTAGAATGGGTTGGATATTATGGATTATGTGTGCCTTAAAGTTATGAACCTGGAATCCATCTTCACTCTTAAAGGCTAAGGAAACTTTGTTTCTTAAGGCTTTATGGGCCAAATGGAAATTTAAAAGCCCAGCATTCAAAGGCATTTGCTTTCTGCAAAAGCCTATTGTTCCTCTTGCATGATTAATTATCCCTAACTATTGTAGAGATGTCTTGCAATTCTTTTCATGTGATAGAGCAGAATTTACCAAAAGCTTCAATAAACTGACATGGAGGGGAAATGAAACTCTTCTATATTTGTGAATTTCCCATATATGATCACCCAGTGGTTAGCTGCCCCTCCGGTTTCAGCCCCCACTGCAGCTTCACTTTTAGACTATGGGGAGGCTTACAATGTCTCCCAAAAATATTCTTTCTGGTTATGAGACTCTCAGCTGCTACCAAAAACCACTAGAAACTGATTAAAGTCCATTCTTTGAGCTCAAGCCTCCTTGATCCTGAGGCCTAGAAAGAAATGTAATAAAGCAGAGTCCCTCCGGTTCCAGCCTCCTTGTCCTTTTAGACTCCACAAAACCTACACGTTATATTTTGAAACATAAATTTCTCCAAAGGCTACTGAGAAAATAATATTCTTCCTCTATCTGCTGGCCTCAAGCTCAATCCATAGAAACAATGACTCTCTGTTGCTGTACAGCAGCTTTTGGTCTTTTCTTGTCTTGCTCAGGGAGTCCAGGAACAAAATTAAGGAGCTTTGATAGCTGTTCTTTGTCCCTCTTCCACCTAACAAAATTCATTTTGTTTATTTTAACCACTTAATATCAAAATCCTTTAAAATGTGAAGAGCATATATCCCCAGAGAACAAATTGAAATGGCCATAAACAGATAAAAAGATAACTAACCTCATTAAGCAATCAGGAAAATGCAAACTTAAGCTACAATGAGGTATTACTACATCGCCACCAGAATGGCTAAGAAGAAAGGCAATATGAGTTTTAGTGAGAATGGACAGTTACTGGAACTTACATAGTGCTGTGGGTGGGCGTAGCAATTTGTATGACCACTTTGGAAGACCATTTGACTATTAAAGCTAAAAATGTGTATATACTAAGACAACAATTCTATGACTATCTATACATTCCCATGTCCCAAGAAGCATGTACAGGAGTATTCATAGGCAAAAACTGCAAATAATCCAATGTTAACCAACAGAAAAAAAAATGGATGAATTATGATGAATGCATAAGATAAAATACCACAATGTAATGAAAATGAATAAACTACAGCTATGTGTAGCATCATAGATGAATCTAATAAACATAGGGTATAGACTACGTTCTCTTTCTTTACCTTGGTGGCGTTTTTTGTAAAAATTCCGTAGTCTGTATATTTATTTTGTGTACTGTTCAGTGTATTTCACAATGGAAAGGTTTAAAGTGTGTGTATATGTGTACACATATATACAGTATACACATTCTCAGACTTCCTGAATAGTATATTGAACATAATTTTATCTTAATAATTTAGAGGCACTATAATAAACACTGTTATTATGGAACTGGAATACAATTGATTATGTGTGACTTTTTGTGCTAACTTTAAATGACTCCAAATCCAGGCTTTTAAAATTCTTATGTGCTTCTGAGTGTGTATCTTGAGTCAGAAGTGGTTCTAATCATCTTCTGAGTGGTAGAAATTGTGTCTGACTTTTATGTCAGTTGTAGTTATCTCTACTTTCCAGTGAAATACATGATGCAATGAAGATGAATATGTATTGTCTTGCTTGTATTAGAAAGATCTCAAAAATACGAAGAGACAAAATTCTTCTAGATGATTTCCAGAAGAAATTAACCAGTTTTATGACTTACCCAGTGTATCACTGTGGTGACATTATTCACAGGAGAAGGTCTTCTTCTGAAAGATACTTTTATGGATGCAGAAACACCATTCGTTTAAAGCCAGCATAATGTGACTTCTCAGAAATCAAGGGGGGAGTTTCTAGGAGTGGTCAGCCTCATTAAATGTAGACAAATCCAGAGGTATGAGGACTGCAAACAACCTGTGGAAGGAAAACCAGGTAGCAGAGGGTTAGAGAGAGTGAGTGTAGTGGAATTTGGGGTATGGTGTGGAGCAAGAAAAAAGAATGGAAGTAAGACAAGTAGAGACATTTTTCAAGACGAGACCTGTGTATATTTAATGTAGTTGAATGGATCCAGTGGAAGAGGCCATAATTGATTAAGCCAGGCTTCAAAGGAGATTTATGATAAAGTTAATAAATTAACAACCTAAGTACAAGGATTAATCTTGTGAATGTAAAAAAAAGAGAGAGAGAGAGAGAATGTGTGTGTGTGTGTGTGCGTGTGTGTGTGTAGGTCTGTGGGAAGAGAGAAGACAGAGGAGTTGTCAGCTAATGAGTGTAAACACCAAGAGTGTAGGGATCTCCTGTTTTCATCCCTAATGTAGCCCATGTCTCTAAAACAGTGGCTGGCATATAGAAAGCACTAAGAAATATTTGTTGGATGAATAGACTTTGAAACCTAATCAATCTCAGTTCAAATCCTAGCTCTTCCTCCTGCATACTGTGGGAAGCTGAGCAATTTCTTTACTCTGCTAAACCTCAGCCTTATTATCTATAAAATGAGAATAACAGTATAGAATGTATTTCTAGACATGTTTGTAACACAGACCTTTACTCTGAGCCATTATGACTTTCTTATACTTAAATACTAAGCTCAGTGCTTTATACCAAGCAGTTGCTCTCTGAATGATGTTTTAATTGAATTCTTATACTTAACTGTAAGGAATAAACTTGCATTACTGCACATCACAATCTTAAATTTTTTTTTTGATATATTCTAGCTGTGGGACCTTAATTTTGTTAGGATAACATAAGAGACATATTTTTGCAAAATTATAAAAATAACTTTTTCTGAAAGTTGGTTATTAAAATTAATTTAATTTAATTAAACTAAGTCACCACAGACTTGATTCTGGCTCAGTCTGATCTCACAGTTTGTGATACTGAACCCCACATCGGTCTCTGCACTGACGGTGCAGAGCCTGTTTGGGATTCTCTCTCTCCCTCTCTCTCTCCCCTGCTTGTGCACGCTCTCTCAAAATAAAAAGATAAAATTTTAAAAAATTCTTTAAAAATGTAAGTTTTAAAATATTTCGTTCTTTAGCTCTTAGGTTCAAATGCATAGCATCACATTCTGGCACATCAGGTTCTCTAACTTCACCAATTAGGAAGGCAGCTATAGTAGAACAGGGCTATGAGGTAACTTTTTAGGATAGAAAGAGAAATGTGGGTGTATATATAGGAGGGAAGGCATTGTCAACTTTCCTGCTAGAAAATTCTAAAACACAAATAACTTGTCTGAAGATTGATTATATATCTAAATTAATAATGAAAAAACTAGTGTTCTCATGGTGCCTTCTAAGTTTAAAGCTTGACTGCCCGCTTCTCATGTGAACATCTACACTTGTTGCCATAGGGATTGACCTAGACTTACTTATGGCCTTAAATGAGTGTAATTGCTATTGTTATAGACATCAGAAAAATCCTGACTTGTGATGAAAAGAGATAACCATTACATGACAACTCTAAGTGCGTTTTCAATTTTAACTCCTTGGAAACAGGTAATGGTAGAGTAGTATTTTATCTATTGTTTCTCGGAAGTTAGCATTCCAAATCTCACAACCATTACTTGATTAGTTATAGTTGAAACATGTTATGATTAATTTACTATATGCTTTTTGCCCTAGAGAAACTTACATTTTCTGACATAAACATATAGGACATACTAATACAAATAGCTCTAGCAAGAATTCAAACCACTATCAAGACTACATGCAGTTATAAAGTTTGTTAGTAGCACCAAAAAAAAAAAAAAAAATGTAATAAGGTGGTAGCTCTGAGGAAACCAAAGTGAAAGAAAATGTTTTTCTAAAGATAAGGTGGAATTGACTATATTAGCAGGCCAGAAGAAAGGAGCAAGTAAGGGGCTCAGTCGCTTAAGCATCTGACTTCAGTTCAGGTCATGATCTCGTGGTATGAGTTTGAGCCCCGCATTGGGCCCTGTGCTGACAGCCTAGAGCCTGGAGCCTGCTTCAGATTTTGTGTCTCCCTCTCTTTCTGCCCCTCCCATGCTCACACTGTCTGTTTGTCTCTCTCTCTCAAAAATAAAGAAACATTTTTTTTAAAAATTGAAAGAAAAAAAAAAGAAGTGAAGTGGGGAGATCTTGAGAAGGAAGTCATGGAATAAGGTCTTAGAAGTTGAAAGAAATGTGATCAAAGGCACAGAGATAGTTTTGTAAAGGAGAAGACAATGGGGAAAAAAAGGGTGGGACGAAAATAGATGAAAATTTGGGTTGAAGAGCACCCAAGTGGCTCAGTCAGTTAAGTGTCTGACTCTTGGTTTTGGCTCAGGTCATGGTCTCACTCTTTGTGAGTTTGAGCCCTTCCTTGCGCTCTGTGCTGACAACGTGGAGCCTGTTTGGGATTCTCTCTCCTTGGCTCTCTGCTCCTCCCCCTGCTTGTGCTTGCTTACTCAATCTCTCACTCTCAAAAATAAATACATAAATAAATAAACATAAAGAAAAAGGAAAGAAAATTTGGATTGAAAACAGAAGTCATATGGAATGGCCCAGATTTAAATTAGGAGGCAAGGCGAGTGCCAAGAGCAAGATAAAGCTAAGATCAGGTTGGAGGCTTGAGAAAAATGAAAAGAGGCTTAGAAAGACTATTGTAGAGTGTTCAATAGAATATCAACAAGAGATGACTTAAAAGGAATTTAGTGTGTCTGAGAAGGCTCCTAAGATCAAAGACCACATTCTGTAATACCTTGCAATGACAGGAAGAAGCAACAGAAAGAGCAAACGTTGGGGTTTACTCATGGTGGGACAGTGAGATATTTCTGAGCGCTAGTGAGTGTCTTGGGCATCTTGGTACTTCGCCTCGGTACTCGAATAGAGGAAATAACATCAAGAGATTTATTTATTTAGCAAATATTATTTACATATGAATATTTTCATGCAAATATTATACAGTAGCCCCCCGCCCCCTTATTCACAGGGAATATGTTCCAAGACCCCCAGTGGATGCCAGAAAATGTGGATAGCACTGAACCCTATATATACTATGTTTTTTTATCCTTTACCTGCATACCTGTGATAAAGTTTAATTTCTAAATTAGGCACAGTAAGAGATTAACAGCAATAAGTAATAATAAAATAGAACAATTACAATAAAAGTTATGTGTTTGTGGTCTCTCTCCCTCAAAATCTCTTATTATACTGTACTCACCCTTCTTGTAATGATGTGAAAAGTTAAAATGCCTACTTGATGAGATGAGGTGAGATGAATGACCTACGTGTTATGACTTGGTGTTAGGCAACTGATGATTTATCAGAAGAAGAATCATCAGCTTCTGGACCATGGTCGACTCTGGGCAACTGAAACCCCAGAAAGCAAAACTGCAGATAAGAGGGAGTACTGTGTCCATCAACCTCAGTAGCTTTTATTATCCTATATCTGGAAACAGTTCCTTGATCTATAGCCTCAATCCTGATTTCTCTTTTGATTTCAGAGCCCAGTCTTCCCCCATAGGGCATCTCTGCTTTAATGTTCCATGTCTAAAATTAAATACTTTATCTTCCTCCCAAACCTATTTTTCTACCTGCTTACTCCATTTCTGTTAATGATGTTGATACCTTTCTAGTCTCCCAGGTCTGACATTTGAGTCATCTCTGACTTTTCGTCTCCCTTCCTTAATGTGTCATCAAGTATTGTCCTTAAATACTTCCACTGAGATATTTCTCCTGGCTTTTCTTCCTTTCCTTTGCCAAGGTAATAATTCAGACTGTAGTCATTCCATAGTGATTCTGTGCCTTCTCAATGGTTTCCCTGCCTCTAGGCGCTACTCAATCCAATCAGTCTTACATACCACACCCAGATTAATCTTTATAAAAGGTCAATTTGATGAGTCATTCCTCATCTCAAAAACCTTCAAGGAGCTATGGTAGACTAAGTCCCTAAGGAAACAAGAAGACCCTAGAAGACAATATATTCCAATGAGAAAGGGGTAGTTTATACAGTCAGGAAGAGATGTTGATTTTGAGAAGGCTTCTCTCAAGAGTATGAGAGAAGAGAATGGATGCAAGAAAGATGAGATACATCAGGGTTTAGGAAATAGGTTGAGGAGGAAGAGGTGATGCCAAGGAGATTCAGGGAAGTTAGAGCAGTTGGAGGAGAGCTAGGGGAGAGTGTGTCACAGAGGCCAAGATAAAAGAGGATGGCAAGTAACAGAGTGATAAGGTGGACTCCTTCCTGGCAAGAGTCCATTGGATTTGGCAATTAGAGTGTCAGAATTAAGAACAATGTTAGGGGACTATAGGGACACAATCGAGGGTTGAGAAATAAAGAAATAGAAATAAGGAGCATAGGTTTCCTTTTTTAAATGTTGGGTAAGAAGAGAAGAGAAGCAATGCTAAAGATAAAGAGAGATGAACTTTAAAATTCCCCCCCAAGGAAAGAGACTTGCACCACATTATAGCCTAAGGTTAGAGATTTCAGTGGTGAAGGAGAGCTTGGTATTAGATAGAGGAAAGATGACTGACTGAGGGAGATCCCCAAGGAGGTCTGAGGAGATCCACTCTAATGAGAAAAAAGCCTTTGTCCACTTATAATCATCCTCTTGCTATAGACATGCTAATTCTGACTGTATGTATGTTATGGTTGTATATGGTTAAGGTAATGACGCATTATGGAATGACTACATGAGTTTTTGCAACTTGAAGGGGTAGAACTGGATGAATCATTTTAGAAAATGTAAGGAGTTGCTAATAACTCTAGCTTGAACATGCTAAGTCATTCATTAAAGTTCAAAGGTATCATTCACTATTGCCATGGAAATCAGCGGAGGACTAAGAATATTTTCAGACTGAAAAGTGGGTGTGTTCATTTCCTACTGTTGCTCTAACAAATTACCAGAAATTTTGTGACAGGTCAGAAATCCAACACAGGTCTTATTGGGCAAAAACATAGGCGTAGGTGGGCTAGGTTCCTTTCTGGAAGCCTCTAGGGGAACATTTGTTCCCTTGCCGCTTCCAGTTTCCAGAGAGTATGGAATTCCTTGGTTTGTGGCCCCCATTCTCCATTCCAAACCAGCAAAATTTCTCTAACCTGTCTTCAGTTATGTCATCTATCTCTGACCACACTCACAAAAACTTCTTCACTTTTAAGGACTCCAGTGATTTGATTGGGCCCACCTAGATAATCCAGATATCTAGATTCTTAGGTATCTCCCCATCTCAAGATCCTTAACCTTAATCACATCTGCAAATTTCTTTTGCCTTGTAAGATGACACATTTCACAGGTTCTCAGGAGTAAATACGCCGTGGGCATCTTTGGGGGCTGTCGTTCTACCTATGACAGTGGAACTGAGAATGAGATCTTCATTTTAAGAGGAAAGTTTGAAATGGGAAAAAGAAAGATATTTAGTGTTTGTGTTTTATACTTGAAATAAGCAAATGCTTACTCTGGTAGATGAACTGGTTTCTGGATGTAAGGTATGTAGTGTCTAGATGCTAAGAAGTTATTGAGAAGCAGTTTTCTGGTAGCCTAGAGTGAAAGTTCAGTTGTGCTAAGGAAAAAAGAGGTGGATCTTTTGACCTAAACATTTAGACTAGAGAAAATAAGGTAGTACCATGTCTTCTGGGTCCTAGGCATGATGATGGCAACAGAAATAAAAGCGGGGAAACGCTAAATGTTTTAGTTCATAGGTACCTGTAGCATTGGCATATGTTCTAGCAGGCTTTCTTAGATTAGAATTTAGTGATCTGTTCAGAACTGGATTCTGAATTTTAACTGTCTTAAAGACTTTATTTTATTTTATTTTTATTTTGAGAGACAGGAAGAGAGTATGAGTGGGGGAGCATCAGCGAGAGAAAAAGAGAGAGAATCCTAAGCAGGCCCCACGCCTAGCATGGAGCCTGACATGGGCTAAATCTCATGATCGTCAGATCATGACCTGAGCCAAAATCAAGAGTCAGACACTTAACTGACTGAGCCACCCAGGCATCCTTGAATTTTGACTGTCTTAATTCTCTCTGTTCATCCATAATTGCCAGGTAGTCTATGGATACATGAAATATGGGGTTAGTTATTGGTGTCAAACTTGCAGTATTTACAATGCTAATACCATGATTCAACCACATGAAGTAGTGGTTAGAAAAAGATATGCTCCTAAATTTAAAAAAAGATATGGTCCTAATAATAAATAGAGTATTACAAATATTAATTATTTAAATATTATAAGAAATAATATGACAAAAATGAAAGATCATAATACTTTTCTATTTAGTTTTTGAGTGCCTGNGAGGAGCAAAATATATTCCAGTAGTTTCTACTCCAGTATTAACAAAAATTAGTCAGTAAATGAGATAGCAAATATTAGTGCAACTTTTATCTGATAACTACTACGGATAAACTAAAACTTAAAAATTAGTTTTGCAGTTGATAAAAATCAGGAAAAGAACCCTGTATTTCACATTTTAAAATCTTCTAGTTGTTCCTTATATCTTTTTAAAACCAATAATAAACTATTTGACTGAATATAGTATGATTTGGTCTGTAAATTGGTATATAACTAATTATTAACATAAACAATCTAGAGAGACTACTTGGTAACATGTAATCTAAATTCTATCTCCAGGTTTGGGGTACCTGGGTAGCTTAGTCAGTTACGCTTCCCATTTCAGCTCAGATCATGATCTTGCAGTCCGTGAGTGAATTCAAGCCCTGTGTTGGGCTCTGTGCTGACAGCTCAGAGACTGGATCCTGCTTTGGATTCTGCGTCTCCATCTCTCTCTGCCCCTCCCCTGCTCATGCTCTGTCTCTGTCTCTGTCTCTCTGTCTCTCTCTCTCTCAAAAATAAATAAACATTAAAAAAATTAAAGAATAAGTATAGATAGATAAATAGATAAATAAATAAATATAAATAAAATTATACCTCCAGGTTAAGATGAAAGCAGCATCCATCCCACCGTATTTCTTTCACTGTAATCAAATTAAATTTGTATTTTATATATCCATCTAACAAAAATGTGCCCAACTCCTGTTGTGGGAAAGGCACTGTTCTAGGCCCTGTAAAATATTTAACACAGACATTTCAACTTTTATTTGCAGTTCAAAACTTATTTCCAATTGTGAGTGAAATACTTTATTACATCAGCTATCTGTCCTGACCGGTCTCTTTACCATCTAATCTGTGTATCTCACAAATTTTTATTCATCTTTCTACTGGGAAAAGTCTCCCTTTCTTTTATCCCTGTCCACCAGCAAATCTTTTCCCAGAGGAAACCAGTGTGTTATTTTTCTGTATATCCATCCAGATGCATTTTATGTATCAAGCAAATGCACATACATATATAACTCCCCATACATATTTTTAGCTATCTTTTTAAAAATTTGTTTTAATGTTTGTTTATTTTTGAAATTGAGAGAGAGAGGGAGAAAGAGAGAGAGCATGAGCAGGGGAGGGGCAGAGAGAAAGGGAGACACAATCTGAAGCAGGCTCCAGGCTGAGCTGTCAGCATAGAGCCCCAAATGGGGCTCGAATTCATGGGCTGCCAGATCATGACCTGAGCTGAAGTTGGACACTTAACCGACTGAGACACCCAGATGCCCCATATTTTTAGGCATCTTGTCTTCTTTTTTCAACTTCCTCATTTTTTCTTATGTCTGCATACTATTCCATTGTGTGGACACATCATTTATTTAATTATGGACATTTCCATTAAAGTATTTAATTTTAATATTGGACTATTCCTAACAAAGACAAATAGTCTTGTACTCAAATATATTTGTGGGTATCTTACTAGAGGATGGAACTTCTATGTGTATTTGTAATTTTGAATAAATACTGTCAACTTGCCCTTCATAGAGGTTGTGCCTATTTCCCCATAGACTTAAACAAATGATGGTGATCTTTGCAAATAATAAGGATGAAAAATGTTATCCTTAAAAATATAGTTTTAATTTGCATTTCTTTTATTATGAGTGAAGTTGAGAATCATTTTATGTGTTTCAAAGCCATTTATATTTCCTTTTCTGTTTCTCTTGGGTTGTTGTGATTTGTAATTATTTATACAATAGTGCAACAGGAATTTATATATTTATATGTTATATATATAATTTATATATTAGGGAAATTAGCCTTTGTCAGTGAGTTGCAAATCTGCATTTTTCCCAGTTTGATAATTGTCCTACAACTTTGTAGTAGCTTTTGTCATGAAAAAATGTTTAATGTTTAGTTCACAGAACTATTTTTATAGATGGGCTTTGTATTATACTTAGGCTTTCCCCACTCTGAGATAATTTTAAAAATTCCTCATGGATTCCTCTAGTACTTTTATTATTAACATACATTCTTCGTCATTATAACTTCTAAATTGTTTAGTGCATAGGATCAAATTCCCTGTTTCAATCTATATCTGAGTTAGATTACCAAATCAACCCCATGAAATATAGAATAGTAAGTAGTAAGAAGCATGGATTTTGGAGTTGATAATTTGGGTTTTTCTGCTTGTGGGCCATGTGATCTTGGGTATGCTCCTTAATTAACCTATGTGAGCTTCAACAGCTTCATCTGTAAAATGGAAATAATAAATAGTACTTAGTTTGTAGTGAGAATTGGGAGATGATTCATTTAAAGCCTTTATTTAGCACAGTGCTTCACAAGCTGGAATCATTCATTAAATGTAAACTATTGTGATAATGATGATGGTCATAGACTATTCCTTCAAATGCCACTACCATCCCATAATTCACGGCTTTAACCACAAGGGGTTGAATTAAAAAAATGCATCCCAAATTTGCCAACACTACCACTTTAATGTCAAGAATCCAGTCTCCTCTGAGCATAGTTAGCCTGGGCAGTACATGAGAATGACCTGAGTAGGTTTTTCAGTTCCAGATGCCTAGGTTCCTACCTCTAGATATTGTTTTAACTGGTCTGGGCTATGGATCAGGCATCAGTATTTTTCAAAAACCCCTCTGGTGATTTCAGTGGGCAGCTAAGGTTTAGAACCATTAACCTAACACTGGGCCAGTGGCTTCAGATATTAAGGAAAATATATTTATTGCTTCTAAGGAACAATATATAGAAATTGTTTATAAGTCAGATGCCATGAATTAGTTAGGGAGATATTAAAAAGAGAACATAGAAGAGTTGAGACTGATGTCAGGTATAGATATTGAGGAAAGGAGTTACAAAGTTGAAGATATTCCTTGCCTGTACATCTAGGACATCTTTCTCAGAAGAGCTCATGGCAGGTATATTTCAAGTACTTTTATTAACTGCTCCTTAGAGGAAAGGGATATAAAGTGTTTATATATGTTAGATGTGTTAACCGAAGCATGGAAATAGGACTCATCAGCTCTTCAAACTTAAGATTATCGTTATCCCCATTCTCAGAAATAAATGCCTATAATTCTCAAAAATAAATTATTATTTCTGATCATGAGTAATGTATCTTATCCCCTTACACAATTTTAACAGTTTGGGAAAGACTTGGAATGGTATTTTAGCTCATTTATAGATGCAGTGTGAGATGGGTATACAAGGAAATTGGATATTATTGGATCCAAGGTAAACAGCAGTGCGGTCTAAGGAGACTGGACCAGGAGTCAAGAGGCCTAGATTTCAGTTCCTGAATTTAAGTTTCCTCAGCTGCAAAATGAGTGAATTAAAGGTTCTCAAAGGTTTCTTTAAGCTCTAAGTAATTACTATCATCAAACCACCTAAGTAACCCCTTTCTTAATCAGTTAGTAGGAGACAGGAAAAGACGGGAAAAGCTCAAGCTTTTAAAAAATACATATTCTATAGATTTGTTTTTATATACATAAGGCAGTATGCTTTCTCAAATATTAAACTATGTCTTGAAGATATTAGACTAATATACGTCCTGCCTAACTAGCATATTTACATTTTACATGTAAGTGGAGGCAATTTGTGTCTTCACCCAGAGGGGTAACTAATGGAGGGTAGGGGATTGCATCTTGAGACCCAGGAGGAAGTGTTGGAACACCAGAGCTTTCTGGTGTCTTTCAAATCATGCCCTGTGGATAACTTCATTTGGGACAGATCATGAGTCTTCCTTCTATATTTTCTTCTAATCTTTTCTACTTCTCTTTTTGCATTATATTACCCATGATCATTAGGACTTCCACAACTCTTGTTTTTGTTGTCTTTACAACATCTCTTCCCTACAAGACTGTACATTTTTTTAAGGCCCGGTTACAATTATAGTGTATCAAATGAGGTAGCAGTGTCTTAACACATACGAAAAGCCTGATAAATATTTATTTAAATTGCTAAAAAATGAAGTGATTTTAATTTCATTGTTTTCTCTTTTCCCTACCTTTTTTACATGATACTTTAATTTTCATAGTCTCCTTTACAATATTTTCAAATGTTTTTTACACCAAATCTTATTTCATGACATTATTCTTAACTACTTCCTGAACACAGCAATAAGCTTTTCATTCTCAAAAGCCTAGAGATAGTAATTAACAAATAAAGTAATAATTTAATAAAGTAGTGATTAATAAAGATATCAAAATATGAAATAAGTACATTAGGTAAGCTTTCAATAGTAAATGTGTAGGATAACTTTAAAAGGTATTATCTTGAGGTATTTAAGATATGCTATCAATTTGATCAAGTATGATAACTACATCAAAACTAAACTAGGGGCACCTGGGTGGCTCAGTTGGTTTAGTGTCAGACTCTTGATCTCAGCTCGGGTTTTGCTCTCAGGATCTTGAGTTTAAGCCCCAAACTGGGCTTTGCGCTGTTTGAAGCCTACTTAAAAAAACAAAAGAATCCCACAAAACTAATACGTTAATTATAACTCACTAAACTTAATTATTGTGAATTAACAATGAACAACTATATAACATTTATTAAACGTGACAAATCATTAAAATAAGTTCTATGTGTGTAATTCAGAGAACTGAGTTATATAGGATGATGGTACTGAAATCTGAGTATGGTAGAAGGGTACTACTATTTTCTATTTTAATAAAGTAGAATAAAATTTCAATTTTAAGTTAGTTCTAAAAAGAATCCAATTGTTTAAAAATTTGCATTTAATAAAAATAAAGTTGACATTTTTTCTCATGATTTTAAGAAAATTTTAACACCTTATCAAATAGTGAGCTCTAAGACCCCAGGTGATGTGTGCAAGTGTTGAATCATTATATTTTACACCTGAAACTAAAGTTACAGTGTGTGCTAACTGGAATTTATATAAAAACTTAAAAAATTCATGAGCTCTAAGAAATATAAATAATATATGGGGCACCTGGGTGGCTCAGCCAGCTAAGCATCTGACTTCAGCTCAGGTCATGGTCTCAGGGTCAGTGAGTTCGAGCCCCACATCCGGTTCTGTGCTGACCGCTCAGACCCTGCTTGGGATTCTGTTTCTCCCTCCCTCTCTCTGTTCTGCTCACGCTCTCTCTCTGTCTCTCAAAAATGAATAAAAGTTAAAAAAAAAAAAAAGAAATGTAAATATATAATCACAGAAATTTTCCTCTGTTTTTAGCTTAACAGTTAAGTTGGGACTTTGAATTGTGAGAGTGATGCTTCATTAACAGTTGTAAATTTATCCATACTCCTTGTTCCCCTGTTGAGATTACCTTTGTGGGATCTAAACTTTTCACCTGGAAAATTAAATGCTTTCTAGGTAGAGAATTCAAAATTGTTACTCAAGTACTAGGTGGAGGTCAGTTAAAATGTTTGAATGCGTATTTTTTGAAGAGCTTATCCAGACTAAAGAGAACACTTCCAACCCCCTGTGACTTCTATATTTGCGCAGTAAGGTGCATCAATTTTATTAATGACTTTTAAAACACTCAAAGCATATTGTGTCTCTCACAAAATTTTATTTTGCTAGCTGCCATAAAAGTATATTGAAAGAAGTAAAAAAATTCTAACTCTTTCCATTTGAATAGATTCCTTACATTTCCTGCTCTAACATACTCATGTACTTAATTTGAAGATATAAAGATGATCCCACATTGTTTCTATAACTATGATCATTTCGCATTATTGGTACTTAGTTATGTTCTTTGTTGAACGACTGTTCTTCAAACTTGCTTTTAGACTTATTCTTACATGTTAAACCGCATATAAGCAAATGTCAAGGGCAGTAGCAGAAAAAAGACCATTTAAAACAAAGCTGGCAAACACTTGGGAGTTATTTGTAGTTTCAAAAATTCTTTTTAATTCAAAAGTCACATGTATTATGTGCATTAAAATTAGTTTTACAAGGGGAAATTTTGAATATGGGAAAGTTGCTTTCAGGTAAATTTCACTCGCAAATCCATAATCTTTAAAATTCTGTATGACTGAATTAAATATTGATACTTTACAAAATATTTTCAGCGGCGCATTACAAATACTACTTTTTAAAGGTGTGTTTTTTAGTTTTAAATATACACAGGCATGATGACATTTTCTAACACATACTTTTTTGGTCTTTTCCTCTGCTCTTTGACTGAACTGCCCTCTTTAAATATTAAAGAGAGCTGCTGTCAAGAAAAGGTATTTTCTTTCCAAGAAGGATGTTTACACAAGCAAAATATTGTTTTAGACATGAAGATTCTAATTTTGAAGAACACATCAAAATAGTTAATATTTTTTATTCCTCATTTCTCTTCCTATCTAAAATAAAAGTTAAATCTTAACTGGAATCCTTTGCCCACCGTGAAACCAAGCGAGGGTGCCAGACTTGAAGATGAAGGCTTTACTTTGTTAGCCATGTGTTTATGAAACCCCAGCGCCTTCCCTAGATCTCTTGGCCGATAATCTCAAACATGGAGGATGCTTCTGATTCTACACAAGGGGTTGCTCCATTAATTAATAATGTAGCTCTCCCAGGCTCTCCGCCGTCTCTTCCTGTATCAGTGACAGGCTGTAAAAGTCATCGAGTAGCCAATAAAAAGGTAGAAGCGAGAAGTGAAAAGCTCCTCCCAACAGCTCTTCCTCCTTCTGAGCCGAAAGTAGATCAGAAACTTCCCAGGAGCTCCGAGAGGCGGGGAAGTGGCGGTGGGNCGCGCGGACCGGCCCACGCCGCCGCCGAGCGCTCCGCACCTTACCGGCTTTCCTTTCCCTCCAATTTTGATAGGGAAGCGGGGCCGACGCGGGCGGCAGAGGGTCCGGGCGAGCCCGCGGGCGGACAGGAGATGCCGCTGCTACACCGAAAGCCGTTTGTGAGACAGAAGCCGCCCGCGGACCTGCGGCCGGACGAGGAAGTTTTCTACTGTAAAGTCACCAACGAGATCTTCCGCCACTACGAGTAAGGGCCGGGCCGGGCGCGGGGGGTGCAAGGGAGTGTGGGGACTCCCTCCCCAGCGTCCTTTTGTCTCTTCTTTTCCTCGCTTTGGGCTTCTGGCTGGGCGACTTGAAAGTGACGGCTG
>NW_027530683.1:4166724-4226935 GCF_008692635.1 Crocuta crocuta
CCGCGTCGCCCCTCCCCGCCTCGGCCACACGCGCACTCCGGGTCCAGTTCCGGGATCCCCGCCGGGCGGCCGAGGGGATCCCCGCTCGGGTCAGCGGCACGGGCCCCCCGTCCCTCGGCGCGGGGAGGGAATCCCCGCCCCCGGGGGCAGGAAACGGCCGGACTGGGCGTCGTGTTCTCGGTCAGGAGTGGAGACTGACGTTGGAACTAGCTGCCTAAGGGAGAGGAGGGAAGGGAGGGAGCGGAGCTGAGATTCGGTGAGGAAGGTGGGGGGGTGGGCNCTGGAGGGCGGAGGTGGGCGTTGGGGGAGGGGGTTAGGACAAGTTCAACTCCAGCCTCAGCCAGTCTCCTTTTTATCCCCCTGCGCATGTGGGTTGTCTGACATGTGCCACTCGCTATTGTTTTGATAAGAATCCCGAGCTGCTGCGTGTGTCGTTTCTGCTCCTAAATTTTCAGTACCTCTCCTGGTTTATCCCAGGAGATCCCCTCGTCCTGTAACACCAAATACCGGGGTGTTTTAGAGATATGTGTTTAAACGGGATCTCCAAGTGAGAACCTGAATTGGTCAATCAACGAAAGAGCCTGATGCTCCCATTTTCTTATGCTTTATCCTCTCCATTCATTAGGAATCTCTTTGTGGCTTAGAAACCAAGTGTTATAGCAACCAAATAAATTGTGTGTAGGAGGCACCTCTTCGGAGTGGGGGCTTTGTGATCAAGGGAGGGCTTTAGGCAAAGTCTGCACCTGTCTGAGAAATGAGTGGTGAAGTTAGAAAAGTCAGTTCCTTTGAGCTTTTATTTTAAGTAAGGCTTCTTTTTTTTCCTCAGCTCCAGAGCAAGAGTCACACATGAGCATGTTATATCTAGAGAAGTTTTTCAGCAGGCAGTACTTTTATATAGGAGTGTACATCTTAACTCTGCTCCTGTACAGACTTGTTTCGTTACTCAAATAGAGTTCACTCTTGTAACTACTTAAGTGAATTTGGATTAGGTAACTTGACAAGGATGATGTCTTTTTCTTTTCTTTTTTTTTTAAGTTAAAATCCTTGGTAATAATTCCCAATTTTAAAAAATTGTACTTAAGAGTGCCAACAAACTGGCTTAAGTTTCAGACTTTTCCCCCTTGATATAAGCAATCTTCTCTTTTTAAGAGGCTTTCCTCACTTCAGAAGGGAGCATGAATATGGCTGTATCCTTTCGGAATTAAACTTTTTATATACTTTGGTTCTTGATGACTTACTGTAATCATGGAGAAATCTGAAATGCTGAAATAAAGGAAGAGATTTTTGGTATCCTGAACCAACTGCCTTCCACTAGTATTAAGGAACTGTGTCCTTTGTAGTCTTGTAACATTAACAGATTTTTGTAAATAGCTGATTGTTTTGTTTTTTGTTGTTTTCTCTGTGCTGAGGTGTTTGTGTTTTTGGAATTTACAAGCAGTTCAGGAGAGGCCATTGGTTTAGGAGCAAAGATATTTAATATCAATCACTCTGAACAAACCAGAGCTACTAGTGTTCTTAGATATTAATCTTTGTGACTCTGAATTGGCAAAATTGGAAGAAGACTGACATCTAATTGTGTATTGCTTTCTCTCTTTTAGATGATTACAGGGAGATCTTTCCAAAATTGCATTCATGGTGTATGGTATATGGTAATCCTTAGTATTATGATAATCTGACCCTTGGTACAAATCTGGAGAAAGAAACCTGTTTCTACTCATTCAATTAATGACCAATTGGCTTATGTGAATTTGAAGATTATCCTTTAAGTGCATTAAATGAATATTTGTGTTTGTATTTGTGTAAATACCACTATGTTCACCTATTTGCCCAGGTTTTTGATTTCTCAATTATAACTTTTTCTACTTTAATCAGTCTCAAAAAGATTTTCTACACTTCCCTGCCTGGTTTTTTTTTGCAACACAATGCAAAGTAACTTTTTCCTGACTCTGGCTAGAAGAGGTTCCCAGCGACCTTTTAATTGTTAAATAGTTTTTGTCTTTATCTTAATACAGTAGTCTAACACTTTCTCCTTTGTCCTAGGCAGCAATGATCATCCTTCCATTTTATCTACGATAAGATCTATTATTGCATGATAATGCAATACATTTGTTGCCTCAAATTTTCTCTTTTCCTAGACCAAGAATTCTTTGAGACAGGGACTGTGACCAGGATGGATCCTTAGTGATTATACAGTACAAACCCTTCTTTTGCTTGTTTGTTTGAACTACATGCTCTTTAACTAATTGCTAACTCTTGTTTGACCTGCTTTCCAGAAGTAAAGAAGACTCATTAAAAATCGCACATTAACTGTAGGCAAATGTGTTAGCTAAGGTACAAAAGAATGAAACTGGACCATTGTTTTTGTGTTCTGCACAAAAATAAACTCAATGTGAATGAAAGACTTGAATGTAAGACCTGAAACCATAAAACTCCTAAAAGAAAGCTCCTAAGCGGTAAACTCCTTGACATAGTTTAAAAACCCATTAATGTGCCTGTGTGGCTCAGTTGGTTGGTCATCTGACTTTGGCTCAGGTCATGATCTCACAGACCATGAGTTCAGGCCCCGCGTTGGGCTCTGTGCTAACCCCTCAGAGCCTGGAGCCCGCTTCAGATTCTGTGTCTCCCTCTCTCTCTGCTGCTCACCTGTTCACACTGTCTCTGTCTCTCAAAAATGAATAAATGTTAAAAAAAATTTTTTTTAATTTGGAAATCTATGTGCACTCCCATGTTTGTTGCAGCAGTATTTATAATAGCCAAGATACGGAAACAACTTAGTGTTCATCAGTGGATGAGCAGGTAAAGAAATTGTGGTATATGTACAATGGAGTATTACTCGGTCATAAAAAGAGTGAAATCTTGCCATTTAATACAAACTGGATTGACTTTACTAAGTGAAACAAGTCAGACCAATGATCTCTCGTACATGTGCAATCTAGAAAAAACATAGGTTAAAAAAACACTATGCTCTGCAGTCAGTGATATTGTAATAGCAGTGTTTTGGAACAGATGGTAGCTATACTTATAGTGAATATAGCATAATGTATAAAGTTGTGAAATCACTAAGTTGAACACCTGAAACTAATGTAATTTTGTGTGCCAGTTATACTTTAAAAAAAGATTTTATCCTCCCCAAACCAGAAAACTGAGCTTGTAGGCAAAGAGAACAGAATAAAGCATGTACTTCAGTCTATTAGATAAGATAAAAAGGTATTTTGTAATTTAGTTAGCTGACAGTTTTGTTTTATTTAGGGCTGTGGATTGTTTTTTAAAAAAAAAAAAAATGGTGCATTCAGGTCTGAATACTAGAAATTCCTGATTTGTAGGCTAGGAAAATGATCAGTTGTGTTACCCAATGACTCAATCTCCTAAATAAAATTACTTTTTTTTTTTTTTTTTTTTNAGTGGAATGTGTTTACCATCTTTAAGTGAATTACACTTTTCATACAAAATGTAGGAATCTCTTTGTCAGTGACAGACAAGCTGGCTTTCCAGTGAAAAGTATTTAACTGGCTTATAAAGCACCCAATTTTCATGGTTCATCAGCTCCTCATTTGTCAATTCAGTTCTTTCAGCAGCCCTCTTTTACAGATGAGGAAACTGAACTTGAGATAAAGTAAGTCTAAGATCAGTGTCAAAAACCACCTATCTAACAGTTGGTGGGATAAGACTTTTTCACTCACATACCTAAGACTCTAGAGTTTATGTTCTTATTTATGGTCTACATGGTACATGTTATGGAGAATTCTTCCTATCATTTGTTGAAGCTTGCAGAAATGTACACCAAAAACATAGGGTACTGTTTCAAATTCAAGCTTGCTGCCTAGATCTTTTGGTAGGCACCACTCTCTATTGTCTGCTCAAACATTTGACTTCTTTCCTATATGCCCAGTGATTAAGCTTTAGATATTAAATGTACAAACTAGGATGCCATCAGTTTACAGTGGGGGGAAAATGTCCTTCATACAGACCAGTTATACTGATAATCAGCTGTGTATGAAATTTAACTATTATCTGAAGGCCATTTAGTGAGCATGGAGTCTTTTTTTTTTTTTTAATGTTTCATCTGTTTTTGAGAGAGAGAGACCATGTGAACAGGAGAGGCAGAGAGAGAGAAAGAGAGAATGATTCTGAAGCAGACTCCAGGCTCTGAGCTGTCAACACAGAGCCTGATGTGGGGCTCAAACCCACGAACCATGAGATAATGACAGATAATGTCCTGAGCTGAAGTCAGACACTTAACTGACTGAGCCATCCAGGTGCCCCATGAGAGCATGGAGTTTTGAAGGAAAGTTGGATAATCTTCATAACTTGTGTCTTCAAATTAGGTTTTCAGCTCACCTTTAGAAGTAAATCTGCTACATGTTCAGATATATAGGGACATGAGTCTCTTATTTTTAGATGATAGAACAGATTCCTAAATGCTTTTATTTGTTTCTGAGAGAGAGAGAGAATGAGTGGGGGAGGGCAAAGAGAGCAGAGCGGGGGGAGGGTGTAGGGGACAGGATCAGAAGCAGACTCCACAGTGACAGCAGCAAACCTGATAGGGACTCAGACCCACAACGAACCCTGAGGTCATGACCTGAACCAAAGTCAGATACTCAACTGACTGTGCCACCCAGGCTCCCCTTGAGTTTTACTTTTTATCTACTTAGTGGGCTACCATGTTTTGTGTTAATACATTCTTTCTTCAGACAGAATATATCTCTCAGTTATTGTTTAACAAGATAACCTAAAACTCAGTGGCTCAAAATAAATCATCCACTACTCTGTGGATTGCCAGTGTGGTTTCTGCTGGTTTCTTTGTTCATTTAGCTGTAGTCAGTTGAAGGCTAGGCTTAAGCTGGTTAGAGTAAGAGGTAGCCTCAGTCATAGGTCAGGGACCTCATCTGGGATGGCTTTTCTTTCATGTGTGTGTTCTCATTTATTGAGGTATAATTGACTAATAGAATTGTAAAATATTTTTTTTTTAATTTCTTTAATGTTTATTTTTGAGAGACAGAGTGAACAGAGGAGGGGCAGAGAGAGAAGGAGACACAGAATTGGACGCAGGCTCCAGGCTCTGAGCTGTCAGCACAGAGCCTGACATGGGGCTCAAACTCATGAACCATGAGGTCATGACCTGAGCCCGAAGTCAGAGGCTTAACTGACTGAGCCACCCAGGCACCCCTAGAATTGTAAGATACTTAAACTGTACAATGTGATGATATATTAATATTGGCATGGCTTTTCTGACCATGTGGTCTTTCATCCTCAGAAGACTGCGTGGCGCAGTCAGTTAAGGGTCAGACTCCTGGTTTCGGCTCAAGCCATGATCTTGGGTTTCCAGGGTTCGAGCCCCATGTTGGGCTCTGTGCCAACAGCACAAAGCCTGTTTAGGATTTTCTCTCTCTCTCTCTCTCCCCCTCTCTCCCTCCCCCTCTCTCTCCCTCTCCCCTCCTCTGTCCACCATCCCCCACTCACACTTTTTTTCTGTCTCTCTGAAAACAAGTAAATTTGAAAAAATGTTTAAAACATTAAGATAAAAAAATAGACTAACATGGACTGCTTTAGGTCCTCATCTCAGGGTTCCAACAGGGTGAGAGCAGAAGTCTCTTAGTGTCCTTTCTGTATTATGTTGGTCAAAGCTAATTTCAAGGCTAGTGCACTAATAGAGGCAGTGAAATAAACTCCACCTCTTGTGAGAAACAAGTACTAAAGTGATATTTATAAGGAGCCTACATACCTTCAGCCCTCTTTGCAGACAGTCTACCCCTGAGCAGCTGGTACGATTTTATGCTTGGGTCATCCTAATTGGATTTTGGGAGTTTATTGGTAATCTCTCTGCAGTTAATCCCTCTTCCTACCCTTCCCAATGCCAAACTTTTCCTTCAAAGAGTCTCAAATCTTTTATGTGTTCTTCCAACCTTGTTCCTCTATCACATTGATTATTCTATATATATATATTTTAGGGTCTCTTTGCAAATATGGTACCTGAGCAGTTAGACTTGATACTATGAGTGTACATACAGTATGCTAGGCAATCAGTATTATCTTATTACTGTATTTAATTTTCATATTAACTGTTCATGGAAGATACCGCCATTTTATAGAGGGGAACCAGGTTCAGTAAAGTTGTATAATTTAGTCACATTCTACAAGTGGTAAGCTGAGATTTAGACACTTTTCTTCTCCTTTGCATTCATATGTGTATATTTTCTCTATCTAGATGCACATAAAAACAAGTGTGGACTGCCAGTGGAGAGTATGTTTGTTTATTACTCTTTGACACTATACTTTGGAGAGTCTGGAGATACTGAGATAATTTGTCCCTCTAGTGAGAAATGAATGTACAACACAGTGGCATAAATCACATATATGCTATGGAGCCAGTGTAATGAGAGCATAGAAAATGGAGCTGATAACAGCTTTCAAATAAGGAGAGAACATCTAAGAAAGATGGAGCTATCAAGACACAGAATGGAGAAAAAGTACACTTCAAGCAGAGAATGCTCTAAAGATACTTTTTAAGCTAAGGAAACTTATAAAAAGACTTTGAAGTGTGAATTTGCAGTTCACTTAAAATTTGCCTTTTTCACATTTGTTATTGTTAAGCTGGGACTTTTGTTAAGCTACCATAATGTTTCACTTTTGTTGATTTCTATTTAAGATTTTAGTCTCTAGATTTAAAAAGTCTTTATCGCTCTTCCCCACCTTAGTGCATCTGTAGATTTTAGGAGACTGCTTTATGTGTCATGATCTAAGTGTGAGATAGCTCTAAGTAAACTGCAGAGTAATATTTCATTAACTTTTTTTTTAACTAAACATTATATTTTTAATCTCTTTCCTCCTGACCATTTGTGGATAAATGTAATAAACGTAATCTTCATCTAGCTGATTTTTCTCTATATAACATAAGGCATGTTAAGTCAGCCATGTCCAAGATGTCTTAATTTCCTGCTTTGCAACCCTGCCAGTAGAGGACATTATTAGAACAATCCATGCTGTTTTATAACAGTTGCTACTTTTCTAAGATTATAAGTTGTACTTTTCCTTCTCTTGCATATTACATGCTGTTTAAATCAGGAATTATGTTCATTTCTAACCTGTGGCTGCATTGCTCAATTATACTAATTATTTTTATGGACAGAGGAGTTTGCGTATGTCCTTTATATCTTTTATGCAGTATTATGCTGGGTCTTTCTTATCTTATGTCTAGTTGATACAGTTTTGTCCATTAAGTAGACTATACTTTGTGTTTACCTTTTCTAAATTATATTTGGCTTCTGGTTGTTATGTCACTTAATTCTTTTTGTTTTTAATTTTTTTTTAGTTTCTAGTTTTTATTTAAATTCCAGTTAACATACAACCTAATATTAGTTTCTAGTGTAGAATTTAGTGACTCATCACTGACAACACCCAGTGTTAATCACAAATGCTCTCTTTAATACCTATCACCAATTTAACCCATCCACTGCCCACCTCCCCTCCAGCAGCCCTCAGTTTATTCACTAGAGTTGAGAGTGTGTTTTATGGTTTTCCTCTTTTTTCCCCACCTATGTTCACTTGCTTTGTTTCTTAAATTCCACATGAGTGAAATCACATGGATTTTGTCTTTCTCTGACTGACATATTTCACTTAACATAATAGTCTCTCATCCATCAATGTCACTGCAAATGGCAAGATTTCATTCTTTTTGATGGCTGAGTAATGTTTCATTGTGTGTGTATACATACATACATACATACTACCTCTTATTTATCCATTCATCAGAGTCATTTGGGCTCTTTCCATATTTGGTTTTGTTGATAATCCTGCTATAAATATCTGGGTATATATATTCCTTCAGATCAGTATTTTTGTATCCTTTAGGTAAATACCTAGCAGTGTAATTCCTGGATCATAGGGTAGTCTATTTTTAACTTTTTGAGGAACCTCCATACTGTTTTCCAGAGTGGCTGTACCAGTTTGCATTCCCATCAACAGTGTAAGAGTGTTCCCCTTTCTCTATATCCTTACCAACATCTCTTGTTTTGTGTTGCTAATTTTAGCCATTCTGTGTCACTTCATTCTTAATCTTATTCTAGTAGATTTTTAGTTTGCCAAATAACCTTCTAAGTTAACAGTATGTTGCTCTTTGTTCCTTAGTTTGTTCACCAGAGAGTTGGTTGAGTTTATATTAATTAGAGGTGTGTTCTTGCCAGTAGTCGACCTGCTAACTCAGAAGCAAGTTTTCCCTAAGAAATAATGGTAAAGATCAAGGGGCATTAAGGAAGACACTTGTTGAAATGAGCACTGGATGTTTTATGTAGGGGATGAATCACTAGATTCTACTCCTGAAATCATTGAACTATATGCTAACTAACTTGGAAATAGATTTTAAAAAAAAAGTATGGGGGCCAGAAGTAATCTATGGAAAATTCTTCCCAACATCAGATGTACTATAAATGTAAGCAGAGGGCAGAGGATTTTGTTCTTATTAGTGACTCGTCAAAATGAAAATGCTCTCCAGGCAGGAATTGTGGTGCATTAAAGATGACTGTAATTCTTTGTCACTCCTTCCAGTTAAAAAAAAAAAAAGGAAAGAAAGAAAGGTAAAGAGCAGAAGTCATCAAACTCTTAAAGGGCCAGATAATAGTCAAATTTTAGGCTTTGTAGGCCATGGTGTCTGTTGTACCTATCTAACTCCATGGGACTTAGTGAAAAAGCAATCATAGATAATACCTAAAGGTATGGGTGATGGGTGTGACTGTGTTTCAATAAAACTACAAAAACAAGTGGAAAGCTAGGTTTGGCCTCCAAGCAAGTAGTAAGCTCATCTCTGGTAAAGAAGATTGTTGAAGGAATGTACTAATAATAATAAGTTGGAGATGTAATAATCTATATTTGCCTAAAAATATTTATATAAAACAGTATTTTATGCTTTATAAATTGTTGCTTACAATGGTAAAATGGGCTTCTGTAACATTTTCATCGTTTTATATTCTTATAGTGTAGAAATTGAAGAGACACTGTAACCTACCCCCAAGAGTTTATTATTATTAACAAAATCCTATGTACTTGAATGTGTATGACAAATGACTGAACACTGGATTTATAGAAGTATGAGAAAGTGAAGGTATAGAATGTTAGAGATGGTGGCTTGCTGCTTGGGGGTGATGAATAGGGAGAAATAGCCCTTGGGCTTTTTTTTTTCTTGCTTTAAAATGGCCACTATGATAGTGTGCCGTGTCTCCCTCCTCCTGAGTGTAGATCTTTGTGCACAACAGAGCTATAATATAACAACTTTGCAGAGTAGAATGCTACAGGGGCAACAAACAGTACAAACACTTTGCAAGAGGAGCTGGAAACCTGAATGTAGAAGGACAGCTGTACAACATTGGTTACTAACTATCCTCTTTTTCCACCTGGTAACACATGTTTGGTGGAGGTTTGTGGCACTTGTGCCATTGCTCTTTGGTGTTTTGAACAATGTCAAGACATCAAAATAGTGTTTATTGCAGCTCAGTACCCTGTCTCCTTGACATGACACCAAATACCCCATGACCTACTAATTACCCCAGGCTACCAAATACCAAATCACTATGGCTAGAGCTATACTGTCCAACATAGGAGCCATTACTTGGCATGGGCTTGTTAAGAACTTGATAATCAGAATTAAGATGCGCAATAGAGGCACAATATATACTGGATTTTGAAGACATAGTACAAAAAATATAATTTAAAATATTTACACATTGAAGAATTTATAATTGATTACAGATTGAAATAAAGCATCTGTGGATGTATTGGTTAAATAAAATATATAAAATTAATACATAGGATTATTGGGGCGCCTGGGTGGCTTAGTCGGTTAAGCGTCCGACTTTCGCTTAGGTCATGATCTCACGGTTCGTGGGTTCGGGCCCCGCGTCGGGCTCTGTGCTGACTGCCAGCTCAGAGCCTGGAGCCTATTTCAGAGTTTGTATCTCCTTCTCTCTCTGACCCTCGCCTGCTCACGCTGTCTCTCTCTCTCTCTCTCTCTCTCTCTCTCTCTCTCTCCCTCTCTCCCTCTCTCTCTCCCCCCCCACTCTCTCTCTCTCCTAGAAATAAATAAAAATTAAAAAAAATACATAAGATTATTGTTTCTTTTAAAATTGTTAAATGTGACCACTAGAAAATTTAAAATTTTATGTGTGGCTAGCATTGTTACTTCTATTAGCACTGGTTTAGAGACTACTTAATGTAGTAAGCTCCTTAGATTTGAAGTATATTTTTCTTAAGTAGCACTAAATATAGTTTAAATTAATAGTAGTATACCTTATGTACATCATGTGCTGATTAGGTGCTGGCTTGGTAAGCTGAGTCTTACACACATGTTTGTTCCAACAGGAAGAAGTTTAAAACTTTTATAAAGTTTCCTAAGTGATCTGTAGTTTTAGGAAGTAAAGCTTAAGACCAAGATCCATCCTTTCATTCGTTTTATTCTGTACCTTTGATAACCACTTAATTGGTATACCTATTGTTGATCTCTTATCTAATAAATTATTTATTTGGCATAGATTTTCTTGATTATGAGAACCAGATTACATTAATCTGTTTTCTTTCTGGCATTTCTTTCTTCAACTCTGTTTCCTCTACAGCCTAACTTTTTAACACCACTTCCTCCAAAAACCGATTCTAGTATTTCTTGATCTTTTTTGCCTCTCTCTCCTCCTTCACTTCCTCTGAACTCCCAAAGGATATCTGCTTCTGTCTTTTAATCACTTTGTAATTTTAATTTTAATGGCATATATCCATTATCTCCTCTACTAAAAGGTACATACTTCAAAAGGATTTTTTTGGTACTAAGTCCTGTAACTTGGTGTATTCGGGTAACGTCTTTAGATCTCATTTATATTAAGACAGGATTAGTTTCTCTTTATTTCCATAGATTTCATTCTTGTTGTTCTGCAGATAAATATACAAATGAAACCATGTTAATAGAATTACCTCAAATCTTGTTTGGAGATCGGACTACTTACTATAGGGATAACCTATACCAATATACTAATTAGGAAGTAAACATATAGCAGCCTTAATACTTTTTAGAATAATTACAGAAGGAAAGGGGGGATTTCAGGAAGGAGAAAAATGAGTAGTCACAAATAATTAGTGAAAAGTACACCAAAGTATAGAGAGGGACTGGAAAACATTGTGGAGGTTCCTCAAAAATTAACAATAGAACTCTCCTATGACCCAGCAATCAATAGCACTGCTAGGAATTTACCCAAAGGATACAGGAGTGATGATGCATAGGGGCACTTGTACCCCAATGTTCACAGCAGCACTCTCAACAATAGCCAAAACGTGGAAAGAGCCTAAGTGTCCATCAGCAGACAAATGGATCAAGAAGATGTGGTTTATCTATACAGTGGAATACTACATGGCAATGAGAAAGAATGAAATCTGGCCATGTGTAGCAACGTGGATGGAACTTGAGGGTGTTATGCTGAGCAAAATAAGTCAGGCAGAGAAAGACAGATACCATATGTTTGCATGTATAGGAGGATTAGGAGGAACTTAACAGAGGACCATGGGGGAGAAGAAGGGGAAAAATAGTGGGGAAGAGGGAGGGAGGCAAACCATGAGAGACTCTTGGATCCTGAGAACAAACTGAGGGCAGATGGGGGTGGGGAGGAGGGTAAGGGGGGTAATGGGCATGGAAGAGGGCACTTGTTGGGATGAGCACTGGGTGTTATATGGAAACCAACTTGACAATAAACTATTTTTTAAAATAGTGTAAAGAGGGAAAAACATTTACTCAACATATTACCACTTAGAAGCAACCATTATTACCCTTTTTACATATGTCTAACCTTCTGTGTTCTAAAATGTGTTGATTATAAAAAATAATACAAGTGCATGCTCCTTATAAAACTTCAGACAGGGGCACCTGGGTGGCTCAGTCGGTTAAGCGTCCGACTTCAGCTCAGGTCATGATCTCACGGTTCGTGGGTTCGAGCCCTGCATGGGGTTCTGTGCCGACAGGTAGCTCAGAGCCTGGAGCCTGTTTCGGATTCTGTGTCTCCCTCTCTCTCTGACCCTCCCCTGCTCATTCTGTCTCTCCTTTTCTCTCAGAAACAGATAAAACATTTTTTTTAAAAAGTTTTTTTTAAAAAACCCCAAACAATATCGAAATATTTAGAACAACAAATTTTCCTTTTCCTTCCTTTGCAGTCCCTCCCTTTCTCCATAAGGAACATCTGTTTATAGTATTTGTATAAATAACACATTTTTGTTATTCTAATCAATGTATATGGGATTGTGTTATTCAGTGATTTGAGTTTTTTCTACTTAACATACCTTTGAGATTTTTCCATATTATGAATCTCTTGCATTTTAAAAGTAACTGATAGATTTTTTTTTTTAATTTTTAAATGTTTTATTTATTTCTGAGAGAGAGGGAGAGACAGCATGAACAGGGGAGGGTCAGAGAGAGAGGGAGACACAGAATCTGAAACAGGCTCCAGGCTCTGAGCTAGTGGTCAGCACAGAGCCCAATGCGGGGCTTAAACCCACAAACCGTGAGATCACGACCTGAGCCGAAGTGGGAAGCTCAACCGACTGAGCCACCCAGGCACCCCCTGATAAAATTGTTTAAAAGAAATGCTCATATTAAGAAATTCTAACAGTGCAGAAAAGCACTCAGTACGGTGGTCCCTCAAACCCATCCCTACTTTGTAGTTCTTGCCTTGATTTTTGTAGAACCTTCTAGAAATCCTTTATGCTTCTTTAGGTTATCTTTTTTTGCCTGCCTGCCTGCCTGCCTTCTTTCTTTTTGATGCAAGTGGGACCATATAATGTATATTGTTTTGGTAAGCTTTTACTTTCAAGCATACAGAAGGGAGGGCGCCTCTGTGTTTCAGTCAGTTGAGTGTCCCACTTTGGCTCAGATCATGATCTCAGGGTTTCTGAGTAGGAGCCTAACAGGCTCGCAGCTGTCAGTGCAGTGCCCACTTTGGATCTTCGGTCCCCATCTTTCTCTGCCCCTCCCCTACTCGTGTTCTCTCTCAAGAATAATAAAACATTTTTTAAAACTTACAAAAATATAGGAGGGAATCAAACTGGAAAGGTTTTTTTTTTCTTGTAAACATGTTATTTAAGTACTCTCCTCATACTGTTTAATGACTGTGATTTTTATTATTTTCATGATTATGATTTTCATAAAGTACTATACTATAATTTACCTAACTTTTCTCATTTTACTTAGATTGCCAGTTTCTCACTATTATGTTAAAACTTTTAAAAGTTAATGGTTAAGTGCTTAAATTGTCTCTAGTGTTTTGGCTGCTTTGGAATTAAAAGCTTTAATATTAGAAGAAAAAAAGAGGGTTGAGTTTATTTGCAGTTTACTCCCAATTTCAAAAGTGATGGAAATCAAAGTTCAATTATGGCTGAGTGTACCTTTAAATTGCAAAATATAAGTGTCTAGTTTAAATATGCTTTTTTCTTAGGCTTGTATAAGTTGTACAAGTTGATGAGTTACTAAACTCTTGTTCTGTGATTCTATGTAAAATTTTGCAATGAAAGCACAATCCTTTATCATCTTTTAACGTAAAATTTATGGAATGATAGGTAATGAATGGATTTTGTTTTTGTTTTTTAATCAGTGACTTTTTTGAACGAACCATTCTGTGCAACAGTCTTGTGTGGAGTTGTGCTGTGACGGGTAGACCTGGACTGACCTATCAGGAAGCACTTGAGTCAGAAAAAAAAGCAAGACAGAATCTTCAGAGTTTTCCAGAACCACTAATTATTCCAGTTTTATACTTGACCAACCTTACCCATCGTTCACGCTTACATGAAATTTGTGATGATATTTTTGCATATGTCAAGGATCGATATTTTGTTGAAGAAACTGTTGAAGTCATTAGGAACAATGGTGCAAGGTAAAGTACTTTTAATTTTTCCTTTTAATACCCATACATTCACATCACTCAAAACTCAAAATACACAAAAAGGTAAACTGAAGAAAGCTTCTCTTCTTCTGACCTCCCACTACTCTCTTACCCTCCCCACAGAAAACCCTAGTGTTGGCAGTTTCTTATATTTTTCCAAAGCTAATTTTTATACAGACCACCAAAAGCATGTACTTGCCTAGATACTTGTATACATATGCGCACAAGCACACACACAATCTCCAGTCCCTTTTTAATGCCAAAGGTAACATTTTTGCATTAAAATATCTTTTTCATTTAAAATATCTTGAAGATCAGTCCATTGCTTTATGAAACAACTTTCTTCTCTTTTTAATTTACTGTATAATAAGTTCCACTGTGTGGAAGTTCCATCTTTAAAGATCATCTACTTTGTCCTCATTGTGTTACCAAATGATTAAAATATGCATGTATTTCTTCCTGAATTTTAGTAAATTTCTTTGATAATATGTGGACTGACTTGTTTATATACTCCACTAAGCTCTCTTTTTCCCAGCTCTTCAATAAAAGAATGAATTTTTCATATAAAAAAATTTTAAGTGACATTATCTATGGCACTAAGAATGTTTGAATTGTTGCTGCTTTCCTGAAGTCTTAACCATTGTGATTGGCTAGTCACAAATATTTATCATGGTAATTTTTATTTGCACTAAAACTTTTTATAGCCTCTTGGAATCATACATAGTTTCCTGTATCTCATTTCTTTCACCTAGTGTAATGTTTTCACGGTTTATCCACATGGTAGCATGTATCAGTATTTTTATATTTATTGATAAATTCTACTGTATGGATCTATCACATTTTGTCTATCTGTTCATCAGTTGACAGGTATTTAGGTTGTTTCCACTTTTTGGCTATTCTAAGTAATTCTCTTACAATAGGCATTCATGTACAGGTTTTTGTGTGAACATATGTTCTCAGTTCTCTTGGGTATACACCTAGAAGTAGAATTGCTAAGTTATATGGTAACTGTTTAGCATTTGAAGAATAGCCCCACTTCAAGAGCAGCTGCATCATTTGACACTCCTCCTAGAAGTGTATGAGAGTTGCAGTTTGTCCACATCCTCACCAAGCCCTATCTGTGCACAATCTGTTATTGTCCATCTTTTTTATTTTGCTATCCTAGTGGGTGTGGATTGGTGTCTTGTGGTAGTTTTGATTTGCATTTCCCTAATGACCGTGTTAAGCATTGTGTCGTGTGCTCACTGTTCATTTATGTATCTTCTTTGCAGAAATGTCTGTTTTGGCCCTTTGCCCATTTTTAAATTGACTTCTTTATCTTTTTTATTACTGAGTTGTAAGAGTTCTTTGTGTTTTTGGCTGCAAATCCTTTATATGATTTGCAGAGATTTGCTTCCATTCTAGGAGTTGTATTTTCACTTTCTTGATGGTACCATTTGTAGTACCATCTCCCTTTGCTTTGAACTTTTGTTTCTACTTATTAATGACCTAAACCTTTTTTTCTATCTCTGGTAGTACTTACTAGTGGTCTTCAAGACTGCTTCATCCACCAGAATTAGATTTACTGGAAAGAACATGCTGAGTTACAAGAAAATGGGACAGAGGCCATTCTTAGGTTGAATTAGTCAGTATAGGTACTCTGGATCTTCTCACCTCAGTATCCATCTCTTGTTGTCTCATTTATCTTTCAGTATTCCTCCCCTCTTTCTTGTTGCCTTTTACAAGTATAGATTAGGTGTTTCCCTACTTAATAAGACTTTCTGTTTTGAAATAAGCAGTCAGCTAACAGATTCTTCTAGAAGATCCTTTGCCTTCTGTCTGTTATGCCAGAATAGTAAAGAGAACAGCTGACTACTTGACTGAGGCAAGGATTTAGCTCTTTATCCTCCACCCCCCCCAATCCTGATTACCACCCAGCTTGCCTGCCAGTTGTACAGACATTTGTTCTCAGCTACTTCTTTAGAGCCTACAGAAGAAGTGAGAGAATGGGTGGTCTTATGTAAAGAACACTAAGCTAGGAGTCATGTCTATTAATTCTTAAATACCTGCCAGATGCCTTATGTACATATTATACTAGCAGCTAAGACCTTATTGTTTCCATTTACAGATGAGGAAACAGGTCCGAAGAAGTCAAATGATTTTTTTGTAATGTTTATCATATATATACTCATCTCCTGCTGTTTACTTGCACTGTTCTAGATGCTGGAAATACAGCAGTGAACAAAACAAAGTCTTGGAGCTTCCATTCCAGTCTTACAAGTAGTAAGTGGTAGGATTTAAATTGAGGTAGAACTGGGGTACCTAACTGGCTCAGTCGGTAGAGCACATGACTCTCCACCTCAGGATCATGAGTTTGGGCCATGTGTTGGGCATAGAGCCTACTTTAAAAAACAATTTTTTTTTTAATTCAGATAAACTGACTTACAACATCACTATAATTTCTTTCACTGTAACTGTATCATTGCCTCCTTGGTTTTGGATTCTCTGCCATTTACTTGTTTTAAACTTGTTCTGAGCAAGTATTTTAAACTCTTAAGTTTTTGTCTTTTTTCGTCTGCTAAATGGACCCCTGCCTTAAAGGTTTGCCACACAGGATGAAATGATATAATGAATGTGAATTTTTTTAATGTTGCCATTTGATAGAGGTGTCATGTTAGTACTTGAATGTGCATATTGGGGACCATGCAGTTTGGCAGGGGTGGGGGTTGTTTTATGACAGATATCAGTAATGATGTGAGGCTACAATAATTGCCTGGGCCACTGTAACCAGGAATCAAATTTCTCAGTTGTAGCTTTTAAAGGAAACCCCACAGTTAATTTCACTGTCTAAGAAAGACATAGTTGTTTGTTTTTGAAGATAGCTATCCCATATTTGTACGTGGTTTTCTAAAAAATGCTACACATGCAGATTTTAAGACATCTAAGTTTCAGTTAACTTAAATCTGAATCAAGATTAAGACATCTAAGTTTCACTTAACTAATCAAGCCTGATTATCATTGTTCAGTGAAGGGTTGGGAGGATGGTGACCTAGAGCTTAAATATGTACATGATAAACCCATCTTCTCCCCCTACCCTGGAACTGGAGAATTAAATCAGGAGAAATAAGGTGGAAACCACTAGAGAAATACACATTTTAGATTCGTGAGTAATTTTTCAGTTGAAGGACAGAGCTAGAGTTTGAGAGAATTGGAAAGATTGATTCAATATAATTGTTTATTTGGTAATCTTTTAAAATTAAAGTGGACTTTGGGCAACTTGTTTTCAGACATTTTACAAGCACAGTGAGGATATTCTGGGAGTTCACAGGAGTTTGCAGCAACTGATATGAGGAGGTACCTCTAAAAAGGAGGTATACTGACAGTGAGAAGTGGCCCTGAAAGGAAAGAAGGAGATGGAATAAACATTAACTACTGGCTAATGGTTGAGTATACTGGCCTGGCTTAGTATATGATTTAGTAGCATTAGAAGGCATTGTAGAATTGAAAGTATACTAGCATTCATTGAACTTTCCTCTATGCTAGGCAATGTACCACTGCTTTCGTTTTAATTCTCATGATATTGATAGGTGACCCAGAATTCTCCAAAAGTTGTATGCTCCTTGGTATTTACCAGAGGAGTTGAAAACCTAATGTCTACAAAGACCTGCAGATGAATGTGTATAGCAGCTTTATTAATAACTTTCAAAATTTGAAAGCAACCGAAACCTCCTTCCTAGGTAAATGGATAAACTGGTACATCCACATAATGGAATACTATTCAGTGGTAAAAAGAAATGAGCTGTCAAGCCATGAAAAGATAAGAAGGAACCTTAAGTGACTATTACTGTGTAATAGAAGCCAATCTGAAAAGGGTACATACGGTATGGCATTCTAGAAAAGGTAAAACTGTGGATGCAGTAAAAAGATCAGTGGTTGCCAGTGGCTGAGGTGGAGTTGGAGAGACATGAATAGGTGGAGTACAGAGGCTGTTTATAGCGGTGAAAGTACTCTGTGTACTGTAATTATGCATACATGCCATATACATTTGTCCAAACCCATAGAATGTATAACACCAAGAGTGAGCTCTAATGTAAGCTGTGGACTTCAAATAATGATGATGTGTCAGTGTAGATTCATCACTTGCAACAAATGTACTACCTCTGGTAGGGGGATATTGATAATTGGAGAGCCTATGAATGTGGGGCAGTGAGGGGTATATGGGAAATCTCTATATCTTTCTCTCAGTTTTGCTGTGAAATCTTAAAAACTTCTAAAAAAACTAAAGTCTTTACATTAACAATAAAAGTATGCGCTCTGCCTATTAAGACTGAACTATATAATTTTTTTAAAAATCTGCTTTTTTTCCTATAAAGATTCCTATATATCAAAATTCTAAAAGGTGAAGGCCTAGAGCGCATTTCCCAAGTGTTCCTTTCAGAGATAATCACTGTCAAAAATTAGTACATAGTTCTCTTTTTATTATACTACACTAAATTAAAAAAAAGGTAATCTGCTTTTTTACTTAGTACTGGTTTAGATATTTTCTTATATCAAAATTCATAGATGTGCACCATTTCTAATTGGTTTTGCATAAGCTGGTTAAACTACTGGTTCCTAAAAAGCTTCCTTGTTTTTTCGGAGGCTGAAGAAAGTTATTCCTTTGCTAGCCTTGTATAAATTTTCCCTTTGAAAACAATAAACTGTATTTTCTTCCAAATCTCTGACCTTTCACTGATAGATCTCTCCCCCTACGTAGATTAAATCAGTGAAATAGGAGAATTGGATTTGCACCAAAGAGTTTCATTTATAGCCAGATTTTCCCAAATATTATCCCTATACTACTTAGATTTAAATTTGCAAAGATAAGAGACTGTTGTTCACTATTATTTTTAGAATTGCCCTGTAAAATAAAAATTACAGCATTCTTTTTAATCTGAGAAACTTACGTTAGTTTGGCATTAAATAGCGACCAACCAACTAGAACTTTTAACTTTATTTTTTTTTTTTAAGTTTATTTATTTTGAGGGGAGCCTGGGTGGCTTAGTTAAGTGTCTGACTTCGGTTCAGGTCATGATCTCACAGTCCGTGGGTCCGAGCCCCACATCCAGCTCTGTGCTGACAGCTCAGAGCCTGGAGCCTGCTTTGGATTCTATGTGTCCCTCTCTCTCTGCCCCTCCCCTGCTTGTGCTCTGTCTCTCTTCCAAAAGTAAATAAACATTAAAAAAAAAAAGTTTATTTATTTTGAGAGAGAAAGAGCATGCATGTGCAGTGGGGGAGGACCAGGGACAGAGTGATGGAGAGAATCCCAAGCAGCCTCTGCCCCCAGCAGTGTGGAACCCAAGCACGGGGATCGATCCCATGAACTGAGATATCATGACCTGAGCTGAAATCAAGAGTCAGATGCTTAACTGACTCAGCTACCCAGACGCCCCAAGCTTTTAACTATATTAAAGTATATTTCCTGTAGCTTTCTATGTTTCATAGGTGGAATGCTTTAAATGCTTTAGTCTTTAAGATGTAAGGAAATTAGCATTAAATTAAGTATGAAATGTAGAAATAGGCACTTCGTATTTATTAGAATTGGAAATGAGAAAATGAACTTTTAAATCTTTGAGTTCTTTTTTTTTATTTTGCTAGCCTAAATGGTATTAGTGAATCATAATTAAACTACATTAATATTGAGGACAAAGAGAAATACTAAATATATTGAGAAGATAGGATGAAAGAGAAATAAGCTAGGACCAAATTTAATTATTTTTTTTAATGTTTATTTATTTTTGAGAGCATGAGCAGGGGAGGGGAGGGGGAACAGAGGATCCAAAGCGGGCTCTGCACTGTCAGCAGAAAACCCAATATAGGGCTCAAACTCATGAACCGTGAGATCATGACTTGAGCCAAAGTCAGATACCTAAGTGACTGAGCCACCCAGGCACCCCAGATCTAGTTATTTTTATTTAAACATACGTGCTTGGATGATTAATCTAGGTGGGATTAATCAAAGAAAGGCTTTTGGGAAAGGATTATTTGACTAGAAACTTCTTGAAGGCAGAGAAAAATATAAATTAGTAGAAAAAGATTAAAGGAGGCTTCTTATTTAGATGCAAAGATAGTATAGAATTTTTAGCAACATGTGTCAGTTAAATTTGTATCATAACTCTTTCAGAAAGTAGGCTTTCTATTGATCAGCTTACTTACACTACTGATTTTTTTTTTTTTTTTTTTAATTTTAAGTAGGCTCCATGCCTAACACAGGGCTCAAACTCACAATTCTAAGATCAAGAGTCACATGCTCTACCAACTGAGCCAGGCAGGTGCCCCACTATTGGTCTTTTAAGGTCACAATTTCTGGTTCTCGGACAAAGAGAGTCTTTAACGACATCCAAAAATTGTTTTCAGTCTTTGGTTCTCAGTGACCCTAGTATGTTGATGGTATAATTTTTAATACAAAAAAGGAAAAAAAGGGAGTCTGTTTGGGACAGCTGTTCTTTCTTTGGAATTTTAAGTTAAAGTGAAACTACCTTCTTTAGATGTACATGGTGTTTGTTGTATGCAGCAAAGACCCAGACTTACAACCCGACTGACTCCTGGATGGTCATTGCAAGTTCAGGAGTTAAAATTTAGAATCCTTATTTACTTGCATAATAATAAATTAGGCCATCCTGGGAAATTGTTTTTTACTCTAAAAATCCCTAAATAATGAAAATGAATTTTTTTCTAAACAAGTTTAATTTAAATCACCTGTAAAGCATATGTTACATCTCTGTATGGACTTAACAAAATAGTTCAGTAAAGTTTAGACTGATCATACAAACTTACTCATTTTCTTCAGTATTCTAAAGGTGTTCAAATTGCTTTAACCATTAGGAACATCTGTCTAATGCCTCTCAAAAGTCTTTGGATGTTAAATGTTGGGGGTGAGGGAGGTTAGTCTCTGGCAACTTCTTTACTGATCCTTTGCACTAATGACAGGTACAAACCATCAACTGAATCTCCCTCAGGACTTATAGTCATTACTGTGGGGATAAGAAGAATGATAAAAATGAGGAGATGGCAAGTAAAGTGAGGCTCGCTTCTTTTCTAACAAACGGAAATCAAATATTTACTTGCTTCAATTTGTATCTCATTGAACTGACTAGTTGTAGGATGGTGAAGTGGGACAGTAGTAGTTCTGAAATTGTTATTTCCCTGTGGCAGAATATTAGAGACTAATATCCCAAAAGAGGAGAGATTATATATAGCTACTTCTGTCCTGAAATCCCTGTTAGAAATAAAAGGGAAGTTCATTTCTATTGTTACACAGGTTTAGGTCTGAGAAATTAGAGCCTCTTCTGAGTAAAATCTCTCTCCTACATCTTTCTCAACCTCCTTTGGGATCTGTTTTATTTGGCCAAAATAAGATCAGTTCTTAATAAACAACTTTCTTCATAGATACTCTGAATTTATTTGAGAACGAGATAAAATTGTAGTCTGTTAATTTTCCAAGCTGTCTTGGAGACCAATAGTATGGTGTGTAAATGAATTCATTTGACCTATGGTTCTGAATTACTGTTTTAAAAATGAGGTTTATCTGTCTTTCTTAGGCAAAGTCAGAGACCATCCAAAGATAAAAGTTAAAGGAGAACAAGGAGAAATGACATAGCTAAATTTTTGGTGAAAGGAAAAGGAGTGACAGAAGTACAAAGAAAACCTACTCATCTGAAAGGCCAGACAGAATCCTTTGTTTAAATTAGAAACATACGCCATGAGAATAATTCTGAGCAGTTGTTGGTATACTTTTTTAAAATAAGGGGCCAAACAATAAATATTACAGACTGTGTAGTTCATCTGGTTTCGGTCACAGCCACCCAACTCTGCTGTTGGAGTGTAAAAGCAGCCATAGACAGTATATGAATGAGCGCAGATATATTCTAATAGCTCTCTGTTTTTAAATATTGAAACTTGAATATCCTGTTATTTTCACATGTCCCAAAGTCTTCTCTGATTTTTATTTTAAATCATTTAAATATGTATAAATTATTCTCAACTTACAGACCATACATACAAAAACAGGAGATAAGTTGGATCTGGCCCATAGGCCATAGAGTGCTGACTCCTGGAACAGAGGAAAGGTTACTGCTTTACAGAGATCTCCTTTTTACTTAGAACTTCAGAGTGTGGCTTGGTAGAAAAGCCTTTGGAGCCAAAGTTTCTTAACCTTCTTTCTTAATCTGTAAAACTAAAATAATATCTATGTTCATATAGTGGTTGTGTTAGCTTTATCTGCATAACAAACTACCTGCAAAACTAAGTGGCCTAAATCAGTAAACATTATTCTCATAATTGGTTTGACTGGAATGTTCCTATGATCTGGGGCTGGATTGTCTAGATCCTCTACTTTAGAATAGCCTTACTCAGGTATCTGGAGCCTCAGACTAGGGTGGCTAGTTTCATTTCACCCTTCAGGAAGCTATTAATCCAAACACATTCCCAGGGTAGTAGCAGGGTTCCCAGCAGCAAGAGAGGACAAGCTGCAGTGTACAAGCACATTTCAAGCCTCAGCATGCGACATGTTGCTAGTATTCCATTGACCAAAGCAAGTCACAGGAACAAATCCAGAAATAATGTGGGATGGAATCAGAGAGATATGATTCAATGGGGCTATAACTGTGGCAGGAATCTGCCACAGTAATTAGTATTTGTTAGGAGCCCAACATAGTGCCCGGCACATAAAGCACTCAGTAAATGTTTGTTCCTTCCAGTACTTGTCAGAGACCAGTGAAGAGTCTGCCAGCTGTGATGACTCATTATTTTTTGAGCCAGTCCCTAATTTTCTGACATCATAGTCACTGTTCTTGAGAGTTCGCTGTATGTCATTTTAGGGAGATGATGACCATACTTATAATGAGAGCTTACTATATGCCAGACAGTGTTCTGAGCTTTTTATTTAGATGATCTTATTTAATTGTCACAACAGCCATATGTAGTAAGTGCTCATTTGCTCATTTTGCAATTGAGATGCTCATACAGAGAGGTTGATTGATTAAATTTCCTCAAGGTCACAAGTAGTAAAATTTCCAAGCACAGGCAGTGTCAGAATCCCTGTTCTTCTGTTTGAGAGGAATAGATGAGTGTGAAAACATATTTAAAAAATAGAATTAAAAGATCGTAGTTGAAAGTACTCATTAATGATCATTGATTCAAAGGGGGGAAAAAGCTTCAGTATTTAAACAGGTTCCCTGGTTATTTAGATTCTTAATCACTATTCTTTTTTTTTTTAAATGTTTTATTTATTTTTGAGAGAGAGAGACAGCATGAGCAGGGGAGGGTCCGAGAAAGAGGGAGACACAGAATCCAAAGCAGCTCCAGGCTCTGAGCTAGCTGTCAGCACAGAGCCCGACGCGGGGCTCGAACCCACGAACCGTGAGATCATGACCTGAGCCGAAGTCAGACACCTAACCGACTGAGCCACCCAGGCACCCCCCTTAATCACTATTCTTAACAGAGAGTACCTTAATTATTTTATTTTTGTAGTATTTATTTTTGGGATTTTTTTTCCCCTTAATGTTTTATTTATTTCTGAGAGAGAGATAGAGACCGCATGAGCAGGGGAGGGTCAGAGAGAGAAGGAGCTAGAGAATCTGAAACAGGTTCCAGGCTCTGAGCTAGCGGACAGCACAGAGCCCAACGCAGGGCTTGAACCCACAAACCGTGAGATCATGACCTGAGCCGAAGTCTGATGCTTAACCGACTGACCCACCCAGGTGCCCCTAGTCTAAGCTGTTTAAGCTTTCTTCTTTTCAAATATTTTTCTTTAGATGAAAGAACGCTATCTAGTAGCAACAAAAGGTGACTGCAAGCATGGGAAAAACTGATTTTTATTTATTGACTTTCTGTCTTTTGGCACAATTCCCGGGAATGAAAAATGCATTCGTGTGCATTCTTTCAGACATAAAAAAATAAATAAACATAAAAAAAAAAATAACTTACATTCAGATCAACTTTTTTCCTAAGTCTAAACTAGTAAAATTTTATTAAAGTATTACATTACTTTCTTATGATAAAATTCACCTTTAAATGTATAGTTGTGATTTTTGACATACAGTCATGTAACCCACCACAATAAAACATTTCCATTATTCCCCCAAAAGTTCTGTTGTCTCCCTTTGTAGTCTACCCTTGTGCCCATCTCCTAGCCTAGCCTGTATGGCAACCACTGATCTGTCTTCTGTCCTTATAATTTTGCTCTTACCAGTATATAAATATGAATGGAATCTTGGATCGGTGGCTGGCCTCTTTTTTCCCCATTGATCTGTATGTCTATCCTCTTGCTAATACTACAGTGTCATTATATACTGTTGCTTTTTAGTAATACATGTAGTATACATTATATTCATCTTTTATTGATTTTTTTCTCCATAGTGTGAAGTGAATGCTTTTAGTTGGAGTTAATATTTCCTAGTATTTATCCTTAGCATTTATTATTATTATTTTTTTAATATTTATTTACTTTTGAGAGAAAGAGAGAGACAGAGCACGATCAGGGAAGGGGTAGAGAGAGACAGACACACAGAATCCGAAGCCGGCTTCAGGCTCTGAGCTGTCAGAGGCTTGAACTCATAAGCTGCGAGATCTTGACCTGAGCCGAAGTCGGAAACTCAACCGACTGAGGCACCCTATCATTATCACCCCTATAATTAGCATTTTTAAATTAAACTTTCTATTTTGAGATAACTATAGATTCACATGCAACTGTAAAATAATAAACAGAATTGCTCCCAGTGACACTAACTTGCAATATTGTAGTACAGTATCACAATCAGAATATTGACATTGACAGGTCATGATATAGAGCATTTCTATTACTACAAGGATCTCTCTTGTTACACTTTGATAGCCATACCCACAAATCAGAGGCTGTTAAATTTATTTTCCTTCTTTAGGTTTTTCAGTTTTCTGAAACAGATATAACTTGAAATCTATACTGCCAATGACAAAGTATCTTTCAAGTTTGAAAATCTAATTCAGCTTTCTTGGTTGATTTGAAAAATATAGTACTCCAACTCAAAGTAAATTTAATATAGACAAAATGTTTATAAACTGATCAATGTTTAATAAAAATACCTAGTACACCTAATAATTAGGTAGGTGTCCCCACGTTTCTAGTCTTCTTTCCTTCTGCTGTTAACTGTTTATCTTCTTTTATCTTTATCTTTACAAGTGCCTTGTAAAAACTCCGATATATTTCAATTCTAGAATGTTTTAGGGGCACTTGGGTGGCTCAGTCGGTTAAGCGTCTGACTTCGGCTCAGGTCATGATCTCACGGTTCATGGGTTTGAGCCCTGCATTGGGCTCTGTGCTGACAGCTAGCTCAGAGCCTGGAGCCTGTTTTGGATTCTGTATCTCCCTCTCTCTCTGACGCTCCTCTGTTCATGCTCGCTCTCTCTCTCAGAAATAAATACAACCTTAAAAAAAATAAGAATGTTTTAGAATTTACTTCTTCTTTCATGAGTTTGTATTTTGAGATATAAATTGAACTATGATTATTTAAATTTTTTAATGTTTATTCATTTTTGAGAGACAGACAGTATGAACAGGAGGTGGGGCAGAGAGACAGACACACACAGAATCTGAAGCAGGCTCCAGGCTCTGAGCTGTCAGCACAGAACCCGATGCGGGGCTCGAACCCACGAACCGTGAGATCATGACCAGAGCTGAAGTCGGACGCTTAACTGACTGAGCCACCCATGCACCCTGGAACCATGAGTAATTTAAAACAAATTACTTTTAAAACAAAAACAACTTTTTGAGGGAAGAGGTATATACCATATTCTTATAAAAGTCTGTTTCCATGCTTAGCTTGTCACTGTTTATAGATTTGTGGCTAACTTCTGCTGTGTCCTCAGATTCTGTGCTTGCTGCTGTTCCACAGACTTGCTTTCACTCTTAAAAGTGTTTAAGTTGTTAGGACTTTAAGAGCCTCTTGACTGCCTAGGCTTAAAGCTCTGAAATACCCTTGGGTCAATTCAGTGTTTCTGTTCTCCCTCAACTCCAGTGACAGAGTGGAAGATTAGAAAGTATATGGCCTTCAGAGTCAAGGCTAAAGTTTTGGCTGTATCATTACTGACTGTATGACCATGAGCAAATGATTTAACTTTTCTGACCCTGGAATATTTATAACTTGTAGAGTTTGTATAAAGAGAAAATTATGGGGGTGCCTGGGTGGCTCAGTCAGTTGAGTGTCTGATTTCAGCTCAGGTCATGATCTCACGGTTCATGGGTTTAAGCCCCTCATCGGGCTCTGTGTTGACAGCTAGCTCAGAGCCTGGAGCCTGCTTCAGATTCTGTGTTTCCCCCTCTCTCTGACCCTCCCCTGCTCATGCTGTCTCTCTCTCAGAAATAAATAAAAACATTAAAAAAAATTTTTTTGAGAAAATTATAAGTCATGTACATAAAGGAGCTCTAATAATAATAGGGGCCATCTTTTGATTGTCAGCCTCTGCTCTGTCCTCAAATAATAGAGCATAACTTTAGGAAGTTTCTGTATCCTCAGAAATGCACTAGCTAAGTCTTCATTCATGAGTCTTTAACCTTTTTTTTTTAACACTCCAATCTTCTTTGAACTCACTAGAACCAAGAAATTGTATCAAGTGGATTGAAAGACATAGACTAAATCTATTTGGAAATCTATTAGAAGGTGTTGACTTGGGGGAGCCTGGGTGGCTCAGTCGGTTAAGTGCCCAAATTCAGCTCAGGTCACGATCTCACGGTTCTGGGAGTTCAAGCCCCACATTGGGCTCACTGCTGTCAGCATGGAGCCTGCTTCTGATCTTCTGTCCACTTGCCCACACACCTCCCCCACTTGTGCTCCCTCTCTCTCAAAAATAAGTAAAACATTAAAAAAAAGTGTTGACTTGCCATTTTGAATATTAACTAATATTTAGCTAAGCACCAGTGAGAGTCCTGGCCTTGCTTAGATTAGCAAGAAATGCAAAAAAGGAAGGAAGGGAAGGAAAGAAAGAAACAAAGAAAGAAAAGGAAGAAATGCTAATCTTGTGGTTTGTGCAAAATTAATAGCTTTAGTAATAACTAGTATAACTTATATATAAAACATTTCCTACTTTCTAGGAGGCTGTGTCTCTATACTATACTGGTTTGCTTCTCCCTAATATCTATCTGTTATTTTTTTTGTTGGTTTTAAATAAATTATTTGTTAAATTATTGTAGCTCTGTGGACCCTACTGGGGGATCATAGAATATTCTTTTCAGTGGACCGTCAAACCATTTTAGACACTACATCAGCCATACCTGAGCCCAGAGTAGACCCATTTGCTTTGTTTTTTCCTTATTAACTACCACCACCATCACCATTTAGAGGCACTCACCTGAGCTCTGCCAGTGAAAAACCATTTCTTTTTGTAAGTTGAATCTTGTTATAGGTTCACTGAAGATCTTCATCACCATGGGAAACTAAGCAAATCATCCCCTCTATCGGATACCCAGGGTCCATTTGAGGCAAAGGGGTTTAAGAGAGAAAAACTCCAGTTATAAAATAAATAAGTCATGGAAATGAAAAGTACAGTATAGGGAATATAGTAAATAATGGTATAATAACATTATATGGTGACAGATGGCAACTGTGCTTCCTGTGGTAAGAATTGCATAATGTATAGAATTGTTAAATCACAGTGTTGTACACCTGAAATGAAGATAGCATTATATGTCAGCTAAACCTCAGTAATACATTTTTTTAAAGTGGGTCCATTTGATTCCTTGCATATTTTTGTGCAGTTCGTGTTACTAAATTACAGAACCTTTTTTCCATTAGGTTACATAATTACTTAACATTTTTTATAAGATTTCCTGTAGTTGTTCCTCTTTAGAAACACTGGTTTATTTCCACTAGCCAATGGTGAAAGTTAGTCTGCAGTTCTTTTTACACCATTTCCCTTTGCTATCAAAGTAGCTTGGTAATTGAGCCATCTTAAGCTTTACATTACAACAGAAGAAAAAAAATTTTTTTTCAATCCTTTAAAAATAAATATTAGAGGGACACCTGGGTGACTCAGTCAGTTGGGCATCTGACTTCAGTTCAGGTCATGATCTCCCGGTTCGTGGGTTTGAGCCCCATGTTGGGCTCTGCTGACAGCTAGGCCAGAGCCTAGAGCCTGTTTTGGATTCTGTGTCTCCCCCTCTCTTTGACCCTCCCCTGCTCACGCTGTCTCTCTCTCAGAAATAAATAAAACATTAAAAAAATTTTTTAGTAAAATAAACATTAGATTTTCTATTGTTATAATTTTTAAATGTATAATTCAGTGGCATTAAGTGCATTCACAGTGTTATGTAACCATCATTACCGTTTCCAGAACTTTTTCATCATTTCAAACAGAAACTCTGTACCCATTAAGCAATAATTCCCCATTTCTCCCTCCCTCCCAGATCCTGGTAACCTTTTTTCTACTTTCTGTTGCAATGAATTTTCCTCTTCCTGATACTTCATATAAGTGAATTCGTACAATATTTGTTATTTTATGTTTGGCTTATTTCACTGAGCATGTTTTCAAGGTTAATCCATGTTGCAGCATATATCAGAATTTCACTGCTATTTGTGGCTACTGAATACTGCATCGTGCGCACGTGTGTGTCTGTACATAGTACATATTTTGTTTATGCATTCATCTGTTGGTAGACACTTAAGTTGTTTCCATCTTTTGTTTATTGTGAATAATGCCCTTATGAACATTGGTATACGAATATCCATTGAGTACCTATTTTCAATTCTTTTGGGTATATGCCTAGAAGTAGAATTTCTGGGTCATATGATAATTCTGTGTTTAATTTTTTTAGGGACTACCATATTGTTTTCATAGCAACTACACTAGTTCACATTCCCACCAGCAATGCATAAGGGTTCCAGTTTCTCTTATTTCCTCACCACCACTTCTTTTTTTTTTTTTATAATTGACATCTTAGTGGGTATAAAGTGGTATCTCATGGCAGTTTTGATTTTGCTGTGAGTTAAGAAGTGCTCTCTCCTCTTGAGTTTTTGGAAGATTTTGAGACTTGGTATTAATTCTTTACATTGTGGGAGAATTCACCAGTGAAGCCCTCTGGTCTTGGGCTTTTCTTCTTTGGAAGGTTTTTGATTACTGATTAAACTACCTTTCTACTTAGATCTATTTAGATTTTCTATTTCATTTTGGGTTAGTTTTGGTAGTTTGTCTCTAATAATTTGTCCATTTTATCTAAGTTATCCAATTCATACAGTTGTCCATAATCTTTTCTTAAAATCTTTTTTATTTCCTGTAAAAATCACTAGTAATGTCCCCACTTTTGCTTCTTGTTTTAGTAACTTGAGTCTTCTCCCTTTTTACTCAATTCTTTAAGAGCAAATTGTAAAGGAGCCACATAAGATGCTTTTAATTGAACCTGTATTGGACTCAGAGTAAGGGAAAGTGAGCAAAGAATAAAGATAAGACAGTTTGAAGGCTGGATTCACCTATATAGTCTACATTTTGTTGATTCTTAAGCCTTGAGGTGCTGTAAAACCAGTTGCTTTCTTCAGTTTGTGTGCAAAAATTTCCTAGCAGAAGACCAATGGTCCTGATTTTCTCTGTGCCTAACAGTGCTATTAAATATTGTAGGGCATACTAAATTCTGCCTAATGGAGAATTATAGGCACATGAAAAAATGTACACTAATGAAAATAAATTCTATTTTATAAAAATTCACCAGCTTCCCATAATGAATCCGCTCTGAATAAACTGTCTTTCTGGAATTGTGTGAGTCTCTTTATTTTGGCTATAAGTGACAAAAATTCATTTTGAAAAGACAGGTAAAAGGTCAATTATCAGTTTATCGAATCAAAGGAAAGATTAAATAGCTAAACCTGAGATGAGCAAAGCACAGCTCAGTCTAAGGAAGAACAGGAATAAGACCATTGATTGCCTCTAGTACCCTTTTCATGTCTCCTTTCTTGTCTCTTGTAGGCTTTATATTCTTGCACAGTTACCTGTTTCTTGTGGCAGGAAGCATGGCTGCCAACAGCACTAGAAGTTTATACCTTATAGATTCCATGGTGGGAGAGGGACTGATTAAAATCTTGGAAAAGATGAATTGGCTCAGCAAAAAGGTGCCTACCCAGTATCAATGAACTCTGGCCGGGCCCTTGTGGGAATGTGATATAGCTCCCACATGTAGAAGAAGGTGGGATGTGGGAATATTGAAGTTCCTAGGAGAATGGGGATAGTGAATGGCAGTTTTATGAATGCCCACAATATATCAAAACTTGTTTTAATATGCAAGGTGACAAAATGAATGATAGCAGATTGTCCAATCTTGAACCACTTTTTTTCAGAGAAAAAGGATTTACCCTATTGGTAGGTATATATATATACTTAAGATATTCTTAGTTAATAAAACCTCCCCCCTGGATTGCCTAAGAGTTGTAGAGAGGCTATAGATAGAATTCCAGCAAAGCACTCTCTCTGTTACTCCCTCCTATACCTTTTTACTTATGATTCTTTCTTTCAACAACTTGAAATATAGTTCACATACCATAAAATTCACACATTTGAAATGTATAGCTTAGTGATACATTCATAGTCATACAGCCATTACTGTAAACCAATTTGAGGGGCACCTGGGTGGCTCAGTCAGTTAAACGGCCAACTTCGGCTCAGGTCATGATCACATGGTCCGTGAGTTCGAGCCACACCTCGGGCTCTGTGCTGACAGCTCAGAGCCTGGAGTCTGCTTTAGATTCTGTGTCTCCTCTCTCTGCCCCTCCTCTGCTCAAGCTCTATCTCTCTCTGTCTCAAAAATAAACAAATGTTTAAAAAAATTGTTTTAAAAAAATAAACCAATTTGAGAATTTTTTCTGCACCCCAAAAGAAAGCCCATGCCCGTTAGCAGCCACTGCGCATGTCTGTCCTTTATCGCCTTCTTCCCTTCCCTGCCCCCAACTTGCAGCCACTCATCTACTTTCTGTCTGTGGATTTGCCTATTCTGGATATTTCATATAAATGGAATTACATACTATGTGGCGTTTATGTCTGGTTTCTTTAGCATGTTTTCATGGTTCATCTAAACTGCATTTTTATTTTTTGGGTGAATAATATTCCATTGTGTGGATATATTACATTTTAATTATTAGTTGCAAATTGGCATAGTGAAAATGGGATTGAGGAATATTTCAGTTCTGATGAATATGTCTGAAATTGCAGCCCATAAAACCCAGATAAAGTGGGCAGAAATAAAGAAACCCAAAATAGAGTCAGTAGAACTAGTGAATAGGAAGTTTTGTAGAGGTCAGAAATTCCAACAAAAGCTACGGTGAGAATAAAAACAGTTATGATCTGGAGAATTTCAGTATTTAAAAAATATTGGATGCTTTGAAAAACTCTAAGACTCAATCTCTATAATGACATAATATGCCAGTATTTGATTTCCTAAACAGTAACTTTAGTTAAGAATATAATTGCTAAGAATCTTGATAAATTGACCTTTATATTATTTTAAATTATAGCTAACTTTTCTTAAATTGGATGTTACAGATTTTCTTTTATTAATTTGGTTATGTCAATCAGCCATAGTTTCTACAAAACAAAGTATCTTTTCAATTGTTCAGAATAATTAGATTGTTCTGAAATGATTGATTATAAAATATCAAATAATTTGCATTTTTAAATGTATCATTTTGTTTAGGTTACAGTGTAGGATTTTGGAAGTCCTTCCTCCATCACATCAAAATGGCTTTGCTAATGGACATATCAGCAGTGTAGATGGAGAAACTATTATCATCAGTGATAGTGATGATTCAGAAACACAGAACAGTTCATTTCAAAATGGGTAAGTGATTTTTATTAATTTTTTTAAATATATCAGATTGACTAATGATATCCCATTGAAATAATTTTTTCTTTAATCTTTCCCTTCTTCCTTTGTAATCATTCAGTGTAAAATCCATCTAGGAAATGTGGTTCAACAACACATGTTAGTATTTGCAAAATTGGGGGTGCCTGGGTGGTTCAGTTGGTTGAGCGTCTAACTTCGGCTGAGGTCATGATCACATGGTTCGTGGGTTCGAGACCTGCATCGGGCTGTGTGCTGACAGCTAGCTCAGAGCCTGGAGCCTGCTTCAGACTCTGTGTCTCCCTCTCTCTCTGTCCCTCCCCAACTAATGCTCTGTCTCTCTCTGTCTCAATAATAAATAAACATTAAAAAATAAATATAAGTAAATAAATACATAAAAAAGAATTTGCAAAATTGAAAGCTACCTAGTTAACTGTAGTCCACTGCTTAGGAGCAATCATCTCATTCAATTATACTTACACATTCCACTTTTGTTTACTTGAGAAAATTCATTCTGTATTTTAATTATTATACTTAATCACTTTATGGTACATATGGTAATGACACTAACTTTCTGAAATTCAGTCAGTTGGCAACCTGGGTCAGCTGCGTGCTCATGGAGAAAAATCCTACAAGCACATGTAGATTGGCATTGTCAGGGCGCATGGATGGCCCAGTCCGTTAAGCATCTGACTTCAGCTCAGGTCATGATCTCATGGTTCGTGGGTTCAAGCCCCACATTAGGCTCTGTGCTAACAGCTCAGAGTCTGGAGCCTGCTTTGAATTCTCTCTCTCTCTCTCTCTCTGCCCCTCCCCTGTTCACACTCTTTCTCTCAAAAATAAACATACATTTAAAAAAAAAAGATTGTCATTGTCTATAGGTAAATTTAAAATCTCAGCTGTCTTCAACTGATTAAAAGTCTTCTTAACATGTTTTGGTTCCACTCCCTCCTGTTCTCCACAACCACTATCTAAATCTTTATTGCTTCATTCTGTTCCCTTTCTGCCTTGTAGGCATCTCAAACTTAAAAATGCTTTTTCCAGTCTGTCTTGTGTCTTTTTTTTCCCCTGTTGTCAGTGAGCAGTATCATACTATTCCAGTAAGAAACCTGAGGCCACTTTTTTTTCTTTTGAGTATAGTTGACACAATGTTACATTAGTTTCAGATTTAAGACAGTGATTTGGGGGTGCCAGCCAGGCTCAGTTGGTAAAGCATGTGACTCTTGATCTCAGGGTCATGAGTTCTTTGAATTTTTTTTTCCCATTGGGTAGATGTCCAGTACAAAGAATTATTGGATCATGGGTATTCTATTTTTCATTTTTTGAGGAACCTCCATGCAGTTTTCCACAGTGGCTATACCAGTTAACATTCCTATCAGAGGGCATAAAAGGGTTCCTTTTTCTCCACATCCTCACCAACACTTATTTCTTGTCTTTTTGATTTTTGCCATCCTGACAGGTGTAAGGTTTTGATTGACATTTCCCTGATTATTAGTGATGTTGAGCATCTTTAAAATGTGTCAGTTTTCTATTAGTATGTGTTCTTTGGAAAAATTTCTATTCAGATCTTATGCCCATTTTTAATTAGATTATTTGGTGTTGAGTTGTATCGGTTCTTTAACTCCCTGAGGCCACTTTTTCTTAACTACTTTTTATCTCCTTTGCTTCTGAAATATCAGTAACTGTCAAATTCCTTCAGAACCTTGTAATTTGACTTCTGACTTGAACTATTTTGTCTGATGTTTTTGAGCTATTGTATCTATAACTAGCATTTGAGCATCTGCTGTCTAAGCAGTGTGCTAAGTGCTTTATATGCATATTAGTCACTCCTAGAAGAATGTTGTTATCCTTATTTAACAAGAAGAACCTGAGCTTTAGAAATGTTAATTGGCATTGCACAAGGTCACCTAGCTAGTCCATTGCCAGACAGAAAAAAATGATTTTTAGGTGAGTGAATGAAGCATGACATGGTCCTATAAAGTATTTTGATACATTGTATTTTTTTCTTGAGTTGCTACTGTTAAGCAGAAAAAGAGATTAATAGGTCATTTGTGTCCCTCATTGTATATAGGGTTTATGATGCAAAACTATTGGCGATTATATAGTTAATGTATTTCCTTTAGCCTCTCTGACAGTAGTTCATGCGTTTTGTTTGGAGTGTATCAAAGATTGTAACCCTTAAGTGGAGTTCATTATATATTAGTTTATTTACTTTGAGAGAGAGGAAGAGCATGCATGCACAGAAAGTGAGAGAGTGAATCCCAAGCAGGCAAAGCCAGACATGGGGCCCAATCTCACAGATTGTAAGATCATGACCTGAACCAAAATCAATAGTCCGGACTCAACTAACTGAACCACCAGGCGCCCCTGTAGAAACTTTTAGCCTAATCTTCTAATTTTTGTAGGTACTGTGAGGTGCTTTAGGATGAGGAATCTTTAGACTCTTAGGTTCAGCACTCTGTTATTCAGCTCGTTAATTTCCTTTCTCTTTTTAGATTTGAATATGACCTACATGTATAGTTTGTGGCAAATTCATTACCTGAATACAAAGCAATTTAATTCATAATCCCAGTTATAATAGTAAATATTTTGCATGCTATATGTGCCATTTAGAGCACTTACACCACTTATAGCAAGCTTATCACAGAGTAGTACTGAATTTGACCATAATTTCTTGCCTAAATATGTTGTGCCTTATCCCATGAATATAGGTACTTGGGACAGACCCGTGGTATAGGAAAAGTGAGTAAGTTGGTCACTTATTTTATTCACAGATAGTTTAACTTGTTTGTAATTCTCAAAAAATCTGAGACTTCACTATACATCAGCATCATAAAATGAATGGTTATTTGTAGATTTGCTACCACCGTATCCTAAGATACCAGGAAGGAAGAAACATAGTCGTCTTTGTAGCTCTGTTCTTTCTGTTAATTCCCTAACCTGAGTAAGAAATTTACTTTGTCTTGTTTGCTCCCTTACAATAAAACATAATACAGAGTTTCTCGTGTTTCAGTAGGGGAGTTGAAGGGGTAGGAATGGAACAGTTATTGGCATTTTCCATGAGCTGAGCTGTATAACAGCACCCACATATGTTCTCTTTTTCCTCAGAACCATTCTAAAAGGGTAGATGGTCATCTTCTTATATCATTGAGGAGAAATGGAAGTTCAGAATTAGAAAATTTTTCCAGCATCACATAGTTCATATATTTACAAGACATACTAAGGCAGCATATTTAGAATTAAACATAGGTGCTCAAGATCACCAACGTTTTTTGAGGGAGTGGGAGGTAAGATATATATAACATAACATCTTCTGTTTTAACCATCGTAAGTTTAACCATCTCAGTGCCATTAATTGCATTCAGCATGTCATGCTTCTATCATCATTGTTCCCAAAATGTTTACTTCACCCCAAACAGAAACCCTGTATCCATTAAGAAATAAATTCTACATTCCTTTTTCTCCCTCCATTACCTAGTAACCTCTAAGCTGCTTTCTGTCTCTATGATATTTCATATAAGTGGAATCATACTGTATTTGTCCATTTGTGTCTGGCTTATTTCACTTAGTACTATTTTTCAAATTATACCCATGTTGTAGCATGTTGAGATTTATGATAGAGCCTTTGGCATACCTGTCTAAATACACTTTAGAATGAGATGAGGCTAATTTTTGTAATCATTCCTTTTTCTGGCTGAATATATACTATTGTATGTATATACTACATTATGTTTATCCATTCATCTGTTGATAGATACTTGAGTTTCCACCATTTGGCTATTATGAATAATGCTGCAATGAATATTGATGTATACAGCCACCTATTCAAGTCCCTATTTTAAATTCTTTTGGGTATATACCCAAAAGTGGAATTGCTGAGTCATATGACAATTGCTCAACTTATTGAGGAACCGCCCAACTGCTTTTCACAGCAGCTCCACTATTTTACAGGCTTAACAGTAATATATAAAATTTCCAATTTGTCCACATCCTCAACCAGCACTTAACTATTTTTCAAGTATTTTGATTATAGCCATCCTAATGGGATGTAGTGGTATTTCCTTGTTTTGCCTTGAATTTACTTAATGACAAATGATAATAAGCCTCTTTTCATGTGCTTAATGGCCATTTGTGTATCTTCCAAGAGAGATAACCAGTTTTTAAATTGGGTTATTTGTCCTTTTGTTCAATTATGAGGTCTTTATATATTCTAGTCATCAGAATTTTTTAAATACAGTGTTTTGATACATTTGGAGGAGCATATTGATTAATTTTTTCAAAGGCAGTTTTATATCAGTAAAAGTAAGAAATTAAAGGCTTGACTTTTTATAAAGTTGCATTCTCTCAGAACAGCATATTATTAGCTTATTCCTCAGTCTGGGCACGGACTACAGAATCTCATTGAACTAAGCAGTAACTACATATTTACATTTGTAGGTCAGCTTTGGTTGGTGGGCAGCAGTCAGGGTTTTAGGAAGCAGGTTACTTATTTATTTTGGGGATGGGTATTAACACCTTAAATATATGCTTCTTAAACTAAGTTTGTGAAGGAGACAGAAAATTGTCACTCTTCTTATCACAAAGCTATGGACATAGGAGCCTTGGACATTTTAGTGCTCGTTGATGCTCAGCTTAACATTCTTGCAGAACTCTCCAGTATCTTTGCCAGAACTGGGTTCTAGAGTAACAATATGAAGTCATTTTCTCCGTCAGCTATTTACCATGGGATTCATGACAGAGCCTTTGATATACTGCTCTAAATATATTTGAGAATGAGATGAGGCTATGGGGCACCTGGGTGGCTTAGTCGGTTAAGCGTCCGACTTTCGCTTAGGTCATGATCTCGCAGTTCGTGGGTTCGAGCCCCGCGTCGGGCTCTGTGCTGACTGCCAGCTCAGAGCCTGGAGCCTGTTTCAGAGTCTGTGACTCCCTCTCTCTCTGACCCTCCCCTGCTCACGCTGTCTCTCTCTCTGTCCTAGAAATAAATAAAAAACATTAAAAAAAAAAAAGAGAATGAGATGAGGCTAATTTTTATACCATTAGGATACTTTGTTTAGATTATATAATATAAAGAATACTTTAAATTTAGAATTATTTATTTTACATATGTATAAACAAATTTTATTTTAAAAATTGACTTGCTACTCTTATAATTATGGCATAATATAGAAGTTTGGACTAGAGAAGATAATTTAATTTGCATCATACGGAGCATAACAGTCCTACTCTTTGAAACATGCATATTGTGTATCTGCTCTTAGTGTTCCTTTACTCATCTCATATTTGCCCATCAAGAGTGGGTTAAGTAATGTTATATGTGCTGTTGTTCGTCTCACTCCAAAGTTACTAAAATATTTAAGGAAAAAGTATATTTGAAAATCTTCATATCTTGTTGAGACCTGTCTCTGTAACTACTTGATACAAGTTTCCTTTCTTAATGAAAGAGCCAAGTACAATTTGCTCCTTTGCAATCACAAATTCTCTGAAAATTGAAATAAATTGATAGACAGTGCTGACTAAAATAGTCCTGAAAGTCCTGAAAATATTCACTAGCTTACCATCTGATCTTAGCAGGCAGGTATGCCAAGTATACAGGGAGTATGTTTAGTTGCCTTTAGGATTTATAGAAGAAACTAAGTACAATATCTGTAGCAACTCAGATTGGTAGGTAAATAACACTTTGTAATAATATACTCTGTTATTGTGATTTAAGGCTTTACAAATTTAAGGTCCTTTATGATGGATCAGAGTTTTATGAAGTCCTATCTAGACAAGTATTTAAAATATCATAGAAACATTATCCTAACTTGAAAATAGTACTTGAACAAGATACATTTTTGGTAACATCTTATATCCTGGTGGTAATTTGCCTGAGTACAAGGAAAAACTAGAACTTTGAAGAATACATTGTATATCCTGTTTAAAATTCTTTATGCACCGACTTTCTTCATGTGGTGTAATCTGACTGTAATGATAACCTGCCTAATTGTTAGTAAGACTATGGGATCTGAGTTACTTTTAAAGAAGTAGAACTGTTTGCTAACTGTAATTCATATATGAAATTTTTACGTATGAGGTTAGCATTTTAAATTTTTTAAAAAAACAAAAGGAACCGTTTGTGTTGAAAGCATAATTATCTGGTCTTTTGTCATTTCTATTATACTGTTATAGAAAAAATTTTAACCACTTCTGTGTTATCAATATTATCCATAGAATAGCAACAAAAACAATTTCTATTATGAGAAAATAAAGGAGAACAAAAATTTAGGAGAAAATAAAGGAGAACAAATATTTAGCATATATAATAGGCATATTGAAATGTTATATATTTATAAAATAAATGATAAAATTTGTGAATAAATAATTGGAATAGCAATCTGATTTCTATAAATGTAATATTAGATGTTAGTGTGTTATTATAGAACTGGTAACAGATCTGCGCTTGTTGGCAATAAAGTCAGTCTATTAGGCACAGTCATGGTTAAGGTCACTACATTCAGTTTATTATTCCAGCTGTTTAGGCCTAGGCTTTAGGAAGCAGGGAAGAGAAATTATTAAAATGGGATTTCTTTTTAACAGTGTCTTTTAATTCCTGTCTATAGGTGAGTCCATACAATAAGCAGTTTCTGTTGGTCTCTAATAACTATACTTCCTTGGAAAGAATCCAATTATCATTTTATTCTATATAGAGTTTTATGTAAGAGTTAATAGCAAAACCCCTGTAAGAATATTGGCACTGATTGGAAAAAAAATTTTGATTCTGTTATGCTTTATTTTCACAAATCAATTTCATGACATAACAAGAAAAAAACAAAAAATAATTTTATACATGAAAAATCATTTTTATAGCCTTAAATCCATTAAGATAAAAACCACAAACAACTTTTCTATAAACAAATAACATATAAATAAATTTATAATTATGACTTAAAATATAATTCTATATTGTCATTAGTAGTAATNACCGACTAAGCCACCCAGGCGCCCCAAGTGCAATCTGTATTCTACTTGATCATCCCTTATATGTATAAAATGGTAGTGATTAATTGCTAAGTTAGCACCTCTTCAAAAAACTATATTAAGATTAAAAATTCAATCGAACCTGTTGTTCTTGAACACCTGCCTCTGGGTTCATTAAAACTTGTTTTTCTTTTTTACCCTCTTTTCATTTCAAGAAATTCCTTTATTGTGAACCCACATCAGTATTGCTCTCTGAATACTTAGAGTTCTCTCTTTGGCTTTTTTGGAACAGTGCCTTTCAAACTGCAGGTTATGGCCTCATGTAGGTGGTGAAATTAATTTAATGCACTTTAATAGAATAGAAAATATTAGACTGCATTTCATATAGTCAGGGTGAATGATTAAATATATTTTCTGGTTTCTGTGTATACTGGGTCTCCATGTAAAGATCCTTGGCCCTCCAGCTAGGAACTTAATGGTGTTAAAGGTGAATACTTCAGTTTTATTTGTATAATTGTCTCCTACATCCCTTTTGTGTTGAGTCTGTCTCCACCCCCCACCTTTGTTTACTGTATTTATATCATTTGACTGTATCTGACCCTCATTGCTGAATGCTTCCTTTATCATCCTTTCATATTATTTTCTTCTCAGTAACCTTTATTTACACACACACACACACACACACACACACACACACCCCCGTTAAATATGCACTTGCATGCACAGGGGCAGCTTTTCAAGAATCCAGCCACTTGTCTCCCTGCTGCTACCACTATGCCCTTATCTGTTGTGCCATCAGTTGTCACTTGGTTCATTGCATTAGCTTTCTAAAGAATATCCTTGTTTGCACTCTTGCCGCATAGCCTGGCAGCCACAGTGATCTTTCTGAAGTGTAAGTTAAATCATTATCACCCCATTATTCAGTATCCTTTAGTGTCTTTTCTGAGTAAAATCTAAAACCCTTATTGGTGGAGTACCCAGCACTGAATTCCCTTGATAGCACTTATCACCTACCCTGTTGTGTATTTTTGTTTGTTTTTCTGTATCTCCCAGTATATTTCTATTTTGTTCACACTTAATCCTTATTGTTTAGTATTTGGCACATTGTAATAGGCTCTTAACTGTTTATTGGATAGATGGATGAATGCATCCTCAAAGGGAAGAAAAGATGAGAAATTGGTGGAGGCAAAGATTAAAGGTATGGCTCTGCCAGTTCTTAAAACAGGGTAAACTATGTCATCTCCACTTTTGCTCTTAGTTTACATAGCTATGAAGAGGAAAGCATAAAAGCAAATCCAAGAGCTCTTTTGTTTACAACTTTATCTTACCGAAACTGGGTACTCTGCGCTTACTCATCTCTAGTTGATTTCTTCACACAGGAAAATTTATTGAATGAGTAAAAAATACCTACCTAACATAAAATAGTGCTTTGTACTATTTTGGCTAATAAAATGGTAAGGGATGTTAGTAACTTATAAAATCCTACTAAAACTAAAACCACATTAGATTCTGTCATAGTATGTTCTTAGAAACTAGATTTCCACTTAAAAGCTCACATTTTCGAACAAATAATTAACTGATTTGTGTCTCTGCTCTTTTTAGGAAGAAAAAAAATGCAGTTGATCCCTTATTATTCAAGTACAAGGTGCAACCCACTAAAAAAGAGTTGTATGAGTGTGCCATTGTTAAAGCAACACAAATCAGGTAAAACTTGTTATCTTATCTATGCTAGTTTAAAATAGAATAATTTGTTTTAATTAAGAAGATTCGCTTTATGGGCCCCTTGGGTAGCCCACGCAGGTAAGCATCTGACTTTGGATTTTTGTTCAGGTCATGATCTCCTTGTTTGAGCCCCCCATTGGGCTCCATGCCGGTAGTGTGGAGCCTGCTTGGGATTATCCCTCTCGCTCTCCCTCTGCCCCTACCCCACCCAAAATAAATAAAAATATAAAAAAGGGGCACCTGGGTTGCAGTTAAGCATCCAACTTCAGCTCAGGTCAAGATCTCACCATCCGTGAGTTCGAGCCCCGTGTCAAGCTCCATGTAAACAGCTCAGAGAGCCTTGGAGCCTGCTTCAGATTCTGTGTCTGCCTCTCTCTCTCTGCTCCTCTTCCTCCCCTCACTCTGACTCTCTTTCTCAAAAGTAAATACGCATTAAAAAAAATTTTTAATGAATATATAAAATATATAAAAGATTTGCTATGAAACAAATGGATAGTATTGCATGTAATGATTTCCCCTTTTTAAAATAAATGTATATTTATACTCATAGACAAAGTGAATCTTGATGGATTGTATGAGCCCTTTGTAACTAACCCCAAATAGTCTTGGTGCTTAACAAATATGTCATCTCTGTAATATTTCATTAGATACAAACATCTGATCAGTCTCTTCCGATTCCTTAAGAAGATTAATAAAAAATTTATTAATATCTTTAAAACCATCTTTTTGAGTTCTAATCAAAAGAGAGGGGTAGGAGCACCTGGGTTGTTCAGTCAGTTAATTATCTGACTCTTGGGGTGCCTGGGTGGCTCATTGGTTAAGCGTCTGACTTCAGCTCAGGTCATGATCTCATGGTTTGTGGGTTCAAGCCCCGCGTCGGGCTCTGTGCTGACAGCTCAGAGCCTGGAGCCTGCTTCGGATTCTGTTTTCCTCTCTCTCTGTCCCTCCCTTGCTCATGCTGTGTCTCTCTCTGTATCTCAAAAATAAAAAAATAAACGTTAAAAAAAAAAGTATCTGACTCTTGATTGCGGCTCAGGTCATGATCTCATGGTACATGAGATCAAGCCCCACGTAGGGCTCTGTGCTAACAGCGCGTAGCCTACTTAGGATTTTCTCTCCCCTCTCTCTCTCTCTGCCCCTTCCCTTCTGCTCCCCAAATAAGTAAACTTAAAAAAGAGTTACTGCAAAGCAGGGATAAATTCCTTTAAAAAAAAGCGGGGGAGGGGGAAGGTAATGACTTGTTAATATTTAAAAGAATTGGCTCTGGGTTACACAGATCCATTTTAGGACAATCCCTATTGTTGCCTGTTGAGATTAGGCTCTTAGTCATCTGAAAGTAAGTTGATATTATCAGCCAGCTATCAATTTGCCACCTAGGAGTAAATCTTACATTTCATTTGATGTAAAATTATTTTAGTTATACTCTTATCCTTCTTGCCCCGTATATACTTATGAGTCCAAAGAAAAGTGATAATAATTTGTTTTGAGTGAATCTTGAGTCATACATATATTACCTTCTATAATTATATGGAGGTGTGTGTAGTGTTTGGTTGGGTTTTGGTGACCCATCATTAATTTAAGATCTCTGGAGTGTTCTGTATTTTATTATGTGTTGAAAAACAGTATTCCCAAGATAATGGTAATAGATTATTAGAACTTTTGAATTTGTTTAATTTATGGGCTAATGAACAGTCTAGTTGAGACTACCAGTGTTTTCCTTATTCATAGTTTGGTTTCGGGTTTGTTTGTTTTTTGTTTTTTTGGTCTTTAGTTCAAGATATATTCTTTATATAATTTTATTCCCTCTTTATGTTTTTCATTTTTCTATTTACTTTTTGATTTATACTTTAAATGTAATTCTGCTAGATCTTGGTTACAGTGTTATTAACTAATTTCTTTCTTAATGGGTGAGCCANGCGCATAGCCTACTTAGGATTTTCTCTCCCCTCTCTCTCTCTCTGCCCCTTCCCTTCTGCTCCCCAAATAAGTAAACTTAAAAAAGAGTTACTGCAAAGCAGGGATAAATTCCTTTAAAAAGAGCGGGGGAGGGGGAAGGTAATGACTTGTTAGTATTTAAAAGAATTGGCTCTGGGTTACACAGATCCATTTTAGGACAATCCCTATTGTTGCCTGTTGAGATTAGGCTCTTAGTCATCTGAAAGTAAGTTGATATTATCAGCCAGCTATCAATTTGCCACCTAGGAGTAAATCTTACATTTCATTTGATGTAAAATTATTTTAGTTATACTCTTATCCTTCTTGCCCCGTATATACTTATGAGTCCAAAGAAAAGTGATAATAATTTGTTTTGAGTGAATCTTGAGTCATACATATATTACCTTCTATAATTATATGGAGGTGTGTGTAGTGTTTGGTTGGGTTTTGGTGACCCATCATTAATTTAAGATCTCTGGAGTGTTCTGTATTTTATTATGTGTTGAAAAACAGTATTCCCAAGATAATGGTAATAGATTATTAGAACTTTTGAATTTGTTTAATTTATGGGCTAATGAACAGTCTAGTTGAGACTACCAGTGTTTTCCTTATTCATAGTTTGGTTTCGGGTTTGTTTGTTTTTTGTTTTTTTGGTCTTTAGTTCAAGATATATTCTTTATATAATTTTATTCCCTCTTTATGTTTTTCATTTTTCTATTTACTTTTTGATTTATACTTTAAATGTAATTCTGCTAGATCTTGGTTACAGTGTTATTAACTAATTTCTTTCTTAATGGGTGAGCCAAAGAATGATAAAGTGAGAAAGTTATACTTGATAATAAAAAACTGAAATGATTTGCAACTCTTTGTTAGCATCAACAGATAGTACTGTTCCTATAATAAAGAGATGGTAATATTTCTATAAGGGAGACTTGACATAACAGAGTAGCACTGACAAGTAGAACTTTCTGTAATGATGGAAATGTTATATGTGTGCTTTCCAGTATGGTAGCCAATAGCCACACGTGGCTATTGATTGCTTGAATTGTGTCTGGTAATAGTGAGGAACTGAACATTTATTTATTAAAAAACCACATGTGGCGGGGCCACCTGGCTGCCTCAGTTGGTTAAGTGTCTAACTTAGGCTCAGGTCATGATCTTGCTATTCACAAGTTTCAGCCATGTATCGGGCTCTATGCTAACAGCTCAGAGCCTGGAGCCTACTTCAGATTCTGTGTCTCCCTCTCTCTCTGCCCCCTCCCCCACTTGCACTCTGTCTCTCTCAAAAATAAATTTAAAAGGTTAAAAAAAAAAATGTGTGGCTAGTGAGTACCATGTAGTATCATTCTTGAGGACTAGTATATTTATTCAATAGTCAATAGATAGTTACCTTCTTATTGTCATGTACTGTATGTATGGTGCTGGGATAGCACAGTGAACCAATTCTTTCTCTCATATAATCCTTTATTTTATGAAAAGTATACATTTTCAGGAGGCTACTACTTTAAAACTTCTGTATTGTTTATTCACTCATAGAAGCTTTTAATTTGACTTTTTCTTGAAAGGAATACATTGAATTCAGTTAAACGATTTATTTTCTGAGGCACCTGGGTGGCTCAGTAAGTTGAGTATCTGACTTTGGCCCAGGTCATGATCACCTGGTTCGTGGGTTCAAGCCCCACCTTGGGCTCTGCGTGGAGCATGTTTAGAATTCTCTCTCTCCCTCTCTCTGTGCCCCTCTCTTGGGTGTGCTTGCTCTTCTCTATCAAAAATAAAAAATAAACATTAAAAAAAAAAAAACATTGACTTTCCTTCCAGAACTTTTCCAGAAATACTTGAGTGTTTGAGGGGGCTTTGGTTTTGTTTTTGGTGGTGGTATGTTTATCGCTGTTTTTCAATTTGAGGCTAAGGGAGAATCAAAAATAGCATATTTTTGGAATATTTTTGAGAGAATGCAGGCACACGTGAGAGCCAGGGAGGGGCAGAGGGAGAGGGGGAGAGAGAATCTCAAGCAGGCTCCACTACACAGGGTTTCATCCTCAAAACTATGAGATCATGACCTAAGCCAAAATTAAGAGTTGGTTGTTTAACCAGTGGAGCCACCTAGGTGCCCCTATTTTTAGAATCTTAATTCTGATTCTCTTTCATCTTAATCCCATGAATTTGTTTGCTACCATAGGAAGTTTAGATACAAATATTTTAGAATTTGATAAAACCTATGTTCAAGAATGTTCAAAATATCCATTTGAATGTTGATTTACTTAGTGTTATGTGATATCTGGTAATCTACAGTCTTTAACTTTTTTAAAAGAATTTTAATGGTGATATTTGGAGGAATGATCATCTAATTTTATGAAATTTGGTTTATTCTCCATAGTATATTTTCCTTGAGGTTTGTATGATTTCTAAGTGATTCTTAAGCACCAAATGCATATACTATTTTTGTAACAGACATTTATAATAGATCCACTTGAATAGATCTTATAACATTCTACATAAATACTTCTGTATAAAGTTTCTCATAACTCCTACATAAATAACCTTGAAAAGTGAAATGTCCTTTTCCCAAGCTTAAAATGAAGGTTATGGATTTACAGAGATTTTGGAGTTTAAACTGAATTCTTTGATACTAACACTTTACTCTTTCTCCTCCTTTTTCCCCTGTAGCCGGAGAAAACACCTATTTTCTCGTGATAAATTAAAGCTTTTTCTGAAGCAACACTGTGAACCACAAGATGGAGTCATTAAAATTAAGGTAATCAGAGAAGTGAAATTATTTGTTGGAAGGAAGAAAAAAAGAGAGATGGGTTGTGTTATAAAGTTAAAACATCACAGAAATGTTATTTTTTTTGTCTTTTAAAAATTTTTAATTTTTTTAGAAAGAACACAGGGCAGAGGCAGGGGGCAGAGAGAATCCCAGACAGGCTCCATGCCCAACACGGAGCTCAATGCAAGGCTTGATTCCACAACCATGAGCGGAAAACAAGAGTTGAATGCTTAACCAAATGAGTGAGCCACGCAGGCATTCCAGAAATGTTATTTCAAAGTTGGTTGAAAATATTTCTTTCTAATCTATAGCCAGTTGTTAGTTTATTGATTAAATACTGTTTTGCAATTGCTAGAGTTATTAAGTGGCTCAGGTACTGCACTTTTTTTCCCCCATATAAAAAAGATCAACTAAGACAGGTGTTAATAGATGGAAAACTTAGAAAATGTTGTAGGGGAAGGGGGCAACTATATTTTTCTAAGTGTGGTTCTGGCTTACAGAAATAAGTTCAAAGAACAGATCCTACCGGATAGGAAAATAATACATATAATAAGAAGAACATCAGAGGGGCGCCTGGGTGGCTTAGTCGGTTAAGTGTCCGACTTTCGCTTAGGTCATGATCTCGCGGTTCGTGGGTTCGAGCCCCGCGTTGGGCTCTGTGCTGACTGCCAGCTCAGAGCCTGGAGCCTGTTTCAGTCTGTGACTCCCTCTCTCTCTCTGACCCTCCCCTGCTCACGCTGTCTCTCTCTCTCCTAGAAATAAATTAAAAAAAAAAAAAACACACATCAGAGACCAGTACTAAGCAGATAGATTATATTCATTCATAACCATTAAGAGGGGAAGAAATCAAGTTTAGAAATCTCACATTGTACAGTAAAGTTAAATGGTAAAACAAAGATTAAGTTTTTTTAACTGATAAAAACTTATATTGGGAGAAATACTAAGTAAAAAAAAAAACAGAATGGGTAGAGAGATGTATACATGTGTCAGAAGTCAGCTACTGTATGAGTAGGATTTGTGTAATTCTTAATCTCTGTGTTACATCAAAAGGAAAGAAATGTTTAAAAAAGGATAAATGAATTAACTCTATGTGACAGATAGCATTTCCGATCCCTAGAAATCACACTAGATTATTTAACAAATAAAACTGGAACACTTGGTTAACTTTGGAAAAATAAAGTTAGATCTAACCCAAAGGGAGGGGAAAAAAGAAAATGAAATGAGACCATTCTTTTATTTTTTTTTTTAATTTTTTAAAAAAATTATTTATTTCTGAGAGAGAGACAGCATGGGCAGGGCAGGGTCAGAGAGAGAAGGCACAGAATCCGGAACAGGCTCCAGGCTCTGAGCTAGCTGTCAACACAGAGTCCGACGTGGGGCTCAAACCCACGAACTGTGAGATCATGACCTGAGCTAAAGTTGGACGCTTAACCGACTGAGCACCCAGGCACCCCAAATGAAACAATTCTTAATGTTATGCGTATTAAAGTACTTAGGAAGAGCAAGAGGAAAGAAATACCAAGGATAAGATTGATTTGAAATATAAACTTATTTAGGTCTAAAAACATCATGAGGTGCACCTGGGTGGTTCAGTCAGTTAAGCATCTGACTCTTGATTTTGGCTCAGGTCACGATCTCACAGTTCATGAGTTCAAGCCCAGCATTAGGCTCTACGTGGATGGTGTGGAGCCTGCTTGGATGCTCTTTCTCTCCCTCTCTCTCCCTCTCCCTCGCTTGCTCTCTCTCTCTCTCTCTCTCTCTCTCTCTGTCTCGAAATAAGTTAATAAACTTTAAAAATATAAGTAAACAAAAACATAATGGATTTCCAGGGCAAAGTTCTAGAAGAAAAATACTTTCCGTTAATACAATGAGGATCTCAAATCAATTAGAAAAACAGAAGTTCCCCAGGAGAAAAATAGACAAATAGGCATGATCAAAATTCATAGTGGATAAAATAAAAACCTGAAAATTTAAGAGAGAATCATCTGAAAAATATTTTTTTAATGTGAGCATATTTTTGTATTTGTCTTGATAAGAGGAAAATCCTTAAATTGTCCCCAACCTATATAGCTTTGAAAACCACAGGTAGCCATGTTAAAAGGATGCTTCCAAAAGGTAATGAATCAAATACTTATGAGAAGTGGCTAGAACAGTATCTAGCACTGGTAGGCAGTCAGCCAGTATGTGAAGACATAGTTGTAGTACGTGTATCATAAATAGCAAGTTGACCAATTTCCCTAATTTACAAAGATCTCATAATATCAATGAACAAAACAACCCAATTGGAAAAAAATGGTAAAGAACATCAGCGGTTTTTCACTAAGCAAGATAGTCAATAAATATGAACAGAAGTTCAAGTAATAAATACGTGAAAATTAGGGGTGCCTGGGTGGCTCAGTCAGTTAAGCGTCCAACTCTTGATCTCGGCTCAGGTCATGATCTCATAGTTCATGAGTTCAAGCCCCATATTGGGCTCTACGCTGATGATGCAGAGTCTGCTTGGGATTCTGTCTTTCCTTCTCTCTGTCCCTCCCCTGCCTGTGCTTTCTCTCTCTATCAAAATAAACATTAAAAAAATTTAATAAATGAAAATTTAAGTGAGAGTAAACAATTTCTCTTAGAGTACAACAAAAGATGATTAATGGTTTTTCTAGTGTACTTGAATACATGGTGCAAGCACATGTGCACACACACACACACACACACACCCAAACATGACAAAATTTGATACTCGATGTGGTGAGTGTAGTCTGCTGTTAGGAGTACTAAAAGAATAAAAAGTGTGAGTATTAGTTTATTGCGTATTATGTATGTATGAAAAAGGAACATTGACAATGTATTAAAGCCCATTTTGACTTTTATTGAGCATATGTATTTGAGAAGAAACCACTCATATCTTTATACATACAGGCATGTGTATATTCAGGTGTTATTTATATGGGATAGTCAACAACCATCTTAACAGACTTTAATGTAGAATCTTAATAGAGTCTTGATTTATTATGGTAGCCAGAACTGATTGAATTTTATATGTTGAAAGCTGTGTTCTATTTACTATGATTATAATTAATACACAGAAAATTTAATCTCCAGTTGAAGTGTTTCAGTTTTGTTAATAATCTAAATTTTTGTATCATTTTCTTACACATTTTCTGAAAGATATTTCTATAAGTAGCATGTTTTCTTTGAGAGAAAGAGTGATGATCTTGGCTGTTAGGCCAAAAATAATCATCCAGTTACTAATCAAAAATCAAAAGGTTAGGGCGCCTGGGTAGCAAAATCGGTTAAGCGTCCGACTTCAGCTTAGGTCATGATCTCACTGTACATGGCTTCGAGCCCCACATCCAGCTCTATGCTGAAAACTCAAAGCCTAGAACCTTCTTCAGGTTCGGTGTCTCCCTCTCTGCCTTTCCCCCCAGTCACAATCTATCTCAAAAATGAATAAACGCTAAAAAAAATTTTTTAATGATTTGACTTCTTGGAATTTAAATTCTGTGAAAGTTGATAACAGTTTGTCAGCATTTCTGCTGTCTGCCACATCAACTTTAAAATTTGATACATAAAGTCTCTAAATTAAAGAAAAAGTCTTTAGGTTATCACCCCAAATTGGGAGGGAAATCTAAAATGTAGAGCAGTTAAAAAATGTTTGAGAAAAATTTATTAGGTTGATACAGTGGATTTTTTTTAAAGATTTCTTTTTATGTAATCTCTAATATCCAAAGTGGGGCTCAAACTCAGAACTCCAAAATCGAGAGTCATGTGCTTCACTGACTGAGCCAGCCCAAACACAGTGGACTTTTAATGTTAGGTAACTGGATTATTTATTTACATAGAAAATTCCATACAAAGTAAGTCAAAACAAAGCAGACTGAAAAAAATTATTGTATAAATGTAATTTTGAAATAGTTTTAGAACTTAAGAAACTATTGAAACATTCTTATGTATTTTGTGTGAAAAAATTCTTTGCATCATGGTTTTTTTTCTGGTAAAGCTAATTAATAATAGATGGAGTAAATCAGCTAAAATGTATATTACTATATATTAACACATGAAATTCTAATGTTTTCAACCTGGTCTTTAACATCAGTCATAGATGATATTTTAGAGCACATCTATAAATGGTTTCGTAATGGTGTATTATTGTACCCTGTATGTTTTTTTTATGAAGGCATCATCTCTTTCAACATATAAAATAGCAGAACAAGATTTTTCTTATTTCTTTCCTGATGATCCACCCACATTTATCTTCAGTCCTGCTAACAGAAGAAGAGGGAGACCTCCTAAACGATTATCTATTAGCCAGGTAAGTAGAGAATGGATAAAAACTACATTGTAGCTTGTAATAAAACTATTCATAATCAAGAGCATATTTGGCTCCCCACACCCACATAGCTTTAGGAAGGAACAGATTCCTTCACATACAATGTATGTACTGTACGTTGAACACTACTTAGCAGTGAGTCCTATAGAAGTTTCAGGTGTGAATTAGACATAGTTTTAATGCCACAGGGATTTTTATACCAAAGTGTAAGCAAGCATATAAGCAGTTACTGAAATATAGGGAATAAATTATGGAATCGAAACATGAAGAATATTTTTAAAATATGAAATAATAAAAATATCACACTAAACAGGTTACAGACCATTATTCTCACAGGCAGTACCATAAAAATAAAACCTTTTGACATTATTTAACATTGGCCACAAGAATATTTTTGACATGCACTTCTTTCATATTTGATGTCTGCAACCATTTAGTTTATAAGGTACCTTAGGAAATTTTTTCGTTTCTCTAATGCATATATTTAAGGCTTTCCTTGTAGATTACCAGTTGTTTTTCCTGGTAGGTTTTTGTACTAATTTGTAGAACTGTAGAACTAACCTCATATTATTTATGTTCCTATGATTAAAGTTATTAAAAGTTTGATTAGGCTTGGAATAAAACCTCATTGTATAAGGAAAGTAAAATTGATGAGAGCTTTTGAAAATTTTATGATTATTGTAAGAACAAGGCAAACCATCTGTGAAAATTGTGGTGTTCTATAACTAGTTTCTCCATTTGTTTTTCTAGGAGGACAGTGTTACTAATAAACAGACTATTGCAGGTTATAGAAACAAAGCTACTAAAGAAAGAGACAAACTTTTGAAACAAGAAGAAATGAAGTCACTTGGTGAGTTTTAACATTTCGCTCCAAAAACTGTTTAGGTACAAGAAAGAATATTTCTCTGTGCTTGGTGGGGGGTATTTCTGAAACGGGATATTTCTGTTACTTGGGGTTTTTTTTTTCCTTGTAAGCGTAAATAGTTTTTGCCCCCCACATATCTATAAATTTTATGATGAATAAGACCTGTCTTCATCTCTTAAAACAATATTTCAAGGTGTAGCATATCCCCCAAACAGATTAAGCACAAATTGGGAGTTTCTGTGGCTTACAGACTGTTTGGGGCTTTTTGTTTGATTCACAGAGCTTTATAAAACAGTGCTTTCCAGACATGATTGTACATATGAATCACTTGGAAATCTTATTAAAATGAAGATTCTGAATTAGTAGGTCTGGTTGGGAGAAGAGATTCTGCTTTTCTAAAAAGTTGGTACTTTGCTCCTGGTCTTAGGACCACACTTTGAATAGCAGGGCTTTGAAATAGCAGGTGTGTTTGTCCCAGTCAGTAGTTTGTGTTAAACACAGCCAACTTGCTTTCCCCTTTTCATCACCCGCTGGCTCCCTTCAGCAGTTTCCAACACCTCTGAGTCTCCTGATCTCATTTAACCATATATTATTTCAGGAATTCTTTTGTTACATTACAAAATGTGTTGTTTTCTATCTGTGAACAGTTTTAAGTTTTACCTTCTCCACAGCTTTTGAAAAGGCTAAATTAAAAAGAGAGAAAGCAGATGCCCTAGAAGCAAAGAAAAAAGAAAAGGAAGATAAAGAGAAAAAGAAGGAAGAATTGAAGAAAATTGTTGAAGAAGAGAGACTGAAGAAGAAAGAAGAAAAAGAGAGACTTAAAATTGAAAGAGAAAAGGTATTCATTCAAGTATATTAGCTATGCTATCTTTATAATAGTGTTTTACATATTTAAATTCATGGTTAATTTTCAAATGCTTTTTTTTTTTTTTTTTTTTCTGAGAGACACAGCGTGAGCAAGGGAGGCTCAGAGGAAGAGGGAGATACAGAATCTGAAGCAGGCTCCAGGCTCTGGGCTAGCTGTCGGCACAGAGCCTGATGCGGGGCTTGAACCCACGAACCGTGAGATCATGACCTGAGCCGAAGTCGGGCGCTTAACCTACTGAACCACCCAGGCGCCCCTTACCACTTTGATTCGTATTTCTAGTTGTTCATAGAGTGCTGATAAACACTTGCTGGTTTATCTCTCTTTTGCTTTGGAAAATTTAGTGATTTAAGGTTCAACACATAATTACATGCCTTTATACCCAAAAGCGCCTTAAGTACAGTTTTAAAGTTGATTTTGTTCATTATTTAGACTCCCTATTTAGGGGAAATGATACACATAAAACTTGCAAAAGTGAAATATGTAACTAGAAAAAGTACAGTAAAATTGAGGCCCCTGGGTGGCTCCATCAGTTGAGTGTCCAGCTCTCGATTTCAACTCAAGCCATGATCCCAGCGTTGTGGGATCAAGCCCCGTATCAGGCTCTGCACTGAGTCTGGAGCCTACTCAAGATTCTCATTCATTCTTTCTCTCTCTCTCTCCCCCTCCTCCTTTTGCCCACTCCCCTGCTCTTGTTCTTTCAAAACAAAAAAAAAAGAAAAAAGAAAAACCATAAAATCTGCAAATAATAAGGATTATTAGAGTGTTCTTATTCTCCTTGAAAAATAAAGTATCTGTAAAAATAGATTGTTCAGCAAATCTCTTATTATAATCTTTAGTAGACATTCCCTAGAGAATTCTGTTGCTGATTGCCTCCAGAGTCAGTCACTGTCATTGGTTTTCTGGGAGATTCATAAGTAGCCCTAGATGATCCTGTTCACACCGTGCTCATTTAAATTGCCTGTAGTTTCTTGAAATGTTTCAAATAGGCCATTGGTTAGGATGGGGGTGGAAGTATCTAATACATGTACAATCCGGAAAACTTAAAAGGTGGCGCCTAGGTGGCTCAGTCAATTAAGCATCGGACTTTGGCTCGGGTCACGATCTTGAGGTTCATGAGTTCAAGCCCTGTGTTGGCCCATCGGGCTCTGTGCTGACTGCTCGGAACCTGGAGTCTGCTTTAGATTTTGTGTCTCCCTCTCTCTGCTCCTCCCCTACTAACACTCTAAGAAATAAACACTAAAAACAATTTAAAGAAAAGCAACTGCACTTAAAAAAAATTTAGAAGAAAGCATAATCTAAATAGTAATGTTTAAAGGTAGCATTTTTTTTTTTTTAAGTTTGTTTTTTGTGTTTTTTTTTTGAAAGAGATAAAACACAAGTAGGGGCAGAAACAGAGAGGAAAACACAGAATCCAAAACAGACTCCAGGCTCTGAGCTGTCTGCCCAGAGCCCAGCACATGGCTGGAAATCACAAGATCATGACCTGAGCTGAAGTCAGAAGCCTAACTGACTGAGCCACCCAGGCACCCTGAGATAGCATTTTTTTCTAACACTTTGATTAATTTATTTCTAATCTTTATTTGGGGCCTTTAAGAAAAGAGATGCAGCATTTATAATTGTTTGTTTAACTTTATTATAGGGCTCCTGGGTGGCTCAGTCTTAAGAGTCCAACTCTTGATTTCTGTCTCCAGTCATGATCTCTTGGTTTATGAGATCAAGTCCTATGTTCGGCTCTGCACTGACAGCTTGGAGCCTGCTCACGTGTACACACACAGGCTTGTGTGCTCTCTCCCTCAAAATAAATAAAAATGTTAAAGATATATTTTAAAAAACATTATAAGGATTCCCTCATGTTGTTAAATAAACCAAATAAGGTGGAATTTTTACTGACTCTGTAACAGTTAATCAGATACATATAGGTAAATGTTTTATAATTTCTGTTCATAAATAATTATACCATGTTCAACTTTATGAATAAAAGTCTTCCCAATTTTTGGATTATGACCCTGGATAAATTTATAGAAGTAGAATAATCAAAGGGTAAGAACATTTTAAAAACTTTCTATACAAACATATATGAGTATTTGTTTGCTAAACGTGTGCTTATTTACCTTCTTAGCAGCAATGAATGAGAATACTCATCTTATTACATCCTACAAGAATTATCTGGGGCAGGAAGTGGCAGACTTAGTACAGCATATACTTATAGCACAATTAATAGTTCTGTAACTATCTCTAGTTGTTTTATGTTGAAAATTTGGTAAGTGAACATCTATTACCTTCAGTAGTCCTAAGTTTCAAAGGAAGAGAATAATATTAACATATGTTACACATTTATTGGAAAATAAGTATATAATGTGATAAATAAAAAGTATAAATACTCTGCTTCACTGGAGACTTTTTAGAGCCATTATTTACCTTGCAGTTTCAAATACCGGAACCAAGAAGGAAGGGTATCAAAAGACCAAGGGAGCAAGAGAAACGGCCTGGAATAAGAGAAAAAGAAGTCCCCCAACTGTGTGCTGATAATTGCTTTTACTTTCTGGTCCCTCTGTGTACCCTTAGGCTGTTAGGTTTAAATGAATCTTGAAAATAACATCTGTATTACAGAGTAGGAGGCTTTATTTTAGGTTCTCTTAATAATTTATTACTTGGTCAGGATTTAATTGATTTGAAATAGGAGAGCTGCTAAAGGCAGAGTCAGATTGAATTAACATTTATCCAGTAGCTACTATGTGTGAGACATTTTTCCATCTTTATAGCAGCTGTGTTGGCAGGCGTTGTTTTGATCAGTTGTTCTAACACTTGAACATGCATCAAAATCACCAGAAAGAAAATATCAGCTGCTGGGGCACCTGGGTGGCTCAGTCGGTTGAGCGTCCAACTTTGGCTTGGGTCATGATCCTCCTGTTCGTGGCTTCAGGCCCCATGTCAGGCTCTGTGCTGACAGCTCAGAGCCTGGAGTCTGCTTCAGATTCTGTGTCTACCTCTCTCTCTGCCCCTCCCCCCTCCTCAAAAATGAATAAATATTAAAAATTTTTAAAAACAAACATCAACTGCTGGTCCCAACCCCAGAATTCCTTGTTCAGTCGATATGGGATGGAGCCCAAATATTTATAATTCTTACAAGTTCCCAGGTGATAAAAATGATGCTGCTTTATAAAGTTCTTAAACTTTATGAACCTTTTGTTTTAGGAAAGAGAAAAATTACGTGAAGAAAAGCGAAAATATATGGAATACTTAAAACAATGGAGTAAACCTAGAGAAGATATGGAATGTGACGATCTTAAGGTATAAGTATGTTATGTGATGTTTCACACCCATGTTCTTTTTTTTTTTTTTTTCTTTTTTTTTTACCATTGTCGCAGAGTATCTTTCAATCTCCAGCTACTGAGCAAACTGGGAATGGAGTGGGTACCTCTGCCAGGCTTGCTTTCCCTCCCGTCTCCGAAGCTGGCAGAATACGAACCACTCTCCAGATGCGATCCTGGGAGGTCTTCACACCCATGTTCTATGTGTCCTATGTGGCTTTGCTGATGAAACTTTTCTTTCATGGTGGCTTCTTCATATTTAAGAAGAATAGCCAACTAAACAAATGCTATATTTAGAGTTCTAAAACAGCAGTATTTTTGTAACAAGCTTTGATAATGATTCTTATTCTACAGACTTAATTGGTCATTTGTATGATCGTTAATAATCCAGTATTATCATTCATCTCAGTTTATAAGGAACCATTTCTAAGCTCAGTAGATAGTGGATTAATTATATTCCATATCCTAAGGAAATCCTGCATTGAAGATAATATTGGCACAGCTAATGCCTTAATCTCCGAATCTAGATTAAAAGTCCCTCTTAACTAGAAAATGTAGTGAGATACTTTAGCCCAAAGTTGTTCTTAGTTTGATAAAGAAAAAAGTCCCTAGTGACTGTGATTTATTAAAGCTGGAATAAGGCCAAACCATTCATAATTTTAAAAGTTCCAGGGTGCCTGGGTTGCTCAGTCGGTTGAGCATACGACTCTTGGTTTTGGCTTGGGTCATGATCTCTCTGTTTCATGGGTTCGAGCTCCACATCAGGCTCTGTGCTGACAGCATGGAGCCTGCTTGGGATTCTCTCTCTGCCCCTACCCCACTCACACTATCTCTGTCTTTCTCAAAATTAAATAAACTTTTAAAAAATGTCTTAAAAAGTCCCAAAGGTTATTGTGATAAACATCTAAGGTTGAGATGAAATATCTCAACATGAAATAAATCCTGCTAGGTAAAAAGAGTATATATCTATATTTCATAATTTTCTGTAGTTAGCTCAAATAAGTATATACTTGTTTGATCTTTTAGGAACTTCCAGAACCAACTCCAGTGAAGACTAGACTACCTCCTGAAATCTTTGGTGATGCTCTGATGGTTCTGGAGTTTCTTAATGCTTTTGGGGAACTTTTTGATCTTCAAGATGAGTTTCCTGAGGGAGTAACCCTAGGCAAGTACAATTGCTGTTATAGTTCACCCTTAAATTAGTGGCTTAAAATTATAAATTATTATCTCTCAAAGTTCTGTGGAGTCACTGGACCTAGCTGTCCAGCCCTTTTTTGGAGTCTCTCATGTAGATACAGAAAGTGACTGGGACTGGAGTCATCTGAAGGCTTACGTGGCTGGATGTTCAAGATAGCTTCCTCACACACATGCCTGGTGCCTCAGTGCTCTTCCATGTGGCATTGCACTCCATCAGAGGAGCCTACATTTGTTATGTGGCAGCTAAGGACTCCAAGAAGAAGAGAACAGAAACTGCCAGCCTTCTTAAGGGCTAGGCCTGGAACTGGCAAGCCTTATTTCTGTCATATTCCATTGTTCAGTCCTGCTGGGATTCAAGAGAGTGAAGGAATAGACTCCTCTTCTTGGGGGTATCCTGGTTTATGTAATGTAGGGAAGGAAGGCATTGACATCAGCCATGTTTAGAGATAAGTTATGCCTACCTTTAATTTGTAATTCTGTATTGACTCTATACTTTGTATAAACATAAGAACTACATTGATTGGGGAGGGCTGTGGTTCCCATCTTGGCTTTTTAATTGTCAAGTGGCAAAATAATTTTCTTAAAATAAAAACCCTCAAAGACAGAATTATAATGCCACTCTTACTTTAAGAAGAATATATTCTTCAGGAGGGCTTTCACATTCCCTCAGTTCCTCTTTATGAGCTGGGTGAGGCATGCATCATGTGCATTACAGATCAAGAAGGTCTAAACAATACTGCTTTAGGTAAGATAAATTAGATAAGAAACAATTGTGACTTCAATACAACATTAGGATCACAAAAAAAAATTAGATTTTAAATTTTTTAAATAAAGGATTACACCTAATATTAATAATTACCTCTCCTCTGCATTATTTGGTAAACAGTAATGTCCCACATAGCTCCTGAGAACAGCGGGGCAACAATAACAAATCTTTGCATTGTTATTCAAATTAGAATAAAATTATAATTTTTCATATGTACCTTAATTTGCACCTGAAATTTAAACTTAAGGTGAAGTATCATATTGATCTGCTGAGGCTAATTTGCCTTTCTTCAATATGGTGATTTTGGCTTAATGATTTTATTGTATTTTATTGTAACCATTATAAATTATTTTTTTATTTTGCCTTGGATAGTACTCTACTTTGATAAATGAACTCTTAAAAAAATAATTACACAGGCTGTTGTCAATTAAAATGTTGATTGTTCCAATGGAGTTGTTTTTTCAGTGCATGAACAGAACTTTAAATTCATTTTAAACATTTTATTCACAGAAGTATTAGAGGAAGCTCTTGTAGGAAATGACAGTGAAGGCCCACTATGTGAATTGCTTTTTTTCTTCCTGACTGCCATCTTCCAGGCGATAGCTGAAGAAGAAGAGGAAGTAGCCAAAGAGCAAATAACGGATGCTGACACCAAAGGTCAGAATTGAGTATTCTTGCTGATTGATAGTAGCTTTGAAACTGATTTTTGAAGGTTATTTTAAAATTAACCTCACTTTTACAGTTATAAGATATAGTTGGTCAAGTTACCCAATTCTTGAGTCATATATTAATAATTCATTATTACTTGTTTTATAAAAACTTTGTTTTAATGTGTCCTGCTTCTGGGACTCCTGGATGGCTCAGTCAGTTAATGTTTCCTGTTTCTGATGACCTTAAAATATTAACCCTTGCCCCCAATCTATCTTACTTTTTATTCCTTTAGATTTCTCCTATTATTTAGGAAGATTACAGATTTCATTGACCAGTATCTGTAATTACAAGAGATTCTGCTCAATGGCACTGGTTTTTTTGCCTCCACCTAAGGACATACTTTAATTATTATCAGTACTTTAAATTGAAAATACTGTTGCTGATTTCATTTGGGATGTGACAGTTTTTAGATCAGAGTTGAGTAAAATTTAATTTTTTTATTTCACCAATAGTTTGAACTAGAAATTTTGCTGTTTAAACACCATGCACTTAAATATCTAGAGTCAGCATGTGGTACATATTAACATAGGAATAATTCTCAGAGAAGCCCTTTTTTATTTTTAAAATGGAATATGTTCACTATTTTGTTTAGGACCTCATCAGAGGAACTGTTAAGCATTTGTATGATTTGGCTTCCTGAATTACATTCCTCATGAACTTTGCCACATCACATAAGAGATTGTTTTAAATATCTATAAACTGTTTTAGTGTATTGCATAAAAATTCACAATAAGTAAAAACTTTTGGGAGACATTTTGATAGCAGTCTTGATAAAAAAAGATGGGACATTCTTCCATTTAGATAGTATTATTGACCTTAGATCACTTGCTCATTTTTTTATGCCTGATCCATAAAGCAACAGGACCATAAATATGCATCCAGTGTTCGTTTTCTTTTTCTTTTACAGCCTGAGTTCAAGCAAAATGTTTTCTCTAACTTGAATGCTAATCACCATAGGTCCCTTATCAAGGTCATTTTAACAGTGCTGTCCCTTTTATCATCTCAGATGACTTAGTCCATAAAATGAGACTCTACTAAAGGGAAGATAGAAGGACAAACAATTCATAAAAATCTAAAGATTTTTCTAAGATAACAAGTACCAACACTAAAGATGGATTATTTAAGACAGAAAATGTAGCAAATACTCATGCATTTAGCCATTAGATTGTCTTAAGGACAAATAATATCACAGGGCTATTGACCAAGTTCTGACCTAAAAACAAAGTATATGTGTATGTAAATCAGGATTTGAAGCAGATGAATTTTGTAGTTTTGTACTGATGACAAAAAGTGGGGTGACAAGGAAATTGTGTTGGAAAGTCAGCTAGTGTAAAGAAAAAATACATATAACTATTGGTGTTTGTATTGCCATTGTATTTTCTTTTCGTGATTTGTTTGATCTGTATTTTTATAGTTCTAGTCCTGTACAGGACTGCAAATAAATACTAATACAAGGTCTACCCTGGAATAAATATTGGCCAGTAAATAAAGGTTTTAATGCTCCTTTTGAAGATATTTATTTAAATGTTAGGGAGGGAAAAAATATGCTTTGGAATTTTAATACCTTCTCTACTTCCTGTTGTCTTGGCTGCATTTTATATCATTATTAGAGTTTCAGTAGGGACCCTAGGCTGTGCTCCCATGTATTTTCCGTACGTTCTATCTTTGTAACAAAAAAGCTTTTCCACAGTTCTCCTGAAAGTAAGTGATAGAAGATACTATATATGCATTATTTAATTTAATCCTCATGCCCCTTTGTGGTATAGATAGGTAGGTATAATAGGCAGATCATTATTATTTTCTGTCTTATAAAAAAAATTTAGACTTAGGAGTTTAATTAACTTGCCCAAAGACACATGGCTAATAAGAAAGTGATGGGGTATAGACTCAGGCAGTCTGCTCTGAAGCCTCAATAATGCCTTTGCTATATTGCCTCATAATATGGCAAAATGTTGAATATTTGTTTCCCTAGCATTGCCTATAAATTATCTGTCTTCAAAAAGATCTAAATCCTTTGGCCTTTAGGTTCCCTTTTTAAATGTCAAATATTGGAATTTTGGCAGTTTTTAAAATCTTGTATTAAAAATATCAATTCCTCTCTTCAGTCTTAATCATAAACTTGAAAGCCCTTCAAAGTATGGGAATAAGAGCATCCTCCTTACATAGCATAGTTTTGTGTATTTGCTAAGATACCATTGTTTAGTGTTGGAATTGCAAATTCTAGATTACTCTTAAGATAAGCATAACTTTCAGATCATCATAACATTCACAGTTCAACTGTACAGTTGAGCCTTGAAGAACACAGGGGTGAAGAATGCCAACCTTCCTGACCCCTAGCCGAAAATGCACATGTAACTTTTGACTGCCCCAAAACTTAACTACTAATAGCCTTCTGTTGACTGGCAGCCTTACTGATAATAGAAACAGTTCATTAACACATATTTTGCATATTTTATGTATTAAATGCTGTGTTTTTATAAAGTAAGGTGTAAAAAAGAAAACGCTATAGAGAAAATACATTTATAGTATTTTACTATAAAAAATCCACTTATAAGTGGCCCCACAGAGTTCAGGCACATGTTGTTCAAGGGTCAGCTGTATTCTCTTGGTATGATACCCAACTGACTGTCTCCACAATAATAATACAGTTTCTTGAGAGGACCATTTGGTAAATATAATTGAGTTAAAGAATACGTTTTTTTTTTTTTTTTTTTTTTAAAGTAGGTTCCATGCCTAACATGGGGCTTGAACTCACAATCCTGAGATTAAAAGTCACATGCTCTACCCACTGAGCCAGCCAGACACCCCTACATATTTTAATATGCTACGTTAATACAATCAAAAGTAAACTCTCGGGGCGCCTGGGTGGCTCAGTCACTTAAGCATCTGACTTCCTTTCAGATCATGATCTCATGGTTTGTGATTTCCAGCCCCATGTCGGGCTCTGTGCTGACAGCTCAGAGCCTGGATCCTGCTTCAGATTCTGTGTCTTCCTCGCTCTCTGTCCCTCTCCTGCTCATGCCCTCTCTCTCTCAAAAATATAAATAAATAAATAAATAAATAAATAAATAAATAACATTAAAA
>NW_027530683.1:4226940-4265332 GCF_008692635.1 Crocuta crocuta
TATAGCTTAGTCCTATGATATTAAAACTGACTACAGACAAAATAGGTTGAACATGGTAATTGCTGCAAAGGAAGAGGACCAGTTCACTTTTACTGGGACTGTTGTTAGAGTGCCTTTTAATTTTGTTTGACTTTACATGTAAAATGAAAATTGAGGAAGGCTTAGCCCTAGTATTTCTCTGGTAAGGAAGATTAGATATAATGTCTGTCATTTGGACTGGATTCGTGGCCTGGTAGGAATAACTTCTGCAACTTTGCAATGTTTGGTCAAATAACTTCTCTTATGTGGTATTGTTTTATGTTTTAACTGCCATGAAGTGGTCAATGATTGTAATCAAACATAATCCCAGAGCTGCCTTTTTCTTTTTAGTGAAGGACAGCAATTCTGTTCTCTGAGGTTCATTTTGTCAGCTTGTGAATTTTTGGAAGGAAAACATAGTAGAAGGTTAAGGAACCACAGAATCAGTTTAGCCCAGTGATTTTTCAACTCGAACTCATGGAATACTGGGAGTTGTACAGGGATTCCTTGGTGCCGCTGCAGGAGAGTTGGAAAAGATGAATGGGCAGGATTATCATCTCCATACCCCACCTAACAAGGGAACTTTTATCTCTTTTGTATTGGACTCCCAGGAAATATTTGAAGAATTTAAAAACTGCTGATCTAGATTCACTCCTTTAGGAGAAATGAAGACAATTGAGTGACTTGTGTAAAGGTTCTATAACTAGGAATGAGGGGACTGGCAGAGCTAAAACTAGAATATATATAATCTGACTCAGCCTGAAGCTATGCCCACTATACTATGATATAACAAGAGGTTTTTGTAAGCTTAGAGTTTTTTCATAGTTAACACTTTAAATTTTTTACCAACAATGTATTATAATTAGGAATAATTGCATATGCTAATAATTTACATACATTTGTGCTAGTAGATTTACTCTAGTCCTGTTTGTAAGCTAGACATGGTTTTCAAAGTTAAAGCAGTTTACTTAGAATATACCAGGAAATCTCCCTATGGTTTCTTAGGTTGCAGAGTTTTCAAAATAAAAACAGGAAATTAATGAAGAGGATAAATCAATGGTTAAGTGACAGACAGCAGTGCTATCTTTAACTTGTTTTAGTTCTTTTTCTGTGCTGGGTTGTTTTTTTTTATTACAACCCATACTTTGTTATGATTTAATCCTAAAATATTATAAAGGATTGGAGATCTTCAAATAGATTGATTTTCAAAGTAGACTTTTCTAAAGTTAAGTGAGGAGATTTGTTTTTAATTCTAAAGTACATTTTACCATGTTTTTTGGAATGTGTATGTGCACCTTGTTGGTAACTTGGAAATTGTCTTCTCTCTGTTAACTAAGGAAAATATTAGTGTGTATTACATGTCTTAGGATTTATAGTTTGAGGTGGACACTAGGCGGAATGTGAATGATGTTTGTTGTACCTAGTGGTGGCTCTTTTGAGGTTCCTGAATGTTAAGCTGTTTGCTGTTACTTTCATCATTTTAAAAGGGCATTATTCCCAAATAATCAAGCTTTGATTTGCACTAGAATAAAGTATTTATTTCCTTAAAGATTTAACAGAGGCTTTGGATGAAGATGCAGACCCCACAAAATCTGCACTGTCTGCAGTTGCATCTTTGGCAGCTGCATGGCCGCAGTTGCACCAGGGTATGTGTGGGTTTTATTTTTTTTAATTGATTTTTTATTGTTAATTTTATTAAGGTATATTTTACATTGCTGAGGATTCTTTGCTTATATTCTAAGTGACTCTTTCATTTCTTAACAACTATAGGCTGCAGTTTGAAAAGCTTGGATCTTGATAGCTGCACTCTTTCTGAAATCCTCAGACTCCACATCTTAGCTTCAGGTGCTGATGTAACGTCAGCAAATGCAAAGTACAGATACCAGAAACGAGGAGGGTTTGATGCTACAGATGATGCCTGTATGGAGCTTCGTTTGAGCAATCCCAGTCTAGTAAAGAAACTTTCAAGCACTTCAGTGTATGATTTGACACCAGGTAAACTTTGCTAGTTGGAATTTGTATAACCTGCCCCCTTCCTACCCTTTTTATCTCTTTAGTCCAGAAAACTAGGTGCTGGTGAGAAATTTTAGATGATACCAGTGTTAAACAAGAAAGAGAACAGTCTTTTAAAAAAATTGTTGGAATACAAATATAGTGACCCAGATGGAAACTAACTACTGTTGTTGTTCCTATTAGCTTTAACTATTCCCAATTTTCTTTTCTTTTTTATTTCCATTTTCCTGGTGGTTAATCTACTACATCTACTAAATTTAAAAGGATAAGTAAGAATTAGCTGGCTTTCACTTTTCATTGTCAGTATATCAGAAATTTAAGCCATAGCCACTAAATGCTAACATTTGCTTGAATAGTGTTTGAGGTATGAGAAGTGATGTATAAAGATGAAGTTTCTTTTCGCTTCCTTTTTTAAATAAAAACTTACAATGTACAGACAGACAGAGTTTAAAATGCTTATTTAAGACAACATCTAATAAAAGAGCACATTCATTCCTAACATTCATATAGTTTTTATAATTTATGGTAGGGTTTTTGTACAGTATTTTCAAAGTAGCAGTTTGCCTGTTGCCATGTTTTAAAAGTCCATGTGGTTATAATTTAGTCTTTATTTGAACTTCATAAATGAGCCTCAAAATTAAAACTTGAAAAAAATTGTCATTAGAAAACTTTTCATGTCTATTTAACTGGTATATAAAGTAGTTATTAGTATTTGAAATGCCTTGTATGTTACATAACTGTTAATTTGGATTCAGAGTTGCTTTTTCTGAAGACATGCCATTGGCATGTTTGATCTTGAGACTTTTTCCTCTTTTTTATTAAGCATTTTCACATTGAGCCACAAATTAAGACTTTTCAAACAATTCCTTTTTGTCATTGATGGTACAGAATTTATTTACCAATCTTTTTACAGGAGAAAAAATGAAGATACTTCATGCTCTCTGTGGGAAACTACTGACCCTAGTTTCTACTAGGGATTTCATTGAAGATTATGTTGATATATTACGACAGGCAAAGCAGGAGTTCCGGGAGTTAAAAGCAGAACAACATCGGAAAGAGAGGGAAGAAGCAGCTGCTAGGTAAGAGATAATTATAGTCAGTTGTGCTAATGAAGGCTGCTTATTTCTTTGCATCTAAAACCATACTTGACAATGGGCTGTGATGTGACCTTGGCTCACAATGGATTTTGATGGCTTAACTAAGAGGTTATGAATGAATTACTACATTATGGTTTTGTGATAACATTTGGAGTGCTTTCCATAATTTTATAATTAAAGGCAAAATGCTAGAAGTTAAAAAATTATCTTTCATTGAATACACTTTAATATTTTAACTTTCAGAATTCGTAAAAGGAAGGAAGAAAAACTGAAGGAACAAGAGCAAAAAATGAAAGAGAAACAAGAGAAACTGAAAGAAGATGAGCAGAGGAATTCAGCTGCAGATGTATCTGTTGGGTATGGTTTGAATTATACTGCTCATTCTTATATAAGAATAAAAATCAGGGACGCCTGGGTGGCTTAGTCGGTTAAGCGTCCGACTTTCGCTTAGGTCATGATCTCGCGGTTCGTGGGTTCGAGCCCCGCGTCGGGCTCTGTGCTGACTGCCAGCTCAGAGCCTGGAGCCTGTTTCAGAGTCTGTGTCTCCCTCTCTCTCTGACCCTCCCCTGCTCACGCTGTCTCTCTCTCTCCTAGCTAGAAATAAAACATTAAAAANTTTAACTTTCAGAATTCGTAAAAGGAAGGAAGAAAAACTGAAGGAACAAGAGCAAAAAATGAAAGAGAAACAAGAGAAACTGAAAGAAGATGAGCAGAGGAATTCAGCTGCAGATGTATCTGTTGGGTATGGTTTGAATTACACTGCTCATTCTTATATAAGAATAAAAATCAGGGGCGCCTGGGTGGCTTAGTCGGTTAAGCGTCCGACTTTCGCTTAGGTCATGATCTCGCGGTTCGTGGGTTCGAGCCCCGCGTCGGGCTCTGTGCTGACTGCCAGCTCAGAGCCTGGAGCCTGTTTCAGAGTCTGTGTCTCCCTCTCTCTCTGACCCTCCCCTGCTCACGCTGTCTCTCTCTCTCTCTCCTAGAAATAAATAAAACATTAAAAAAAAAAAAAAAAATCAGCACTTTAAACTCTAAAATGCTTTCCAAAGTTTTAAAAACTAGTTCTCTAGTTTCTTACTTACAGGTATGTAATAATTGTGCCAGTGGGCCTATGAAATTTACATATAAACAATTCTCAAGTATATGTGTAATGTTAAAAATACCTCTCAGGAATCTAGAACTCATTATCTCATAGAATTAATGTAAGTGATGATTGCCCAGAAAATCTTTCAGTAGCCTATTTTTAACCAGTAACATATTAATAGTGGTAATCTCCTGTCTCCACCACCACCACCACCATGACGGTTGTACACTATGCCTCACAAAGCTCCTCTGAGTTTATTGAGGAATGGAGATGAAGTTGGAGGTTTTAACAGATGGTATAGGGAGAAGATGGAAGCTTCATAAGTAATTTAGTGACTTGGGCACTCTATTTCATTTGAAAATATTTGGTATGAAAATTGGCTAAGAAGACAAGCAGGAATTTTTTCATCTTGTAGATGGCAAACTATATTCAAATTTACCAGAAGTAATTTTTTTAACAAAATCTGCAAAGGAAGTCTCCAAAAAAGCTCAGTATTCTGAAATTAATGTATTGACTTTTAATTGTAATTGCATATAAAAATACCTATTAAGTCTTAAGGTCATAGGTCACAAACTTGCAACAGCTGTATTTTACATTGCCATCAACAATACTTTAAGAAATGGAATTTAGCTTAGGAAAGTTAATCTGATACCTAAAGCACAAGCAATCAAAAACAATGAATAATTTGATTTCATCAAAATTAAAAACTTTTATGCTTCAAAGAACACTGTCAAAGTAAAAAGAGGTGTCTGGGTGGTTTAGTTGGTTGAGCATCTGACTCTTGACTTTGGCTCAGATCATGATCCCACGATTGTGGGATCGAGTCCTGTGTCAGGCTCTGCACTAGGTATGAAGCCTACTTGGGATTTGCTCTCTCTGCCTCTCTCCCCTGATTACAACCATGTGCACTCTCTGTCTAAGGAAAAAAAAGTAAAAAGACATCTCAGTAGATGGGAAAAAATATTTGCAAATCACATATCTATTAATGGTATAATATCCGGGGGTGCCTAGATATGTGTCTAGGGGTGCCAGTTAAGCGTCCAACTTCAGCTTAGGTCACAATCTCATGGTTCATGGGTTCAAGCCCCATGTCCAGCTATGTGCTGACAGCTTAGAGCCTGGAGCCTTCTTCCGATTCTGTGTCTGCCTCTCTCTCTGCCCTTCCTCTGCTTGCACTCTGTCTCTCTGTGTGTGTGTGTGTGTGTGTGTGTGTGTGTGTGTGTGTGTGTCTCAAAAATAAACATTAAAAGTAATAATGATATAATATCCAAAATATGTAAAGAGCTCGTACAACTCAACATTAAAAGAACAACCTAGTTTAAAAAACGGGCAAAGGATTTTAATAGGCATTTCTCTAAAGAAGATACACAAGAAGCACATGAGAAGGTACTCAGCATCATTAGGGAAATGCACATCAAAATCACAATGAGATATAACTTCATACTCACTAGGATGGCTGTAATCCATTGAAGGGACAATAAGAAGTGTTGGTGAGACTGTGGAGAAATTGGAACTCTCATGCATTGCAAGTGGAAATGTAAAAATGGTGCAGCTGCTCTGGATAAATCTGGCGATTCCTCAAACAGTTAAACTGTTTGTTACCATATGACCCAGCAATTCCACTCCTAGGTATATACTCAAGAGAATTGAGAACATACATTCACTCAGGAATGTATATACAAAAGTTCATAGCATCATTATTCTTAATAGCCAAAGAATTGGAAATAACCCATATGTCCATCAGTTGATAAATGGTTAAACAAAGCTATATATTTCTTTGGTGATATATCCATACAGCAGAAGGTTATTCAGCAATAAAGAAGAATGGAATTCTCATACATGCTACAATGTAGATAAACTTTGAAAATGGTGGTGAGTAAAATAAGCCAGTCATAAAAGACCATGTGTTGTATGATTCCATTTATATAAAAAGTCTGGAATGGGCAAATCCACAGCAAAAGGTAGATGACTGCTTACCACGGCAGTGGGGAAGAGGAAATGGAAAGTGACTATAAGGCTTTTTCTTTGGGGACAATGACGCCGTTCTAGAATTAGGTGGGCATAATGATTGCACAACCTTGTAGCAAACTAAAAACCACTGAATTTTTGTACTTTAAAATGGTGGTTTTAGGGTATGTGAGTTATTTCTCAATTTTTTTCACATTTTATAAACCTTTCCAGTTCTATTGAGATATCATTAACATAATATTGTATTAATCACTTAGGATATATAACGTAATGATTTTCTATATGCATATGTTGTAAAATAATAAGTTGAGTTACTATTTGTCACCTTCGATATTTTTTCTTTGTGATATCTTAATTTAAAAACAAGAGAGGGGCACCTGGGTGGTTCCGGCAATAAAGCGTCTGACTTCAGCTCAGGTCATGATCTCATGGTTCGTGGGATCAAGCCCCATATTAGGCTCACTGCTGTCAGCACAGAGCCCACTTTGGATCCTCTGTCTCCTCTTTCTCTGTTCCTCCTCTGCTGGTTCTCTGTCTCTATTTTCTCAAAAATAAATAAATAAACTAAAAACTTTTTAAAAAATATATAAACAGAAGAAAAATAAACATGTTACAGATTCCACCATTTCATGTTTTTTAATACTTTTCTAGCTTCACTCATTTACATTATCCCTTTGGCTCCTAAACGCATTTGAGTTTGCAAAGCTTGCTTTGGATAAAGACCATAAATGGTGGAACTTATTGGGGCGCCTGTATGGCTTAGTCAGCTAAGCATCCAACTCTTGATTTTGGCTCAGGTCATGACCTGACAGTTTAGTTTGTGAGCTCTGTGCTTACAGTAGAGAGTCTGCTCCTGCTGGGCGTTTTCTATCTCTGCCCCTTCCCCACTTGAGTTCAGGCACACACACGCACTCTCTCAGAATAAATAAACTTTTTTAAAAATGGTGGAATTTATTTCAAGGTTCATGCAATTTTAAACTTTAAAAAAATTTTTTTAATGTGTGTTTATTTTTGAGAGAGAGAGACACACACACACATCACAAGCAGGTGAGGGGCAGAGAGAGAGAAAGAGACGCAGAATCTGAAGCAGGCTCCAGGCTCTGAGCTGGACACAGGGCTCGAACCCATGAACCGTGAGATCATGACCTGAACCGAAGTCAGACACTTAACCCAGGACCCCCATACAGTTTTAGCTTTAATTTGGATAGTATAATGAATTAAATGTCCATATGTGTTCATTCAGCCCGTTAGCTATATCTGAAATTTATCTTCTCTTCTCCACTATTTGTCTGCTTACCACCAACTTTCTACTCTGAGCCGACTACCTAGACTGCTAACAGTGGCTCCGTTGTCTCTCCTCATCTGCTTTCTTTCTCAGATCCTTTTCCATGTAGCAGCCAAAGTGCCTTTTAATCTTAATTTCTGTTTTCTAAATTCTACTTTTTCCCCCATTGCTTTTTGAATAATTCCCTACAAAGCCCAGTATGACCTAACCCTGCCTTTTTCTCATCCATATCTTGGATGAATACTTTATGTTTTATATTTTTCTCAAAATAAGAAAAAAGCTCTTACCTTTTCTCTTCAGCTCAATGCCTTTGCACATGTTATCCCCTTTGCAGGAAATGGAGAGTTCTTCCCACCTGTTGCCTTAACCCCTCCCTGATCTCCCTAGTCTCACAGTTTAATTGTCACTTCTTCAAGCAAGCCTTTCTTGATCCCTAAGACTAAATTTGGTTCTCCTTGAAATGTTTTCATAGCACCTTGAACTTCTCCCTTTTTTTTTAATAGTTATTACATATTTTAATTTTATAATTGTTTGTGTTATTACCTCTTTCCTCTGCAAGAGTATCAATTTATCCCCTACTTCCTAAACATAGTGGCTAGCCCTTCATAAGCAAGCAATGAATCCCATGAATGGAATTATATATTCATTAATGAAAGTAATCTTTGGGGTTTGTTTGTTTTTCCCGTTAAGGGAGGAAGAAAGGGAAGATTTTGATACTAGCACTGAGAGCAAAGAAATCGAGCAAAAGGAACTTGATCAAGATACCGTCACTGAAGATGAAGATGACCCCGGATCACATAAAAGAGGCAGAAGGGGTAATACAGAAATTTCTTAAGGGCATACTTGCTTGTTTTTAATTAATAAGGCACATGATAATTCAGCTATGCTGAAATATGTATTAGATTACTTCCATTTATTATTCCTAGGTATGTTTGTTTTTAAATGCCAACTTATAGCAGTGTTAAGTTCCTTGAATGGTGACCATTTTGTTAAAAAATGGTGTTAGAAGTTACATTCTGTATTTATTCTCATGTTATTTATACTTTAGGGAAGAGAGACAATATTTATATTCTTTTAATAGGTCAGTTTCACATAACTTCAACTTCTGGTTAGCGAATTTTGTTGAGTTTGGTATTTACTACTTGATATTAGGCCAAACAGAAATTTTTATTCAATAGCCTACTCAACACTCATTGACTACCTTTTAGATGCAAGAAATACAAAGGTCAGTAATGCTTCTAATTGGTACCAAATGCCTGAGAATAGAAATCTACTGCCTTAAAATAGATTTATAAATTACTAGATCAAAGGGAACACATTTTTTGAAGGTGTTGATATAATTTACTTCTGAGGATCTTTAACCATCTTCATTTGACAACTACTAAAGGAGATTTATAAGTTATACCTGTAATTTCGATGGTATCTTTTTTTTCTACATTATTTTCTAAAATGTCTATTATAAAGTGGACAAAATCTCCAGTATCACAAAGGCTATATTTTCTGATTATAATGCAATTGATTTAGAAATCCAAAACAAAAAAACCTCATTTGATTAGAGCCTTAAAACATGCTTCTAATAGGTCAAAGTAGAAACCATAAGTGGACACTAGAAAGTGTTTAAAACTAATCAGTAATGAACAAAAGCTAATCAGTACTGCACATTAATACTTGTTGGATACAGAGTCTCTACTTAGTGGAAAATTTATAGGTGGTTTTTTTTTTTTAATGTTTTTTTATTTATTTCTGAGAGAGAGATAGCATGAGTAGAGGAGGGTCAGAGAGGGAGGAAGATACAGAATCTGAAACAGGCTCCAGGCTCTGAACTAGCTGTCAGCACAGAGCCCAATGTGGGGCTCAAACCCATGAACCATGAGATCATGACCTGAGCCGAAATCGGAAACTGAACTGACCGAGCCACCCAGGTGCCCAAAAATTTATAGTATTAATACATATTAGAAAAGAAGAAAGGCAAATTGAGCTAGGCATTCATTTAAGAAGTTAGAGGTAGAAAATACAATAATCCTTCCAGATAAAAGGAAACAATAGAAACAAGTTAGAAATTCATAAAACGTAAAACTGTAATAGAGGAGAACAGCAAAGGCAAAAATTGTTCTTTGAAAAAGCCAAAAATTTGTTCTTTTAATCTAGACAGACCTTTATTGAAATTGATTTGGAAAAAAGGGAAGTCTCAGTAAGGTTAGGGCTGAAAAGTTAAACAGCATAACTACAGATAAATTAGAAATTTAAAGATAAGGAAACAACAGTTTTATGGCAATAACTTTGAAAATGGAGGCGAAAAGGGTCACCCCTGTGGCTCAGTTGGTTAAGTGTCTGACTGTTTTAGCTCAGGTAATGATCTCACGTTCGTGAGTTCGAGCCCCACATTCATGTGGAGCCTGCTTGAGATTCTCTGTCTCCCCCTCTCTCTGCCCCTCCCCCACTTATGCCATCTTTGTCTCTCTGAAAAATAAAATAAATAAAGCTTTTTTAAAAAGGTTCAAAAAAAGAAAATGGAGGCAAAAATAAAGCAAAATCCTAGAAAAACACACATTATAAAAATGAATGCCTGAAAAAATTTAAAATGTGACTGGTCCTAAACCTTTAGATCTTGAATCAGTATTAAAAATTTCCTACCAAAAAAATGTCAGTCCTAGACAACTTTATAGATGAACTTCGCGAAATTTTAAAGAAGCAGATAATTTTGTTTCATGTTTGTTTATTGTGAGAGCAAACAGGATGGACAGAGAGAGAATCTCAAGCAGGCTCCTCACGCAGCTAGTGCATAGCCCAAAACAGGGCTTAGTCTCATGATCACAAGATGATGACCTGAGCCAAAATCAAGAATTGGACACTCAGCGTCTGGGTGGCTCAGTCGGTTAAGCACCCAACTTCAGCTCAGGTCATAATCTCATGGTTCATGGCTTCAAGCCCTATGTCGGGCTCTGTCCTGACAGCTAGCTCAGAGCCGGGAGCCTGCTTCTGATTCTGTGTCTCCCTCTCTCTCCGACCCTCCCCTGGTCACGCTGCCCACCCCCTCAGAAATAAATAAAACATTAAAAATTAAAAAAAAAAAAAGAATTGGACGCTCAATCAACTGAGCCACCCAGATGCCCTAAAGAAGCAGATAATTGTAATCTTATATACAAACACTTTCAAGCAAAAGAAATCGAAGAAGTAACTCCCCAGTCATCTAAGCGATGGGACAGTGACTGAAACAAAAGAAGTTCAATTCTTCAACACACCATAAAAGGCCTGGCAGGTCACCAGGGATCCAGTCTCTTCATGTCTTGCTAGTACTGCCATCCATAGGGTTTTGCTGCCATTTTCATGTTCAAAATGATTTATCCCAATGTCTCCATTCTGGCTAGTTGAACAACGGGAAATGCAGAGAGAGGTACAACCCAGAGGTTACATATAATGCTTCTGCTCTCATCTCTTTGGCCAGAAGTTTCCAATGTAGCCATGCCCCCTGGAGAAACATTTCCTGCTAGAAAGTGTCCTCCTTTTGAGTTGCTAGGTACCCAACTAAACATTAGAGGTTCTGTTACCTAAAATCATTGGTTAGTAAACCTCAGCCCATTGGCCAAATCTACCTTGCTTGTTTTTATATAATCCATAAGATAAAAATGGTTTTTACATTTTTAAATAATTGGGGAAGAAAGATGATATTTTGTGATATGAAAATTATATGAAATTCAGATTTCAGTGACCATAGTTTTAATTGAACACAGTCATGTTTGTTCATTTACATATTGTCTGTGGCTGCCTTCATGCTACAGTGGCACAGTAGAGCAGGTGTGAGCAGAAACCATATGGTCCACCAAACCTAAAAATATTTACTAGCTAGACCTTTATAAAGGTAGTTTATTAACTCCTGCCTTAGAGAAAGGACTGAATGTATGTTGTAAAATAACAGACTCTGTCTCACTCTCCAGTATGGAGATGACAGTTTTTTGTGTGTCCCTTGTATTGTAAGTAAGTAAGCATACCAGTTTCATATCAGCATAGAATGTTAGTCTGTTCATGCGCCATAATAAAATATTGCAGACTGGGTGGCTTAAACAGAAATTAATTTTCTCACAGTTCTGTAGGCTGGTAGTCCAAGATCAAGGTGCAAGCAGGGTTGGTTTCTGATGAGGCCTTTTTCAGCTTGATACAGCACCTTGTCATTGTGTCTTCACATGACCATTCATCTGTGCCCACAGGTGAAGTGAGTGAGCACTCTAGTTCCTTTCTTTTTTCTTCTTATAAGTACCTCAGTCCTGAATTAGGGTCCCACTCTCTGAACTCATTTTACCTTAATTACCTCCTTAAGGACCCTGTCTCCAAATATAGCCACATTGGGATTTAGGATTTCAACCTATGAATTTGGGGGACATTCAGTTTGGTCCATCATTCATAGTAACTTGGGATATATATTTTTCTGATGAAAATTTAAAATGTGATGATGATCAAATGTTTCAATTATAGGGAAAAGGGGACAAAACGGGTTTAAAGAATTTACAAGACAAGAAGAGGTCAACTGTGTAACGAGAGAGCCTCTTACTGCTGATGAAGAAGCAGCTTTAAAACAGGAACATCAGCGAAAAGAGAAGGAGCTCTTGGAAAAAATCCAAAGTGCCATAGCATGTACCAATATCTTTCCCTTGGGCCGAGACCGCTTATATAGGCGATACTGGATTTTCCCTTCTATTCCTGGATTATTTATTGAGGAAGATTATTCTGGTCTCACTGAAGACATGCTGTTGCCTAGACCTTCATCATTTCAGAACAATGTACAGTCTCAAGATCCTCAGGTATCCACTAAAACTGGAGAGTCTTTGATGTCTGAATCTACCTCCAACATTGACCGAGGTCCATGTGATGATTCTGCGCAGCTGCCAAAACCAGTGCATAAGCCGAACCGGTGGTGCTTTTACAGTTCTTGTGAACAGCTAGACCAGCTGATTGAAGCTCTTAATTCTAGAGGACATAGAGAAAGTGCCTTAAAAGAAACTTTGTTGCAAGAGAAAAGCAGAATATGTGCACAGCTAGCCCATTTTTCTGAAGAGAAATTTCATTTTTCAGGTAAATTTTCACTGAAAACGAAATTCTTTACTTTTTCTCTCCCCATAATCTCTGGTTCAGGATTAAACATCTGTCAAGCTATTAGAGCATATTTAAAACATCTTCTGGGGCGCCTGGGTGGCTCAGTCGGTTAAGTGTCTGACTTTGGCTCAGGTCACAATCTCACAGTTTGTGGGTTCGAGCCCCGCATTGGGCTCTGTGCTGACAGCTAAGAGCCTGGAGCCTGTCTTCAGAGTCTTTATCTCCCTCTCTAGCTAACCCTCTCCTGCTCATGCTGTCTCTCTCTGACTCTCAAAAATAAATAAAAAACATTTTTAAAATATTTTTTTAAAAAAGACGTCTTCTGTCTTCTCTTTCATTTAGACCATGTTCTCAGTTTGCAAGTCAGTGAATGTTCTCCAGTTAGAGAGACAAGATTTCACTAGGTTCCATTTGGATTATGAGGAGTGGTAGTGTGGGAAGATTCATCCTCTTTCCAGTCTCATTCCTTGATCAGTAGACTCTGAGTACGCAAGGCACTAAGTTTAGACAATTAGTTTTAGACAGTAGACATGATAGTGAGTTCAGTCCCTAAGCATTTGAGCTGAGGGTCCAGGATGGTTTCCATTAGTCACATCTTTGGAGATTGTCTGCAAGGGCAGATCGGGTAGCAGCATTCCCTGTATGATGGCTGGTTCATTGATAACAGGTAAAAGAAAGTAATAAGGCATTTTTGGGTATAAGCTTTCGTATTACTAAGTGAGATTCTCTAGGTAAAGAACTCTTAAAATTAGGGGCATGTTGCTATGACTACTTTAGTTCTCTTCAGAATTGAAAACTATAAATCACAATTCATTAACAGATTTATTGAGATTAGTTCATATGCTATACAGTTCACTCATTTGAAGTGTACGGTTCAGTGATTTTCATTATTTCAGATATGCAACCATCACACAGTCAATTTTAGAACATTTTTATCCCCTCAAAAAGAAACCCCACATTTGTTTTCCGTCTGTAAATTTCCCTGTCTGGACATCTTATGTGAATGGTAGCATGTAATATATGGTCTTTTGTGACTGGCTTCTTTCACTTAGCATAATGTTTTCAATGTGCATCCAAGTAGTAGCACATGTCAGTACTTCATACCTTCTTATGACCAAATGATATTCCATTATATAGATATATACCACATTTTATTTAATTATATGTTGGTTGATGGATGTTTCTGTTGTTTCCACATGTTGGCTGTTAGGAATAATGCTGCTATAAATGTTTGTGTACAAGTTTTTATGTCAACATGTGTTTTCATTTCTCTTGAATACCTAAGAGTGAAATTATTGGGTCATATGGTAATTCTGTTTAATCATTTGAGGAACTGCCATACTGTTTTCCAAAGCAGCTACACCATTCTGTATTTCTGCCAACAGTGTATGACGCTTAAAATTTTTCCATGTCCTTGTCAACAGTTGTTGTTATCTGACTTTTAGATTCTAGTCATTTTAAAGGTATGAAGTGATACTTTTTTTTTTTTTAGTAAAAGAACTATTTATTTTTTTATTTTATTTTATTCTTTTTACAAATAGTTTATNAGTGATACTTTATTGTGACAGTTTTTGGTGTGTATTTTCCTAAAGACCAGTAATGCTGAGCATCTTTTCATGGTCTTATTGGCCATTTGTATATCTTCCTTAAAGAATAATCTGTTCAAATCCAGTGCCCATTCTTTTTATTGAGTTGTAAAAGTATATTTTAGACACAAGTTCCTCATCAGATGTCTGCTGCCCCCTTTTCTGCACTTTAGAACTAAGTGTTTTTATATCCATTATCTCACTATCATAACTGTCACATTGGGAAACTTGTATTTTTAATAAGAAAATAATAATAAAGGTATTGATAACTATTTCAGACAAACCTCAAATCGATAGCAAACCTACCTGTAGTCGGGGACGATCTTCCACTGCATATGATTCATCTCAGATGTCTGCAGAAAGACAGCTTGAATTGAGGCTGAGAGATTTTCTTTTGGATATTGAAGACAGAATCTACCAAGGAACATTAGGAGCGATCAAGGTTGGTACCTGTTCACATTTTTAGTTTGCCTAATTACCAAAGTTTTGGTCATTTTTGTTAACTTATTTGATATAGGCAAGCCATGTGTGGTTTAAATAAATACATGAGAATGATAATATTTTTATGAAAACTAAGTTAGTGCCCCTGTATCAAAATACTAATATGTGGATAGAAATCTTTCTTAAATGTACTATTATGGCTATCTGCTTTCTTAAACAGAATTTAATGAACATAATTGATATTAATTTTTAGTATTTTTAAAATAGCTGTTTTGTGGTATTTTCATCCGAGATGTTAAAATGTGTAAGGATATTTTCTTCTTCCTTGACTAGCTCCTGCCTGCTCTGCTGAGTCTGGTTTGTTTATTGGTTTCTTTGTTACCTTTTTAAAATCTGTAAGTAATTCATGCTTGATACGTGTGTTCTGTTCATTCCTTTACTATCATCCGTCACTTTTTGCTATCAGGTGACCAATCTCAGAATTGTTTATGATTTCCCTATATAGTGAGGTACTAAAGCTTCCATCTATAAATGATATGAATTCCATTTTGGCCACTTAGTAACCTTATTTTTAGACCCCTTTTTGATTTACAATCTGTTCTAGAATATTCATGAATTTTTCATATGTACATTGAATCTCATACTTCTTAGGAACAACATATGCCATTTTCCCATGTTGGTAAACTTGGGTTTTGTTACAGGTTACAGATCGTCACATCTGGAGATCGGCATTAGAAAGTGGACGATATGAGCTGTTGTGTGAGGAAAACAAGGAAAATGGGATCATTAAAACTGTGAATGAAGATGTAGAAGAGATGGAAATTGATGAGCAAGCAAAGGTCATAGTAAAAGACAGGTATGGAAAGGATTTTTCTAAAGTAACTCACTTTTCCTTGCCACTCTAATTTCATGGTTCTTTTTAGTAAAGGTTTCTTTTTCTTCCAAAAATTGTTTTAAAATCTTACCATGAGGACTTTTAATACTTATAACCACTGAAATAATTTTCCTCAACCACAAGCTCTCTTTTACTCCACTTTGTGCTAGTGCAGCCAAAAGACAGCTTGTTAGGATGATGATAATTTCTCAAATCTAAAATAAAAAACTCTTTGAATCTAAGGTTTTATTAATTTCAGAAAGTAACTTCATACTGTCCATTTTTCTGTAGGACAACTTAGTAAATTGTGTTGGGCTTCAATTTTATTTGAATTATTAAACAGAATCTCTATCTGTATATCTGTAGATAGATGCTTTGACATCCTTAGAGTTCTTCTTGGATAACTCTCCTTAAGGAGTTTATTATTGAGAAGGAATGGGAAAGAGACATTAAGCTAGCAGCTCTGAAACAGGGTAAGAGGTCTGGTAGAAGCAGATACCCTATGCAAGGGTAGTACACAGGAGGCTCCTTGTCTTTGTAGAGCATGGAAGACAGCACAGGAAGTGCCAGCGGAAGTGACTGAGAGCCTGAGACCTAAAGGTGGAGAAGATGTACTAGGGGGCTTGGGGGAGAGGGCGTAGTACTAAAGGCTTTGAGCGAATAGGTTTATACACTTAAATGATCATTTTAGCTGCAGCATGGAGATTTATTGCAAAGGGAATAAGACTGGAGGCTAAGAAACTATTTGGGAGACAGCTGTAAGTATCCCACCCAGTAAAAGTTGAAGAAAGAGATATCGAGGGAAGCTATCTGGTCTGCTTATCCTTAAGGCCCACCACTGGGTCATCTCCCTAAAGCCTTTCCCCTAACCCTTGTCTCATCCACCTTTCCTCCAAATATTTGCCCTTTTGACCTTAAAGGACTTGCTATTTAGTTATGCTCTTGATTCATGTATTTATCTCCTTTTCCTGCTAGCTTATCTGATATCCTTTGAGATTGGGGAAACTATTTTTTACATAGTTGTGAGTAAACACTTGGGGGAGTAGACTCAAGTTTTACCTAACAGTGTTTTTAAGTACCATAAACTCTTCCATGTTTTCATTGTAGACTTCTGGGCATAAAAACAGAAACTCCAAGTACTGTCTCAACTAATGCAAGTACACCACAATCAGTGAGCAATGTGGTTCATTATCTGGCAATGGCACTTTTTCAGATAGAGCAGGGCATCGAACGGCGTTTTCTCAAAGCTCCACTTGGTAAGTATCAATTTTTACTTCAAAATATTATTTGTATTTTAAATGATTTTGAAATTGCCCTTTAATAGAAGTTTTTGGGCTGATGCAAAAAAATTGGCTAATTTGAAAAGCTTGAGATTATATTTTCACTTTAAAACCTGAGTTCTTTCAGGTGAGACTTTTAAAAATAATACTGAGGTACTTTTTATTGTAGATACTGATCTTTAATGACTGTCTTTTTAACTATTTCTGTTAATGCTTTCTTTTGTGTATAAGTTTCATCAAAAGAAAGATTACCAAAATCTGTGACTAGCCAGATCCTGAATAATCAAAAATTGTAAATAAGTATTTCTCTTCTTATTTAAAACGGAATCCCAAAGAAGCTACTTAAATGTCCACCCCTGGAGGCTTAACAGTGTGGGTCACTAACCTGAGCACTGTATAAAAAGCACTAAATCAGAAATACCAAGTGTTGGGGAACCTGGGTGGCTCAGTTGGTTTAAGCAAGCAGCCGACTTCAGCTCAGGTCATGATCTCACGGTTTGTGGGTTCGAGCCCCACATTGGGCTCTGTGCTGACAGCCAGCTCAGAGCCTGGAGCCTGTTTCAGATTCTGTATCTCCCTCTCTCTGACCCTCCCCTGCTCACGCTGTCTCTCTCTGTCTCTCAGAAATAAATAAAACATTAAAAAAAGAAAGAAAGAAATACCAAGTGTTTCTTTTTTAAAAATTTTTTTGATGTTTATTTTTGAAGGAGAGAGAGACAGTGTGAGCAAGGGAAGGAGGGAGGGCAGGGGGGGGGCGGGGAGACACGGAATCCAAAACAGGCTCCAGGCTCTGCACTGTCAGCACAGAGCCTGACATGGGGCTCAAACTCCCGAACTGCGAGATCATGACCTGAGCCAAAGTCAGAGGCTTAACCAACTGAGCTACCCATGTGCACCCAGAAATACCAAGTGTTAAATACAAATGAGGAAATGCTCTATAATTTATGGCCAGGATGATAGAAATAATACTATCTGGATCATGTTTTAGCAGTTTATTAAATTAATATGCTTTTAGGGACTAAGCTAGGAATATAATCACCATGTCTTTTTATTTTTTTTTTAATATTTTTATTTATTTCTAGGAGAGAGAGAGACAGCGTGAGCAGGGGAGGGTCAGAGAGAGAGGGAGTCACAGACTGAAACAGGCTCCAGGCTCTGAGCTGGCAGTCAGCACAGAGCCTGACGCGGGGCTCGAACCCACGAACCGCAAGATCATGAGCTAAGCGAAAGTCGGACGCTCAACCGACTAAGCCACCCAGGCGCCCCTATAATCACTATGTCTTTAAGAAAATGTTTCAAGTTCCAAATGAATTTTCATGCCCTAGCTGCCTCTACTTCCCTGTGGCTAATTTTACATTAATTTATAGTTTATCATATTCAAGATAGTTTGTATCTCAGTAGTGGGGTGCTAGAAGAAACAGGTTTTTTTTGTTTGTTTGTTTTTTAAATATTTTTATTTATTTCTAGGAGAGAGAGAGAACGCACGTGAGCAGGGGAGGGTCAGAGGAGAGAGGGAGACACAGACTCCGAAATAGACTCCAGGCTCTGAGCTGGCAGTCAGCACAGAGCCCGACGTGGGGCTGGAACCCACGAACCGCGAGATCATGACCTAAGCGAAAGTCGGACGCTTAACTGACTAAGCCACCCAGGCGCCCCTAGAAGAAACAGTTTTTAAAACCATATCTTTTTGGTCCCATATTGAGAAAGCAACTTGAATAGACTAAAATCCTTTAACATTTTTTTAACATTTATTTATTTTTGAGAGACAGAGCATGAGTGGGGGAGGAACAGAGAGAGAGAGACACACACAGCATCTGAAGCAGGCTCCAAGCTCTGAGCTCTCAGCACAGAGCCCGATGCAAGGCTCGAACCCACAAACTGTAAGATCATAACCTGAGCCAAAGTTGGACACTTAACTGAGCTACCCAGGCGCCCCAAATCCTTTCCAAATTATTTGAATATTGTTGAATAGTAAGAACAAAAATTTCTTAAATGTATGGTGCTATCAGAATGTGAATATACTTTTTAAATGTCTGCTTTCAAATTGAAGAGTTTATGGCCAGTATCTCATTGTTCTAATAAGCCTATTCATATTTTTTATAAATTGGTAGTTCTACCATGAACTTAATAATTCACTTTTCAGATTGAAAAATAGCAGTTGTAGAAATAAATACACATGATCAAAGCTCACAAAAATATTACTTTATATTTGTTATATTACTCTTATTTCCCTGTCTTCAATATTTCTTAATGCTTTCTGTGTCTAAATTGAATTACATGTACAAGAAATTTCTTACAAGCACATGTGAATCTATAATTACTTCAATTAAAATTTCAATTGACAGTTATTTGTGAACTATGTAGCTCTTGTAAATATATCACTATTACTCATTTTTGTTTGGGTGGGGGGTTTTTGTTTGTTTCTGAGACACACACACACACACACACACACACACACACACGGCATGAGCAGGGGAGGGTCAGAGAGAGAGGGAGATACAGAATCTGAAACAGGCTCCAGGCTCTGAGCTAGCTGTCAGCACAGAGTCTGATGCGGGGCTTGAACCCACAAACCATGAGATCATGACCTGAGCTGAAGTAAGGCGCTTAACCAGCTGAACCACCCAGGTGCCCCCCACTACTACTCATTAAACTTGTGATTCCATAAGAGATAAGACACAATTCTGCTGATTTTCCATTTCTGAAATTGCTATCATTTAAAGTTGTTTATAAATTCAAGGAGAAAAAAGTCGAATTGCTTAGTGTGTCCATATTTTCATCAGTACATCTTATTAGAAACTTAGACAAAGGAAAAGTTAACATTGGGGAATGTTGCAACTAATATCTAGTAGTTTATAGGAGAGCTGAGAGCTATAGTATTCTTTATGCTGGTTTGTATATAGCAGTGTTGTAACATTCATTTCATCCTAAGAGATAAAAAGGAGCAATTTCAATTTGAAGTCTTAAAAAAAATAGGTGAAACAAGAAAAATTTAACTTTAGTGTTAAATACTGATCAAACTTAGATGTTGATCATTTATAATATGGATGTTACCATCTACCATTGCTGCCACATAAAAAATTAATAGAGTAATTGATGTCTGTAGCTTTTTTATATTATGTTTAAGCCTTTGGAGGGTCTGTGTTGACTGGGACAACAAGAGATAAAGATGTCTCTGGGTTTTTAAGATAATCTATTTTTTTTTTTAATGTTTATTTTTGAGAGAGACAGAGCATGAGTGGGGGAGGGGCAGAGAGTGAGGGAGACACAGATCCAAAGCAGTCTCCAGGCTCCAAGCTGTCAGCACAGAGCCAGATGTAGGGCTCAAACTCACAAGCTGTGAGATCATGACCTCAGCCAAAATCAGATGCCCAGCCAGTGGAGCCACCCAGGTGCTCCTAAGATAATCTAAATATTTAGGTCAAGGTAATCAAGAACATCCTTTATCTGGGAGAGAAATGGGGGTTCCACTTTATGAATTTTTGAGATAGAATATATTAAATTCTATATATATTTAATATATTAAAATTCTCCATTCTTGTGATTATTTTTCAACATAGCAAATTTACTGTGATAGGAATTTTTCCAGTTTAGCTTCAGAGATTATTTCGGTTTATTGAGGAAACAAGAAAGAAAAATTCTACTTATGTTCCACTTTCCTTAGTATGTCCCTTTTATTTACTAACTAATGACATTAATAAAACTAGGCTTTTTTAACTTGAGGAAGATAATCATATTTGAATTACTTTAGGTAAGATATGTGAGGACTGTTGGTCAGTCTAGTGTGAGAGATGATAAATTTTTAACTTTTTAAAGAATTTTGGGTTTTTAAAGAATTATGATTTTACTTTCTATGTTGCTGAGCACTGGTTTGAATATTTAGCTTTTGAAGGAAAACCATGGGTTTAGTATTTTTGGAAAGCATTGGGGTTGGGGACAAGCTTATAAAACAATATCTTCTTCCTAGCATTTTCCTTTCTTCATTTCATACCTCAGATAATGAAACTTAAAAACTGGTATATAGGGGCTCCTGGGTGGCTCAGTCAATTGAGCATCTGACATCGGCTCAGGTCATAATCTCACGGTTGGTGAGTTCGAGCCCCACATCAGGCTCTCTGCTGTCAGCATGGAGCCCACTTCAGATCCTCTGCACCACTCTCTCTGCACCTCCCCTGCTCATGCTTTCTCTCAAAAAGAAAAAACATTTTTAAAAACTTGGTATATAAGAAGTTGACATTGGTGTATCTCTAATAATTAATACTTAATTATTAGGGAAAAGGATGAACAGTAATGGAAGGTATGTTTACTTATTTTGCGTATGATATTTATTTATAGCATTTTTTTTTCTAGAATAGAGAGAATTAGAATACGTGGGAGGTTTTTTTTGTGTTGTTTTATCCCCTGGAGATACCTACATAGCATGGTCACATGGGTTACTGTATATTGGCAGTTAAGCGTCCAACTCTTGATTTCAGCTCATGGGTTCTTGCAGTTCATGGGTTCGAGCCTCACATTGGACTCTGCGCTATCAGAACTCTGCTTGGGGTTCTCTCTCTCTCCTTCTCTCTGCACCTCACCCATTTGCTCTCTCTCTCTCAAAATAAATTAGAATAAACCTTTGAAAAGAAAAAAATAGAATATTTAAAAGTAGATGGGATAAAAATTGGACCTTGAGCTACCACTGGTTTAATTTTATTAAAGCACCACTTTGATCAAAACCCATAACGTTTTACCAACCTTTGAGTTCACAATCATTCAAACAGACTTTCAAAATTCCAGAGGTTTTTCACAATTTGTCTTTTTCTTCCACTCTCCCACATTGGCCTATGCAAATTTATTTCTCCCACTTACCAATTAGAATATCCTCTGATTTACCCAGAAAGATTTCTTCAAGATCTTTGAACTAGTAATTTTTATTGCCTCCTTCCTTAGAGGTTCTACTCAGGCCAGAACTTTTCATGGAACTTTTCATTATCAAAACACCAAGGTAAATAGAAAACACAAAATGAAAGGGTAGAAATAAAATAAAGACTGTATTATGAGATTTCCCACATGGCTAATATTGCTTTTTAGCTTTACCTAAAGGGCCATTTGACCCATTCATTTTTTCCCTCTCTCATTGAGGTATTATTATTGGAGGTTCTGATGCTTCTTCAAACTCCTTGGTTATATTTTCAGATGTTTATTTCTTAAATACCTCAGGTCTTTCTCAGTCAGATTTTGCTGGCTCTTCCTTGTAGTGTTTTGTTTTCACATGTGCATTGTGGGTTTTGACTGTTAACTCTCACTCCTCAGAACTTGATCTGTGGAAATTTCTTCAGAGAGAATGTGTAAAGATGTGTACTTGGTTCTGCCATTCGCCTGAGGTTGCTGCCAACCTGAACCTGCTTTAAAAATCTCAGGTTTTAAACTGTTTCAGGCATTGCTTATAGTTACATATCCTCGGGGTAGATTTATTTTCCCGTTCTACCCAAAACCAAGGTCCAGATCCTTGTTACATCTTTCCTTCTTCATGGTATCTTTTCCCACCCTTATACTTAAAGGTATAGCCTTCTAGTGTCCTAGCTTTTCAGAAAGGACTGAATGCATTGAGTGAGCCCTCAATTCCATGTCCTGTCTCTCTCAACCTGCCTAACAGTCAAACAGGAGCTCCAAGACTCACTGGTATTTGGCAGGTCTGTTCCTTTATGACTTCAGCTTTTCACGTGTATCTTCGTATAAAAAATTTCTTAAAGGTAGGGACCATAGAATACACTTGTGTCATATCTTCTAAATTGTTGCACATAGGAGGAACAATATAATTCAAGAATAATGTTAACACTAACAGCATTTACTCTTGCATGACAGGCATTTTATTTGTCTTATGTATATTATCCCACTTAATCTTCCCAACAGTTCTCAGAGTAGATAGTATCCACATATTACTCTTGAGGAACCTAAGCACAGAGGAGTTAAGTAATTTGCCCAAGCTCACATAGGGGAGCTAGTACTCACCTCAAGGCAGAATGCCATTCTTTTAACCATTCTTTTAACCATTATGCTATGGCCCAGGAGGACTTTTTTTTTTTTTTAAGATAATAGTAGGAAGTATGGCATATTAGGAACAAATTATGTACAGAGTCTTATATACCTTGTGGAATTTTGACATTATATGGCAGTCCCTTCATAATTGAGTATAATGTCTTAAGACAACTAAGATGGTATCAATAATTGAAGTTTTTTAAATTTCTTTTAAATTTTATGTTTGAAAGACAGTGTGTGCCAGGAGAGGTAGTGGAGGCGGGGATGGAGGGTGGGCAGAAAATCTGAAGTGGGCTCAAGGGTTGAAGTCACTAACTGTGAGATCATGACCTGAGCTGAAGTCAGACACTCAACCGACTGAGCTACCCAGGCGCCCCAACAATAATTGAAGATGGAAATCACATACCAGTGTAAAATGATAGACTGACTAGATTAATGGCATCTAATGAAATGACACTTAATAAATTTTTAGTCCAGAAGATAAAGAGGAATGATGTTATTAAGGACAGAAAGTTTCAAACATTTCTATATAAATATTGGTCTTGAAAGTTCTTTGGGAGATGGGGTATTAGCATTTTTTTATTTACCTCATTTAAAAAAATTTTGTTTTTATTTTTTTTTAATGTTTTATTTATTTCTGAGAGAGAGACAGCGTGAGCAGGGAGGGTCAGAGAGGGAGATACAGAATCTGAAACAGGCTCCAGGCTCTGAGCTGGCTGTCAGCACAGAGCCCGATATGGGGCTTGAACCCAACAAACCATGAGACCACGACCTGAGCCAGAGTCAAACGCTTAACCACCTAAGCCACCCACACGCCGGTAAAAAATATTTTCTTAGAGGGGAGCCTAAGTGGGTCAGTTGATTGAGTGACAATTTGGGCTCAGGTCATGATCTCACGGTTAATGAGTTCACGCCCTGCATCAGGCTCTGTGCTGTCAATGCAGAGCCTGCTTTGGATCCTTGGTCTTCTTCTCTCTCTACCCCTCGCTCATGTTGTGTCTCAATCTCAAAAATAAACACAAAATATTTTTTCTTAGAAGACAATAGAGTTGGCATTTTACAGAATTAATATTTTTAATAATAGCTTCATTGAGATATAATCCCCATATATAAAATTGATCCTTTTAAAAAGTGTATAATTCAGCAGGTTTTAGTATATTCACAGTTGTGCAGCCATTCACCACAATCTAATTTCAGAAAATTTTCATCAGCCCCAAAAGCAACCTCACATATGATTGACACTTAGAAGTCCACCTTTTATCTGAAAAGAGGAAGTAATATTCTTGATTTAAATCAGTAGTAACTGACTTGTAATCATGTTTAGCAAGTCCTCTAAATTAGGTCAAGATTTGATAACAGAGACTAGATTGAGAACACATTGCCTAAGTTATTTTTCTCTTTTAACTATTGAAATCTTGAAGCATTTGATATACAGATTTAAATAATTCCTTATGTCATAAACAAGATATGACTCAGCAAATATTTTCTGTAACATGAAGTTTTTATTTTTAATATCAACATGATCTTTTCGTTAAGTATTAGAAAAACTTTAAAATCAAATCTGTTTAAACTACCAAGAAAATAGTTCTAGGAGATGTCTAAGGTTTGTCTAGAAACTTTAATCACTTTACCTTTTCTTTTAAGATGCCAGTGACAGTGGACGTTCTTATAAAACAGTCCTGGACCGTTGGAGAGAGTCTCTCCTTGCTTCTGCTAGTCTATCCCAAGTCTTTCTTCATCTCTCCACCTTGGATCGTAGTGTGATATGGTCTAAATCTATACTGAATGCTCGTTGCAAGATATGCCGAAAGAAGGGTGATGCTGAAAACATGGTACTTTGTGATGGCTGTGATCGGGGTCATCATACCTACTGTGTTCGACCAAAGCTAAAGGTATTTTTTCCTTCTTCTAATTCTTAGATTAGAATTGAATCATTAAGATTTTGAGTGATAGATGATTAATGATCATTTCTGTGATTTGTCAGACTGTGCCTGAAGGAGATTGGTTTTGTCCAGAATGTCGGCCAAAGCAACGTTCTAGAAGACTCTCCTCTAGACAGAGACCATCCTTAGAAAGTGATGAAGAGATGGAAGACAGTATGGAAGGTGAGGATGATGAGGTTGATGATGATGATGAAGAGGATCAAAGTGAGGAGGAAGAGTATGAGGTAGATCAAGATGAAGAAGACTCACAAGAAGAGGAAGAAGTCAGGTAAGTCCTTGCAATAAAATGAGAGTTTGTGAGTCTTAAGTAGACAGTCTCTTGACTCCTCAAATATAAATGGAACGGTTGGGGGCCTTAACTTTCTTAAAAACTGATAGGTAATAAGTTCCCTGAAGTTATCCTTGGTTTAGTATTATAAGTATTTGAAGTTATTCCTGAGGAAATGTAATAGCTCTATGAGCCTACTTAGATCATAAAATCAAATATGACCTCAAGTTTGGACAGGAATACCAATTCAGACTCCTGTTAAGTTTGATTTTACTTAATTTTATGCCTAAAGCAGCAAATAAGCATTCCAGAGAATATTCATGAGATAAAGATGAATGCACCTCCCCAGTGCCCTTCAGAATTATACTCAAATATTGGTGATGTTGGCCTCTACAAAGAGAAAGAGACATGCCAGGAAGCATGTTGTATTGTTATGCTTCTACCACATTAGTACCCAGCAGCAACTTCTATATACTACCATATAGCCCAATACTCTGCAACTTAAGCAAGCTGTGCCACCCAGGCCTGATGAGCGAGTTGGGGGCCTGGCTGTTCCAGCTGTGGCAGCACTAGAGCATTCTCCCTTTATTTGTGCCTTTTTAACATTTGAACCCCATTCATGTGGAATCAGGAACATGAAGGTGAAGGAAGGGCAATTTAGAACTGACAAAGTACAAAAAGGCCAGTCTGAGGAGGGTAAGTAGAGCTACCCCATCTACTTTAAACAAGCTGTTTTTGTTTTTGTTTATTTGCGGGGAGGGCGGGGGGTGTTTTTAATGTTTGTTTATTTTTGAGAAAGAGAGACAGAACAAAAGCAGGGTAGGGACAGAGACAGACAGAGACATAGAATCCAAAGTGGGCTCCAGGCCTTGAGCTGTCAGCACAGAGCCTGACACGGGGCTCAAACCCATGAACCATCAGATCATGACCTGAGCTGAAGTCAGACGCTTAACCAACAGAGCCAACCAGGCATCCCTACAAGTTGTTGTTTTTGAATAGCTCCAAATAGCAGAGGCTGTCGTCCTGTAGATTATAAGGGCGGTATTTGTGTTAAACATAAGGATGATACATAAAACTAATAGGCAACCAACGGAATGGGAAAAGATAGTTGCAANTAATAATAATAATAAAAGCTATGAAAAGATACAAAAAGGGGGAAAAAACATAAGAATGATAAAGAATTTGGGAAATTCTTGGAAATATTTCAGGTAAACTGGAAGTCCAGGTATTTGGGGAGATGTACAAAAAGAGGCCTACTGGAATTGTTTGACCCTTGTCTACAATTGAAAGGCAATTAAAAGAGTAAATCTAGAGTTGCCTGGCTGGCTCACTCATTGGAGTACGAGACTCTTGATCTTAGGGGCGTGAGTTTGTGAGTTCTAGCCCCACATTGGGGTTAGAGTTTACTAAAAAATAATAATAATAAAATTGAAATTAAAGGGTGAACCTAGTTTTGTATTTTACAGTAAGAAGCAGAAGATGCAAAGAGTGTCTTAACATAGTATTCAGGAACCATAGGTTTAAGGCCTACTTTAGTTGCAGTCATTGACCAAAACTGTAGGTTACCTCAGCATCAGTGGTAATGAAAAGTGATGAAAAACTGTTACCGTAAGGAGACAAAAGAAATGTATATAGAACTCATTGGTTGAATAGTAGAACAAGGGGAATAGAAATAATCTTGATTCATCATTTCTCTGTACAATAATTATGTTTTCAAACAATATTTACAGCCCACCAAAACGAGGAAGACCACAAGTTAGATTGCCAATTAAAACAAGAGGGAGACTTTGCTCTTCTTTCTCAAGTCGTGGCCAACGACACGATCCTGGAAGATATCCTTCAAGGAGTCAGCAGAGTACACCCAAAACAACTGTTTCCTCTAAAACCACTGGTAGAAGCCTTAGAAAGATAAAATCTGCTCCTCCAACAGAAACTAAATCTTTAAGAATTGCTGGTCGTTCTACTCGCCAGAGTTATGGCCCACTGCAAGCAGATGTGTTTGTGGAACTACTTAGTCCTCGTAGAAAACGCAGAGGAAGGAAAAGTGCTAATAATACACCAGAAAATAGTCCCAACTTCCCTAACTTCAGAGTCATTGCCACAAAGTCAAGTGAGAAGTCAAGATCTCTAAGTGTTGCTTCAAAACTTTCTCTCCAAGATAGTGAATCCAAGAGAAGAGGAAGGAAAAGACAATCTACAGGTATGAAGAAGTCTAATTTAAACTATTCTTACCTAAGAAAATGGAATAATTTAAAAAGATTGGTGTTGAGATACTTTGAATCATTTTTTAAAAACTGTCACTAAGATATACAAAGTTATTAGGGAGCAACCTGGCCTAAAGCATAATGTTCATTAGAAGGGGTAGCTAGCCATTTGGGGAATAAGGTAAATTATATTACCAGTATTTTTCTAGTAGTGTAGCAAGATAGTTGTGAGAAATTTTCAGTGTTCTGTTTCTAATGGAGAGATTTGGCCAACATTTAAACAGTCTCAGTATAACATATTATAACATTTCGTTCTCTTCCATTCTTTCCTCCTTTAAAACACACATATTCGTCATAACCTACACAGGCTACATTGGGTTATTTGGTTAAGTTTCCTATCTGACATACTGAATTTAGGGGTAGGGGAGAGCTGGGAGGGTGATATTTTTAGGGAGTGATCATCAGCTATCTTTTTAATTCTGATAATCATTTTTTAAAATAGTAATCTTTATCCCATATAATCTCTTCAATCCTATTCTTTTTTTTTCCTTTAGTGTCTGTAGAAATAAAACTGATATTTCCAAAAAATAAAATAAAACATAAAAAGCATTAGTGTTCCTTGAAGAATTATAGAGAGGGTGTATTGCAGTATTCAAACATATGACAGGATTCAGGAATCCATTAGTGAAAAAATGTGAGACTCATTAGTCTGTATGCAGTTACCACTGGATTGTTGGGTTTGGGGGCTTTTATCAGATAACTTGGCACTGAGATCTAAGTTAGCTTTTCCTATCCCCTCATCTGTTTTGCTCTTCCCCAATTCTGAACTTCAGGCTACTTGGAAAAAAATAGTACACCTGAAACATTTGTATTCTAAAAACTCTGCTAAGAAAAAAATTTTGTTAATTTGTTTATGAAATTACTAACCTGTTCCAAGGACAAATAAAGGGGAAAATGTATGGACTTAAATTTAATTAGAGAATTTAAACACCTGAATTCATAATATGAACTATGCCACCCTTTCTACTAATTCATACACTTTAGATTTCATTATGTACACTGTAGATTTTATGAGAAAGCATTTTGCTTTAAGAAAGTCTCCATATAAGGGCGCCTAGGTGGCTTAGTCGGTTAAGCGTCCGACTTTCACTTAGGTCATGATCTCGCGGTTCGTGGGTTCGAGCCCCGTGTCGGGCTCTGTGCTGACTGCCAGCTCAGAGCCTGGAGCCTGTTTCAGTCTGTGACTCCCTCTCTCTCTGACCCTCCCCTGCTCACGCTGTGTCTCTCTTGCTCTCTCCTAGAAATAAATAAAACATTAAAAAAAAAAAAAAGTCTCCATATAAAAATAAAATTTATAAGAATAATCTTTTACTTCATTGTTGAGAATTACTTTTCTATTATGCAAGGTAATCTCTAAAGAGGCCTACTTGCTAGATCTGAAGAGGTTACTTTCCTAAGGATGTGTTCCAAGAAATACTAGAGAATTGTTTACTTTCATCATCTTATTATAGTTGAAAATGTATTTTTAATAAAATGGGCTAAAAAATCATGTATAAACTTTGCATTCCAGAAATTTTATTTTACACTGAGCCAGGGTGGCTCAGTTGGTTAGTCATACTTCAGCTCAGGTCATGTCATGGTTCACAAGTTCAAGCTCTGCATCAGGCTCTGTGCTGACAGCTTAGAGCCTGGAATCAGCTTCAGATTCTGTATTTCTCTCTCTCTCTGCCTCTCCCCTGCTTACACTGTCTCTCACAAAAATAAATAAACATTTAAAAATTTTAAAAAGGGTCACCTGGATGGCTCAGTCAGTTAAGCATCTGACTTCGGCTCAGGTCGCGATCTTACAGTTCCTGCGTTTGAGCCCCAAATAGGGCTCTGTGCTGACAGCTAGCTCAGAGCCTGGAGACCGTCTTCGGATTCTGTGTCTCCCTCTCTCTCTGACCCTCCCCTGCTCACGCTGTCTCACTCTCTCTTAGAAATAAATAAAACATTTAAAAATTTTTAAAAATAAATAAATAATTAATTAAAATTAAAAATATATATATATGTTTCCAATGAATATTCATTTGGAAACTTTATGATCAAAAAGGAAACTATGGGGATGCCTGGCTGGCTCAGTCAGTGGAGCATGTGACTCTTGATCTCTTGAGGTGTAAGTTCAAGCCCCACGTTGGGTAATATGGATTACTTAAAATATTAAAAAAAAAAAAAATAGGAATATTTGCTCCAGCTTTTCATGTCTCAAATGTAAGTTAGTTTATCTCAGTATATATAGAATGTCAATTTTCTGTTTGAGTTTAGGGGTATTTATATACCCCATTTAGCTTGTAGTGATCAAATATTTTGCTTTGTCATCACCTAAGATTAATTTATTTATTCAGAATCATCTCCTGTGACACTGAGTCGAAGGAGTTCAGGCCGACAAGGAGGAGTTCATGAATTGTCTGCTTTTGAACAGCTTGTTGTGGAACTGGTACGGCATGATGATAGCTGGCCTTTTTTGAAACTCGTTTCCAAAATCCAGGTAATATTATTGGATTTGATTAAATGTGTTCGTGTATATTATCGGATTTAGTCTGCTTGGCAACTTTGAGGTAGTCAGAACTCCCATTAGTTACTACATCTTGGAAAGTTAGTTCCTATGTTGAAAAAATGGCATTTAGGGAGCATGGTCTCCTTAGTCCTTTCTAATCCTGTGACTGCTGATTCTCATGAATGATGACAATGTGTTGAAATAACCTCAATGTTTTTATTCTGTGTAATGAATATGAATAGATTTAATTCAACTAAATACCATTATTGGTATTTCTTTTATATAAAACAGCAGTTCTCAAACTTCACCATACACCAGCATCATCTGGGAGAGGGGGGTTAGTTAAAACACAGATTACTGGGCCTCACCCCAGGGTTGTTGATTCATTAGGTCTGGGATAATGCTGATGGGGCTGGTCCAGAGACCACTGTGTGAGAAACACTTACGTGAAAGATAGGTACCCTAAGAAAACAGAGGGGGCCTGAACTAAGGGGTTTGAGATGGTGCTGGAGTTCTTTATATACTTACAGCAGCAGTATTTGATGTGCTACAGCAGATAGGGCAGTGTTACGGCACTGTAATAGAAGTTATAATGGTCTTCCAGAAGTGGAGAAGAAAAGGAGATTGATTCGACCATCTCAGAGGGAGGGAATAGCAGGAATTAGAAAGTTCTTTATAGAAGAACTAGAACTGTTGTCTCTGGTCATTAAGGAAAGGTGAAATTTCAAGAGCAAGAAATGGAATAAGGACATTACAGGAAAAGGGGACCCAGAAATGAGAATATGGTAAATGATGGGTAGTTTGAATGGAACAAAGGGTGTGTTTGAGAGGCACAAGTAGAGAGAAATGGAGATAGAGAAAAAGAGCACACAAGCAAAATCATAAGCTCTTTCTTCTTCTTCTTTTTTTTTTTTTTTTAGTTTATTTATTTTGAGAGAGGGACAGCATGCATGAGGTGGGAGGAGCAGAGAGAAAGGGAGAGAGAATCCCAAGCTGATAGCACAGAGCCCAACACAGGACTCAATCTCACAAACCATGAGACCATGACCTGAACAGAAACCAGGAGTCAGATACTTAACCGACTGAGGCACCCAGGCTTTTTCTTTAAACAGTAATTTTTTTTTAATAATATCAAGTAAGCTTGGGGCGCCTGGGTGGCTCTGTCGGTTAAGCATCCGACTTCGGCTCAGGTCATGATCTCACAGTTTGTGGGTTCAAGCCCCACGTCGGGCTCTGTGCTGACAGCTAGCTCAGAGCCTGGAGTCTGCTTTGGATTCTGTGTCTCCCTCTCTCTCTGACCCTTCCCTGTTCATGCTGTCTCTCTCTCAGAAATAAATAAAACACTAAATAATAATAATAATAATATCAAGTAAGCTTCTATAATATTATAATGGCTGAAATGGATTATGTGGTTTTAATGGAATAATAGTATTCAGCGGTTAATATTCAGTTGCTTAAGTTCAAAACCTTCACATATTTGACCACTTAATCTCTGATAAATTTTCTATAGGAGAGATATATTTGAATTATTTTACAGGTCCCAGACTATTATGACATCATCAAAAAGCCCATTGCCTTAAATATAATTCGTGAAAAAGTGAACAAATGTGAATATAAATTAGCATGTAAGTAATTTATGTTTTTCTCTGATAATTACTTTTGTTTAAAGAGTTAAAGTTGTTTTCTTGTGATTTAAATGATGTGTATTAATGTGATTGTATAGATAGCATCCTAAGAGGTCCGTAAAATGCTTGTCTATGTATATGGAGGCAGAAGATGCATAGGGATTGATTAAGTTTTAGGTATTTTGTAGAATCTGATCTTGATAGAAATTCTATGTAATTATATAACATTCCTAATTACATAAATGCATAGTTTCAGTAAAACAATTTTAAAGCATTTATAGTTAAACAATTTTAAGTTTTTTTAAGTTTTTATTTATTTATTTTGAGATAGAACCAGTTGGGAAAGGGACAGAGAGGGGGATGGCAGACAGAGGATCTCAAGCGGGCTCTATGCTGACAGCAGAGAACCCGATGTGGGGCTCAAACTCAAAATCCGTGAGATCATGACCTGAGCCAAAATTGGACACTTAACCAACTGAGCCACCAAGGTGCCCCATAGGCTTCAATTTCTAAAGAAAAAAGTGGGCTTCTGTGTTCTTACTGATGTTTCCGTCTGTGATACAAACAAAATGTATATTTATAATTTATGTACTTCTATTGTAATCTCATTTGGTTTTTTCCTTCCAGCGGAATTTATCGATGATATTGAGTTAATGTTTTCAAACTGCTTTGAGTACAACCCTCGTAACACAAGTGAAGCAAAAGCTGGAACTAGGCTTCAAGCATTTTTTCATATTCAAGCTCAAAAACTTGGACTCCATGTCGTGCCTGGGAATGTGGATCAAGTTAGCACACCACCAGCTGCAAAGAAGTCACGAATCTAATTTTGTCCTTCTAAAGGATATATTTGAGAAAGACAAATTGTTCATAAAAATGGAACATTAAATCATGCTCTAAAGCAGACATATATATTATATATAAAAAGCAATAACAACTGATTGACCACACTGAAGTGTGGCCTGCACTATATTCTCAATTTTAATATTAAGCACTCAGGAGAATGTAGGAAAGATTGCCTTTGCTACAGTTTTGTTCAGTATCTAATAAGTTTGATAGATGTATTGGTTACAGTACTGGTTTACAGAGGTTTTTGTACATTTTGAGATCATTCATGTGTCCCAATATCTTTGAAAATATTTTTTCACCTGTGATTCATTTTACCATTGATTTTTTTTTTTTTTTTTAGAAATGTGGTGTTAAGGGAGATTTATCCATACAGATAAATCTTCTATTATGGCACAGTTTAGGGGTAAAAGCATATATGTCTAAGAATTGTTTAATGAGCACATTCATTCAACACTACACATGAATGCATCCAATTTTATATCCTTGAAGTGCTGTACCAGTGCTGGCTAGAGGTATTAAGTCTGAGTTTATTAACTAGATATTTATTTAGCATTCAAAATAATTTGTGAATTTGTTTTGTATTTATAAAATTTGTACCTGAAAAATGTTCTTTAATTTTTTAAACATTTTACCGTGTTTTTGTTTTATTTCCCTAACTTCTTAATGAACAATCAGTAAAAGGTAACACCCTCTCTTTTTCCTGACAGTTCCTTCAGTTTTACAGAACTGTATTACAAGTTTCTATGTACAACTTTTTAAGTGTACAAATAAAATGATACATGTTTTTCAAGTATTCGCAATCTGGAATTTTTACAAATCAGAATTGCACTATTGCATGTGATACATACAGACCATAGGAGCTAATGTATTGTACCTGAGCGTCTATGGCAGTGAAGTGCATCTTTCCTGCCCCAGCCCTTGAGAGGTAAGATACCCGCCATGGGTAACAGCAACAGTCCATGATAGGGATTCTCTGTAAAAGGAAGAAAGAAAGTTTGGAATATGCCCACCTGGTTCAGAAACGCCACCCAACATTCTTTAAATTAAATAGGAGGTGATATTTCTTAGGTATGGAAGACATACAGAGGCCTCAGTTTCATAGGACTAGCTGTTCCTTTTTAAGATGCAAAATGCAGGTGTCCTCTCTTGGGCTTTTGGGAAGGCAGTAGAATCATCCTGTTTTCTCAGTTAAAATCTTGATAGTACCATACTTTCATTTAATTATGTTTGTTTATTTGGGGAGTTACCCTCTTTTGTTTCTTCCTCATATGCTTTGAGATGATCAACTCTAGATTCTTTGCATGAATTATGTTCACAACTGTAACTACTGGTATATTTGTAATCCTTTCATATGCTAATAACCGAATTTCTTAGAATATTTTACTTCAATATTCATTCAGGAGAGAATTCTAAAATGTAAGTACACTTCAATAGTAAATTCCCTGATTACTTAGTATTCTTCACTTTTCAATATTAATAACAACTAGCATTTTTATTTGCTTTTCTTCTAGACAATAAACACTAAGAAGGAAAATTCTGGCCAACTAATTACTTAAGTCTGAAAGTCAGTCTGAAGACTTGGCAATTTTTATGTTGCCTTTCTCAGACTCAGTTAAAATTAAAGACATTGCTTTTTAATCTGTCCAGCCCAGATTTTCTTAGATACCGAAATCATTACTTACTCCCATACATATCCACAGTACTTGAAACAGCAAGAAGGCTGACATCCACACATAACATTCATAGTAGCAGCTGGGAATGTAATGTTGACCAAGAAAATAGCATTTTTCAACTTCTACTTTGAGTTTATGTTTTTCTTCAAGGAGAAAGGACTACAAAATGGAATGGGTGGAACAAAAACATCATTGAAAACTGAAGTCCAAGATAGTTGAGATATTTCTGTCAGCTAGGCACCACTTGCTGAGCTCAATTTCCAACCCCAGATAAATTGTATTTTGAAAAGCACTTAATTTATAATTGCAAGAGAGTGCCAGAAGGGAAAGAATTAACACATCTTGTTGTATGCCAAGCCCACGAATACAAAAGTTTATACCCTTCAGACCTAATAGCTATGGGAAATGCTTTGTATGTTAAGCCAGTTCTGTAGGGATTTGGGCTGTTACTCTATTTTTCAAGGGAGGTTTTGACTCTCATGAATTTTTTTGTAGGTACATGCCCAAGATACATGAGAGCAGGCTTTGAAATTCCATATTTCCAATATACTAGGCTACCTCCAGGAAGATGAGGCATATGCAAATTTATCTCTGAACAATAAAAAAAAAGAGTGGGAAAATGAATGAATGTGTATGTACATGTATTCATGTCAGATAATAGTCAACGTCACATTTTTTGTAGAATTCTTCATTGTAAGCCTATGTTTATTTTCCTTTTTTTTAAGATAGTTGCAAATATTTTTTAATTTTTTTAGTGTTTTTATTTTATTTCTGAGAGAGAGAGACAGCATGAGCAGGGGAGGGTCAGAGAGAGAGGGAGACACAGAATCTGAAACAGGCTCTAGGCTCTGAGCTGGCTGTCAGCACAGAACCCAATGCGGGGCTCAAACCCACAAACCGTGAGATCATGACCTGAGCCGAAGTCAGATACTTAACCAACTGAGCCACCCAGGTGCCCCTTATTTTCCTTTTTTATTTATAGTTTCTAAGGATCACTGTCCTGTTCTTCAGCCACGTCCTCACAATATGTACTAACGAGAGAGTGAGAATAGGAAAAGCTGCTATCTTCCAAACTTTGGATTTCGTTCCCATGTATGTTTGGCTACAAGATCTAATTAATATTGACTACAGGATCCTTATTAATATTTTAGCAAATTCAGAAATGTGTGAGAAGCCAAAATTTAATAGCTGTGTCATACTTTGAACATTATTCTTCCAAATATGTTCATTCTCTCATTTGCTATTTTTTTCCAGTGTTAAAATATTTAAGTGTCTGGGGCTTTTTCTCAGAGAAAAGGAGGTATGGTTGCACACATGTGAGTTCATTATTTTAGTTTCAAAAAAAATAGTGGACATAGTGCTAAGGTTAATTTCACGAGTGACATGAGGAAGATTGTGCATAAACCACGTATTCCACATTAGCCTTATACTCACAGTTCAAGAGAGCTTGCAATATTAAGCAAAGATATCAAAGCAAACCTTTAGATTAGAAAAAACATGCAGGAACATCAGGATGTTAGCAATTTAATGGCCTACAAATGACCAAGCAGACCTTTAATCTTTCTATTCATTCTCTTTCTTGGATTGGGCTCTGTGCTGAGCCTGAAACCTGCTTCGGATTCTGTGTCTCCCTCTCCCTCTCTCTCTGCCCTTCCCCTGCTCACACTCTGTCTCTCGAAAATAAAAACATTTAAAAAAAGAAACCACAACTTTAAAAATGATTAACATGAGGGTGCCTGGGTGGCTCAGTCGGTTAAGCGTCGGTCAGTCTTCGGCTCAGGTCATGATCTCACGGTTCGTGAGTTCGAGCCCCGCGTCGGGCTCTGTGCTGACAGCTACCTCAGAGCCTGGAGTCTGTCTTCAGATTCTGTGTGTCTCTCTCTCAGAAATTTTTTTAAAAAAAGAAAAACATTTTAAAAAATGGTTAACATGGAATGTTTAGGGGTGCCTGGCTGGCTAATTTGGTAGACCATGCAATTCTTCATACCAGGGGCATGAGTTTGAGCCCACGTTGAAGGTAGAGTTTACTTAAAAAATAAAATGGAAACTTTAACGTGTATGTATGTTTTACCATGATAAAACATATAAATTTTTTAAACATCCAGAAATGTTAACTAAAACACAATGGGCATCTGTTTAAACTCATAGCTGAGTGCACAAGACAGTGGTTGAAAAACCATTCCGACAGTGACATGAGCTGAAGCCGTAGCTGTCCCGGTGAGGGTAGGCAGCTGGTAAAAGAAAGTTGATGGTCTTAATGGCTTAATACTACAGGCAGTTGGAGATAAAACCTACAAATTAGACCTGAACTGAAACCCCATGTAAATCCAAAACCCTCATAGAACTATACATTTATTGAAAATGTAGACTGGGAAGAAAATTGGCAAAATGTGATCCAAAAACCCAAGAAGAGAAAAAAACAATTTTAAAAATGATACTTAGGCAGACTTCTACTGGGACAATTAAGTAAGCATCCTTTTCCCTAATCGTGCTACAAAATTAAAAACAAAAATCCTGGGGCACCTGGGTGGCTCAGCTGGTTGGGCACTCAACTTCGGCTCTGGTCATGATCTCACGGTTCGTGGGTTCAGAGCCCCACATCTGGCTCTGTGCTGACAGCTCGGAGCCTGGAGCCTGCTTCAGATTCTGTGTCTCCCTCACTCTCTGACCTTGCCCTGCTCATGCTGTGTCTCTCTCTTACTCAGAAATAAGTAAAACATTAAAAAAAAACTTAAAAAAAAATATCCCGTGTGCCAAGTATAAAGCAAACTTAGGACTGAAAGTTGGAAAGAAGGCAGACTGACTAGGGACCTTGGGATCTGATGATGAGTTACCTGGGTTTTCTTTTTAATTGCTATATCCAGACAAACCTAAGAGGCTGGCAACTGGAAATTCTAAAGAGCATGAGCAAAACAAGTCACAACAAAAGTTTTTCCGAAGGACCAGAAAAGGAGCATCCTAGGAAAATAAAACATTTAGACAATAACCATTGCCTTCCAGCCAAACACTACAGAAAAACCTGGCCTTACCCACACCCAAAAATCAACTGGCAAGCCTAGACTTCCACCTTCAAAGATAAAATGAGGTGCCTCAACACCTCTACTGGAGTTGTGTCAGCAAAGACCAAATTGGAAGCCTGGACTTTCATCCCCACCAGCCCACAGTGAGGTATCTCCTGCCTCCCCTAGAATGTCAGAGATGAGGCGACGCCTAGATGCACACCACCGACCAGCCATAATGGGAACCCCATTCCTGGTGTCATCAAAGGCTGAGTGGGAAACTTGGACTTTGGCATCTGGCAATTACAAGGTAGTTCCCAGGCTTTCCCTGTCAGTGGTGTCAGAGAAAGTTAGCTAAGAAGATTTAAATAAGGTCCAGAGTCTCAGCCTGCTTCTGATTCTGTGTCTCCCTCTCTGCCTCTCCCTGGCTCATACTCTCTCTTTCAACAATAAATAAAACATCAAAAAAATTTTAAATAAGGTCCAGAGTTTCATAATAAAAAACACCTGGCTTTCAGTAAAAAATTACTCATACTACAAACCAGGAAAATCCCAAAATGAACGAAAAAGAGAAAGATGCCAACATCAACATGACACGTTAGAATTATTTGACAAAGGGGCACCTGGGTGGCTCAGTCGGTTAAGCGTCCGACTTTGGCTCAGGTCATGATCTCATGGTTCATGGGTTTGAGCACTGCATTGGGCTCTGTGCTGACAGCTCAGAGCCTGGAGCCTGCTTTGGAATCTGTGTCTTTCTCTCTCCGCCCCTCCCATGCTTATACTCTGTCTCTGTCTCTCAAAAAATAAACATTAAAAAAAAAGAAAACAAGAATACCAAAGACAGAAAGGAACATTATATGATAATGAAAGGATCAATCCACCAAGAATGGTAATTCTAAATGTGTATGCATTTAGGTCTGCAAAACATGTGAAATAAAAACTGATAGGACTGAAAAGGGAAATAGACAAATCCACAGTTATAGGTGGAGACTTCACCTATAACTCTCTCAAAAACTAATAGAACTATGAGGCAAAAAATCAGCAAGTAAATAAAACTAAACACCATCAACCAATAGGATCTAATCAACATTCACAGAACCTTCTACCCAACCACACTGTGATAGACATTGTTTTCACGTACTCAAGGAACATACTCTCAGATAGACCATATCTATGGCCATAAGTCTCCATTTCAACTCAGCTTTTTTTCTCTCTAAAGTGTAAACCAACTGTGTCAGAGTCTGCAAAGTACTGTATTTGTTTCACTTACTGGGTGGCCTAACAATGCCATCTTTTAGGATAAAGATAAAGGGTCTACTAGTCCTGACCATCTCTTGACAATTTCTTGGAGGGAAATAAGCAAGCTACAAAATAAAAGAACATGTGGAAATCCATCCTTTTTAATAGAAAGCAAGAGATCTGTAACTACAGCAAGTTATAAGTTCATGGACCCGCTATGGCTACATCTGGTAGAGTTAGAATTAGAGAATTAGAATTAGAATTAGAGAAAGTGTGTTCAGAGTTCACTTATGTTAGAAATCCC
>NW_027530683.1:4265338-4278629 GCF_008692635.1 Crocuta crocuta
TTATGTTTGAAATCCAAGCAGATTAAAAAAAAAAAAAAAAAAAACCCTACTCTTTTCTAGTAGATCTAGATCTAGTACATCTACCACTGCCCCTGCCCAAATGTGAAAGAACTCTTCATCTCTAAACGTTGTTACTTTGGAGGTAGGAATTCCAAGAGCAGAATCGTAAAAAGCTAACTTTTTGAGATGAAGGCTTTAGCAAAATTCTTTTCCTTAGATAAATAATGCAATTATCACATTTTTAAGAATATTTGGACTTATGGCCAAAAAAGGTTAAATGTTGAAGAAGAGAAGGGTTTAAAAAATCTTTTCATAAATGTAAAATACCCCTTTGGTTAGTCCTACTTTATAGAAAATAATGAGCATCATTCTTCAAATTTGGATTGAAAAGTATGTTTCCACATAGCCAAGGCAAACTGGCCTCATTGGTTTGGAAAGGGCTTTCCTAGGGTAAAAACCATCATAGGACACAGCCAACCACACAAGCATTCCTTCTTGACCATCTTGGAGAGCTCAATAAAAGCCTGTTCTCTAATGCTCTTCTATGGCCTTCCATCAGAGTCATCCAGGTATTTGAAGCCTACGCACAAAGAACAATTTTAACATTTGAAGAATATATAGGAAAAAAATCTTACCAAGATTGGAAAGGATTTCATCTCTCTCTGGGTACATACCTGTGTGTGTGTGTGTGTGTGTGTGTGTGTGTGCTTTATAATATTTTTTTTTTTTTTGAGAAAGAAAGAATGAAAGAGAAAATCCCAAGCAGGCACCACGCTCAGCGCAGAGCCCGACATGGTGCTTGATCTCATGATCCCGGGATCATGACCCGAGATGAAATCAAGAGTCAGAGGCTCAACCAACTGAGCCACCACCGCCTCTATATGCTTTTTATTATTAGTTAGACTAGTACAATGAACTTCCGTGTACCTATTACTCAGCTTCAATAATTGCAACTCATGCCAATCCTGCTTTATCTGTCCCCCATTCTCCATATCATTTTGAGAAAAATTCCATTCATCATGCCATTTCATCTGTAAATATTTCAGAATGTATCTCTAAAAGGAAAGGCCCTCTAAACAAAAGAAATGACCTTAATATCATTATCACATTAAAAAGACTTTAATACTGATTTCTTGAGCTCATCAAATATCTAGTGGGGAAGGATTTCTTGAAAGAAAGAAAAGGTTGGGGAGAACAGGAAGTAGGGAGGAGAAAGGAGGAGGAGGAGGGTAAGGAGAGGAAGATGGGAGGGAAAGATCAAAGCAGGAAGCAGAGGAAACGAAGACAACCTATAATATAAAAGAAAAGGCACAAACCTCATGGAATAACTTGATACATTCTCTCACATGATTTTTTTAAACTTCTTTATTTAGAAGACACCATAAACAAAATGAAAAGATCACCCAGAGAATGGGAGAAGATCTTTGCAATGCATAAAACAGACGAAAAGTTGGTATACTGAATATATAAAGAACGGTTACAAATAAGGAAAAGAAAATGACCCTACAGAAAATGTTATAAAGTATGTGCACTGGCATAGTTAAAGATGTAGACAGAATTTGTGAAGGCATAAACAATTTAAAAGCCATTGAAAGACACGTGCTTCTGCTTTGGTTCTGGATTGGTCTCTAGCCTCGGGGCAAAATTGTCTGTTAGGGAGGAAAACATTGGAGTCCTTAATCAGAATTTGGAAATTTAAACCTAAGACATTGTGATAATTGGATACGTAATTGACAGCAAAATCACTTTAGGCTAAATGTCTAGAATTTTGAACCACCATTTTACTGGAAAATATTAAAGACTCCATGCCACTCTCCCTTATTGTAAACCTTTTAATAGCTTCCTGTAACACTTGGAATAAAATTCCAAAATCCTTAACAGTGGAAGCTGCCATATTTATCAGTTCAAGGTGCCCTTAATACCTCAGTCATTTGTTTTCAAGGTGCTCTTGGGCGCAAAGAAATCGCTAACGGTTATGTTTAGTGACTAGTTAAGTTCAAGCGACTTAATATATACGTCCTAATAGCGCCTGCTGGACAGTACATAACTTCTTAAACCGTGGAATCAGATTGGAAACAGCCACCTTCATTTTCTGCTCCACACGGATCCTCTTGAGGGACTAGCTTTCTATCACCAACATCGGAAAACTCCTCCAAAGAACGGCGGGATTGAAGTGTGAACGAGGTTGTTAGTAAGTTCCCGTGGTGTCCGAGAGATGTCGCTGTGTTTCCCTTAAAACTTAAAGCAACCGCAGCNACAGGAGGGGGTGGGAGGTGAGTGAGGAGCTTCAACGTGGCGTTTGGGATTGGTTTTACAGGACCTGCATTAGTTGGCCCCTAACCATTTCAGCCTCATCTGGTAGTGCTCTCCTTCTTGTCCACTACCCTGTAGCTTCACTGACCTTTTATTTTCTCTGAAAAGCCATGCTTCTTTTTCCCATGCTGTTGTCTTTGGAGGGCTCCTCAACAGGCCAATGGATCTTTAATGCTCCTAATCTATATGATCCCTGTCATTTTTGTACTAGACTATAAACTGCATGAAGGCAGGGCCCATATTTGTTTTGTTCATCTTCGATCCAGCGCCTAGCACAGGTCTTGGCACAGAGTAGGAACTCAATACTTGAAAAACAACAAAAAATAATAAAGAGCCCAAATGTTCATCAACAGATGCATGGATAAAGAAGAAGTGGTGTGTGTGTGTGTGTGTGTGTATATATATATATATACACACATGTGTGTGTATATATATATATATTGGAGTATTAGTACTTGAAAAGAATGAAATCTTACCATTTGCAACTGCGTGGATGGAACTAGAGGGCGTTATGCTAAGTGAAGTTAGCCAGTCAGAGAAAGACAAATATCATATGACTTCACTCATACGAGGAGTTTAAGATACAAAACAGATGAAGGGAAGGGAAGGGAAGCAAAAATAATATGAAAACAAGGAGGGGGACAAAACATAAGAGACTCTTAAATACAGAGAAGAAACAGAGTTGCTGGAGGGGGTGTGGGTGGAGGGATGGGCTAAATGGGCAAGGGGCATTAAGAAGACACTTGTTGGGATGAGCAGTATATAACAATACATAGGGGATGGATCACTGGATTCTACTCCTGAAGTCATTATTGAACTATATGCTAACTAACTTGGATGTAAATTTAAAAATTAATTAATTAATTTAAAAAGAAAAGATTCTCTCTGCTCCTCTCCCCAGTCAAGTGTTCTCTCTCTCTCTAAAATAAAATTAAAAAGAAGAGAATCTTTGTAAACACAGATGAGGTGATGGTTTCTTAGATTTAACAACAAAACACAAGGACAAAAGAAGAGATAGATAAACTAGACTTCATCAAAATGTCAAAGTTTTCTGCTTCCAAGGGCATCCCTAAGAAACTGAAAAGAGGGGCACCGGGATGACTCTGTCGGCCAAGTGTCCGACTTTGGCTCAGGTCATGATCTCATGGTTTGTGAATTTGAGCCCCATGTCAGGCTCTGGGCTGACAGCTCAGAGCCTGGAACCTGCTTTGGATTCTGTGTCTCCCCTCTCCCGCTTTTGCTCATGCTCTCTCTCAAAAATAAACATTAAAAAAAAAAAAAAGAAGCTGAAGAGACAACCCAGAACCCACAGAATGAGAGAAATTTTTTCCTAAGTCCTATATCTTATAAGGCACTTATATTCAAAATATATAAAGAACTCTTAAAACTCAATAAAAAGACAAATAACCAATTTTTAAAAACTGAACTGAAGATATTAACAGACATTTCTCCAAAGAAGATACACAAATGGCCAATATGCACATGAAAAGATGCAAATCAAAACCACAATGATGTACCACCTCACATTCAGCAGGGTGACTAAAATAAAAAAGACAAACAAAAACAATTGTGTTAAAGATGTACAGAAATCGGAACATCGTGAATGAGGTGGCAAAATGTGTGGCCGCTTTGGGAAAGTTTGGCAGGTCCCCGAAATTTTAAACATTAAGTTACCATATGACCCAGTAACTCCACTCCCAGGTATATACCCCAGAGAAATGAAAATATATGTTCGTGCAAAAATTTGTACATGAATGTTTATGACAGCATTATTCACAAGAGCCAAAAAGTGCAAACAGCTGAAAGGCCCATCAATTAATGAATGGAAAAAGGAAATGTGGTGTATGTGTGCAACCAAATAGTATTTGACCATGAAAAAAAGAATGAAGTACTGGGGTGCCTGAGTGGCTCAGTCGGTTAAGCGTCCAACTCTTGATTTCAGCTCAGGTCATGATCTCACACTTTATGAGATTGAGCCCCACGTTGGGCTCTGCACTGACAGCACAGAGCTTGCTTGGGATTCTCTCTCTCCTTCTCTCCCTGCCCCTCCCCTGCTCACACTCTCTCTCATTCTCTCAAAATGAATAAACATTTAAAAAATTAAATTAAAAAAACATATTTGAAGTATCTTTGTCGTCTCCCTCACTACCTGCAGAGTAAAATTCTGACTGTAGGATTGTATACAAGGCTCATACAAGCTGATACTTCCTACCCCTCCATCTTCATCCCTTGCCCAGTGTAGGGGCTCCAGTGATCGCAAACTACCTGGGGTTTCTTATGCTTTACTCATACTGCTGTGACTTTGTACATTAGGTTCCCTCTGCTTTGAATGCCCTTCCCTGTCTGCCTAGTGAACTCTCACTTGTCTCTATGGACTCACTCTTTGTGCCCCCAGCCCATGCAAGGCACATGCCACTGGGGCATGTATGCAATTGCTGCATAATCATTGACTTCCTTGCTATTGTCTCACAGAACTGACTCTTCAAGGCAGGAATTATGTTATTTTTATCTTTGCATTCTCAGCTTCTAGAAGATGTGCTCAATAAATGAAACAGAGATGAATGACTGCATAAGCTTTTGTCATTCTTGATTTAGCTTTTGATCTCTTGCCTATTCTTATCCATGTCTGTTAACATATAGTTTTCATATGTAATGCTTTTCCTGTCTATATGATTTTCTATGATTAAAAAATCTACAACTCTTGTAGTAAAGGATGCTAAACAAAGAATTCCCACCTTCAATAAATTACTATCAAGTTTCCTCAAATGTTTTTGTATGGTTGTATAATTTAGGTAACCAGATGCTACTTATTATCATGATTCAATTAATAATAAATCACTGGTAGATGGATGTGATAAACGTGTCCGTGGGTTAACACATTGCAAGTCGCATCTATAAATGTAGAGTTTGCAACTGCTTCAAATGATATTTCACTACTTCCCGCATTTCATTGCTGCTACTCTCTACCTCATTGCCTCATCACGCGGCCTAACGCTAAGTTCCTTTACTGTGAGGTCATGTTCCTAAGTTAGAAAGAACAAGAAATGAGACGTGTTAAGACCCAAAGTGAGTTTGGTGGATCAGAGAGTGAGTCACACAGATCAGACTCTGACACACCATCTCCCACTATGTTTATTTTCTTGTTCAAAGTTCCAACTTGAATTTAGAAAAATACATGACTTGCCTCCTTAACCAGTCTTCTGGCTCACGCGTGGGTTAGGAAGGATATGTCAGAATAAAGAAGGCATGTGGGTAGAAAGGTACGTTTTGAAGTGGTGAAGGTCCTTACGCTCACATTTGTCTTTGTCGGGAAGTGGCTGTGGGAGTCGAGCGTGACATGTCTTGACAGTGAGTGGGGCCGCATAATCTTCCAGATCCAATGGCGTCGATAGAAATTAAAAAATTATTCTAAACGTTTACACACCACAGCAACTCCGTCTAGTTTGTTTCTTGGGAGAATATGCAGAAGGGGATGTTCACTTTTCCGCTTTTCTAAGGAATCTTGAATAAACATACTTAAGTGGAGTCTTAAAAATTAGTACCCACGAAGCCTGGCATTGTTTCATGACTGTTGCCTGTGAGTTGGTGTAGGGGAGGAAAACTTCCTTTTCTCCTCCTAGATTCTTTGGCTGCCCTAATAATTAAATAGACATAAAACAGATTAACAAGAGGGGTGCCTGGGTGGCTCAGTCAGTTAAGCGTTCAGCTTTGGCTTAGATCATGATCTTACGGTCCAGTTCGTGGGTTCAAGCCCCTCATCTCTCATCAGGCTCTGTGCCGACAGCTCAGAGCCTGGAGCTGCTTCAGATTCTGTGTCTCCCTCTCTCTCTGCACCTTCCCCACTCAAGCTCATTCTCTCTCTTTCTCTCTCTCTCTTAAAAATAAACATTAAAAAAACAGATTAACTGGAAAAAAAACCACTTAATTTCGTACATACAACAGCTCATAGAAATGTGAAGCCCAAAGCAGGCAGCTTTTATCCCTTTTAGACAAAGAAATAATAAATGTGTGAGGAATTAGCAAGACAAAGAAATTTGAGCTTGGGTTGGAAGCTAGTAAGGAAGTAACAAGGGCTGTTTATACAGCCTTCTTGGGCCTGAATTCCCTATCTCTGGTGATAAGGATGTCTCTTCTCCTCCTCATAGTACAGGAAGGGTACCTTTCACATGGGAGATATATTTCCTGCTTTCGGGGCACAGAGAAGGATCAGAGTGTGCTGTTTGCACTGGATGTTCTTAAGTAACTTTAATTTAACATAATCAATATGCTGGGGGCACCTGGGTGGCTCAGTCAGTTAAGCACCTGACTTTGACTCAGGTTATGACCTCACTGTTCATGAGTTTGAGCCCCGAGTCGGGCTCTGTGCTGACCGCTCAGACACTGGAGCCTGCTTCAGATTCTGTGTCTCCCCTCTCTTCGCTCCTCCCCTGCTCTCACTCTGTCTCTCTCTCAAAAATAAATAAACTTTAAACAAAGTTTAAATAATCAATATGCCAAAGTGGCACAATTTGGGGCGGCCTACCCTGAACCCCATCATTGGTAAAATCATGCTCTCACCTCCACTTCACGGTGCTAACAATGGCCTTTAGGATTCCTATGCCTGTAGTGGAAGGAGCTTTACATATATAATCTCACCTGATCCTCGCCATAATTCAGAGAGGTAACATAATCCCCATTTTACACAGGAGGAAACAGCCATAGACAAGTTAAATAAATGGCCCAAAATTGCAGCACTACCATGAGTCAGAGCTGAGATTCCATTCAGATCCATCCTCCATGAGGTTACTCTCACTTAGTTCCTAAACAGCTGTGGGCTGCTGCCATCCACGTGCAGTCCAGCAAACGGAAAATTACAGCTGAGATGTGCATTCTAGTACTGGATTGGTTAGGGTCCTTCTGTCCCATCTGTTAGTTATTTGCTTGGGTTTGAAATTGCTAAAGAGAACAGATGTGGTGTGGGAGACAGAAAAATGGCCCCTGTTAAAAAATTAAATTCAACCAAGTAAGGCTGAAGACCTAACTGGCTTTATGAAATGATTCATGAATCGGCAGCATCCCTCTAGCAAGTAGAGAGATGTTCTGAGGAGTTGTATAAAGTATAGGAAGGAAAGTGGGGCAACGGAGTTATTAGCAAAAGAAAGGTCTGTTTGAGGACAGGACATCTTTTGATGTGGGTGGGGGGTACAGCAGGGTTTGTATCATGCAGACTGCCTCACTTGTGCTGATCAGAAATTTTCTGATCGACTTTTCAAAGGTCACATTCCTGGATAGGTTGAAATTGTAAATAATTATTGGGTTGCTATCATGAGAGGTAGGGGGACAAATGACTCTACTTGGGGCTTGTTCTTTTTTTTTAAATATCCCCTAAAGAAGTCCCCATTTGAAGTCCCAGAACTTGTTGACTATGTTACCTTACAGAGCAAAAGAGACTTTGCAGATGTGATTAAGTTAATGACTTTGAGCTGGGGGATTATCCTAAATTATCCAGTGGGTCCTAGATATTCACAGTGGTCCTCAGAAATGAAAAAGGGAGGCAGGAGACAAATTCATTGAATCAGAGATGTGAAGACTAGGGACCTGGGTGTCTCAGTTGGTTAAGTATCTGACTTGGGCTCAGGTCATGATCTCACTATTCACAAGTTTGAGCCCCACATCCGACTCTGGGCTGACAGCTCAGGGCCTGGAGCCTGCTTTAGACTCTGTGTCTCCCTCTCTCTGCCCCTCCCCTGCTTGCACTCTTTCTCTCAAAAATAAATAAACTTTAAAAGAGAGAGAGAGAGAGAGATGTGAAGACAGAAGCCACATGGGGCCATAAACCAAGGAATGCAGGCAGCCTCTCAAGGCTAGATAAGGCAAGGAAGCAGATTTTCCTCTTACAGCCTCCAAAAGCAAGTAGTGCTGCCATCACCTTGACTCTAGCCCTGTAGGACTCATTTCTGACTTCTGACCTCTAGAACTGTAGGACAATAAACTTATATTGTTTTAAGCTATTAAATTCATGGTAAGTTGTTACAGCAGTCACAGGAACTGAATACATACAATGTCTGACACTCAGATCCCTCCACTACACAGGGACCAAAATTCATGCAGCAATGCTTGGTAATGCTGTCCCTTTACCAAGTGGTGGTAGGTTCTGGTCATAAACAAGAGGTATGAAGAGAAGGAGTTGTTACTGGCCCTGAGGCCCTGAGGTTACTGGCCCCTAACAAGGGCCCATAGAAAGACCTAATGATCTTCAAGAGCTTCCTTTTTGTTCTCTTTATAGCACTAAAGCATCTTAAGTGTATTACTTCATTATAATTGAGCACCTACTATATTCCAGTTTCCAGAAATTCAAAGATTGAGGAGGATTCAGATCCTTAAGGAATTTATAGTCTAGCAGGGTGGCAGAACACATAAACAAACTATTACAATGCAATAAGATATGTGCGAAGGTGAAAATATCTTCAGGAAAAACATCCTGGTATATGGAAATTATTAACTCTGCCAAGGGGTGGAGCTTGTGGGGGGCGGGGGAAGGAGTTTGCAGAAGGTTTGATGTCACAGCTGGGAGTGACTAACATCTTTGGAATCCCAGTTTTGATGGGAGACATTCTGACATCTAATCTAGATGTCAGACCTGATCTCTGTCAGGGTTGTATGCTTTTGTGGAATCTCTTGTCTTCAAATTTCAAGGCTGAGGAGGGAGGGAGACCCTGAAAGGAAGAGTCCAGGAAGGAGAAGAGTTTGTGATACTCAGACAAAGCAAATGTTTAGAGCACTGGGGATCCATTCTCCATGATTTCTGTGGAACTTCAAGAGAGAGAAAGAAAGAGAAAGATTTTGTAGGCATTCGGAAAGAATAGCCCCAAGATGTGCCACTTTGGCATGAAGATTATTTTGAGCTGAAAATAATCAAGGCCCAAAAGACTCAGGAAAAAATTCTGAGCTTCGCCGCTAATTGCCTAAAGGAATTTAGATAGAGGACACACTCCAGGAAGAGAACTATCACCACAGATAATGACATCAAAATATGAACTATAGAGAGGAAACTAGCAAGGCCTATTTGATCAAAGTCCTCTCTATGTCCCATTGTTTCTGGATGGCCCAGCAATCATATTTTTACCAAATATTTACTCTTTCCTTTCTTCCTGTGAATTGTCTTCCTTCCCTTTGAAGTCCTACTCCTCCTTAGTTCAGGATGACATATATACCTCATTTGGGGGCACCTATCTAGCTCAGTCTACAGAGCATGTAACTCTGGATCTCAGGGTTATGAGTTCAAACCTCACATTGGACATAGAGCTAACTTAAAACAAAACAAAACAAAATAGCATATGTACTTTGCCTGATTTGTCTTTGGAATCTCATGTTTGTTTGTTTTTAATGTTTAATGAGAAAGAGAGAGAGAGCCTGCGTCACTGCACGCGCACACATGCAAGCAGGGAGGGGCAGAGAGTGAGAGGAGAGAGAATCCCAAGCAGGCTCCACCCTGAGAGCACAGATCCCATGCAGGGCTCAATCCTACGAACCACGAGATTGATGAGGTTTGGGGGTGATGGGGGGGGCGGCGGGAGTCCAGAGCTGACCGCCATGAAAGAATTCTTGAAGATGTTTTTGGTGCAAAAAAGGTGATTCTATCAGAACACAGGGACAGGACCCTTTGGCAGGAAGAGCTGCACCGGCTCACTGTGTACTATTAACTTGGGGGAGGTAAAGTCAAAAGGGAGGCCTCCAGAGGGACTTTGCTATGTGAAAGAGGACTCCTAAAATACCTGAGACCTTGATATTGTCAAGCTAAGGTTCCCCCCCGCCCCCGCCTCAAGTAAGGCATTAACATTAGGATAGTAGAGGGTGCCTGGAGAAATGTTATACTCCGTATTTGTCTCAAGTATTTGTCATGGTTTCAGATTATAAGAAAATTTAATTTTACCTGCCTTTCCTTCCTTCCTTCCTTCCTTGCTAGCTTGTGCTTTGCCCCCAGCCTACCTAGCACCTCCCCCCCACCCCCCCACTCCCAGGTGGGATCTGTGTGACATTCCTCAGGTACTCCTGGCTGCCCAAGAACAAAGGAAAGGACAGAAACAAATGGCTTACTGATAGGGATCAGAGTCCTGCAGGACAAGAGTCTCCATCAGTTTACAAATATCTTAGTAAATTACAAGACTAAGGCAATCTTATCAATAGCCTAATCTCCAGAAACCTGAAGACTCAGTTTTCTTGGAGCCCCAACATCACCTCTCCATGGTGATATGGGGAACAAAGGCAAGAAGAAAACGGCAGGTAAAATTGAATTTTCTTATAACCTGCAGCCCGTTGACAAATACTTGAGGCAGGCAGAGTAAAGCCTTCTCCGGGAACTCCCTACTGTCTTAATGTTAATGCTTTGCTAAAGGGAAAAACAACCTTCCCTTGACAATAAATAGCTAGGCCTCCAGTAATCTGTGATTTCTTGGAAACTTCCCTTTTGACTTTATCTCTCCCAAATCCAAGGTATATAATCAGTTACCTGTCACAACCCTAGTGCAGTTCTTCCTGCCGATAGGTCCTCTCCCCCTGTTTAATAAAATCACCTTTTTTTTTTTTTTAACGTTTATTTATTTTTTAGAGACAGAGAGAAACAAAGCATGGCCAGAGAGGACCAGAGAGAGAGGGAGACACAGAATCTGAGCAGGCTCCAGGCTCTGAGCTGTCAGCACAGAGCCCAACGTGAGGCTCGAACCCATAAATGGTGAGATCATGACCAGAGTCTAAGTCAGATGCTTAACCAACTAAGCCACTCAGGTGCCCCCCTATAATCACCTTTTTGCACAAAAGACATCAAGAATTCTTTCTTGGCTGTTGGCTCTGAACCCCACAAACCCCACCATCACCACAAAGCTTCATCAGTCAAGATCATGACCTGGGCTGAAACCAAGAATCAGACGCTTAACCAACTGAGCCACCCAGGTGCTCCTGGAATCTCATGTTTATTTGGATTCCCTTTATATACAAAATGAAATTTGACTTTCCTCTGTTAATCTGTCTCTTGTTAATCTTATTTCAGACCAGTCAGAAGACCTTGAAGGGCAAAGGAAAGTTTTTCTTCCCCAGAAGTTTCACAAACTATAAAGTACCAGCCTAATATGAAGTATTGTTATCCACTTGCTTGGGGTTCATGCTTAGACACTGGGAAATTTCTTCTCAATTTTGTCTCTAAACTAAGTCAATCTTTCCATTAAGAAAAGAAACCCAAGCTGTGGACATAAAAACTAGGCTATGTTTGCTGGGCAATGCCTAAAATGCTCCATTTAAAATATATTAAATTTTGGACGAAAGGATTTATCACACAAACTAGGGCATAATCCCCTCTTGTTATGATGTCCCATCACTAAATTTACTTAATCCTGATATATATACACACCATTTCCTGAGAACACTGGTATACTAGGAAACTGAATTTTAAGGTGGAAAGGACTTTTTTTGGTAATTTTTTAAAGTTTATTTATTTTGAGAGAGAGTAAGAGCTAGCAAGGAATGGGCAGAGAATGAAGGAGAGAAAGAATCCCCAGCTGGCTCTGTGCAGCACAGAGCCCAATACAGGGCTCGAACCCACGAACTATGAGGTCATGACCTGAGCTAGAGTCAGACACTTAACCAACTGAGCCACCCAGGCGCCCTAAAGCTGAAAAGGACTTTAAAGGGGCGCCTGGGTGGCTCAGTCGGTTAAGTGTCCGACTTTAGCTCAGGTCACGATCTCATGGTTCGTGTGTTTGAGTCCCACATTGGGCTCTGTGCTGACAGCTCAGAGCCTGGAGCCTGCTTCAGATTCTGTATCTCCGTCTCTCTCTCTCTCAGAAATAAATAAGACATTAAAAAAAAAAAAGGACTTTGAAGATCATTTAATGAGAGCTTGTTTTACAGATGAAATATCTGAAGTCTTCGGGGTGGGACACCCTTCAAAGCTACAGAGACAGGGCCAGTGCCAAGATTAATCCCCAAGTCTCCCACTCCCAACCCAAAGTTCTTGCCTGTGCACTAAACCTCTGGTTTAGTTTGTATCAAGGTGTATCTGTAATTTTGATCCCAACAGTTTTAGGCAAAAACAAGATGCTTTTCTTAGTGCCAGTCTTTTTCACAAAGTAAGTTTAACTGTTGATCAGGGCTTTAAATTTAAGTTACCAATTTTACAAATGAAGAGAGTTAGGAAGAAATAGTCAACGTTTAGGAGAAAAGGTAGCATAAACCAACCCAAAATAGTTAAACATTTTATTAAATCTTCCTTTCATTATAGATAAGCACATAAATCGCCTCACTGATAATACGGTATTTTCATATAAACTCACAAAGATGAAATCTTTATGAAAATTGTCCTCAAGTATAAAGTGACACTTTTTTCTATGGTAAACGGGACACATATTTAAGTATTAAAAAGGTTTAGAGAAGAACCTTGGCTCAGTAACGCGGCACTGCTAGAAGAGGTTGTGATTGCCAAGGAGGAGGAATCTCTACTCTTGGGTCCATTTATTCGATGTCAGCTGTCACAGCCGGGGCTTCATGAAGAAAAGACGACCAGCAGAGAGTACATCCATACCCTATGAAGTCTAATATACAAGAGAATATTACCAAGGGCTGTTACTACCCAGTTTCTCCCCTGTTGTTGTTATGTCAACCACAGACTTGGGGAAAGTGATTTTCCACTTCTGTTTATCATTTCGTTTTTGCTGAGTAATTCAGTCAACTGAGGTAACCCCCCCCCCCATAGTGTTCATTCTCATTTGATTAGAGGAAGGAAATCTAAACAATTCACACCATCTCAAGTGTGTTTTCCAAAATGCCTCAAAACGCTGGACACTAACCCCTTTCGGCGGAAACCCCAGTGAATATGAGAAAGACACCTTGGAGCACCGCTGCCCTCGCCAGCGCCCAATCCCGGGAGCAGCGCCCTCGGGGAGGCAGCGTGGAAGGGCCCCTCGGGGAGTCGAGCCTTCCCAGGCCAGCTGACGGGTGGTGTCCGGAG
>NW_027530683.1:4278695-4278913 GCF_008692635.1 Crocuta crocuta
CCATTTTAACCTGATTTGGGCCTTAAAGGTGGGGGCTCCTGCGCTGCGTCCGGCCCCGCTGCTCTCTCTCCAGCCAGGCGGCCGGCCTACCCGCCCTCTCTCAGGCCAGGCCCTGTGGCTTTTCGGACTCCCGGGGGCGCGGAGGGCGCGGGCGGGGGTCGGGGTGTCGGGGCCTAAGCCGGACAGGCGCCTTCTGGAGAGGTCGGGGTACTGGGAGC
>NW_027530683.1:4278962-4356237 GCF_008692635.1 Crocuta crocuta
GGCTTCCTTGTTTTACTGAGCGCTAGTCTCTCAAATTGGTACGTGCCTCAAAGCCCTTGCTGAAGACTTTCGGTTAAGGGTCTCGGTGGCCTGTAATTAAACCCTTAAGAGGAGTTCAAGGGGGTGAGAAAACGCTTTTAAAAATGCTTTCTCGCCGTAAAAAGCTTTTACACTAGCTCCGTTAGTTTTGAAGCGTCTGCGTTTGAGCTGTGAGGCAATTATGTTGTAGCCGTGGGCGGATTGGCGTTCACACTTGATTCTCTTTCCTTATGAGGAAACGGCACTGGCTGGGATGACTTTAAAGAAAAAAAAAATAGTAGAAGGTTTAACTGAAATCCAAAAGTGTTTTTTTAAGGCCTGCGGAGTTGACACAATACAGAAGGTATTTTTGCTGCTGCTCCTGGAGCTCTGACATCACCCAGTGAAATAGGAAACATTTCAGGGATGGGACAGCTTGTATTTGTCCCTTTCCCTCTACCTTCCCTTTACTTCAACCTCTTTTACGAGGATGGATGGGACAGGGTGAGTTAGACTCCTTCGGGTGCGTCGCCTGTACTGATACTTAAAATGTGGCAGATCGGACTGGACGACTTCCACGGTACGATGCAATTTTTGATGTCCGGATTAAAGTGAATCCTCTCTAGGCAAACAGTAATTTTGGTTAAAACCAAAATACTCGCTCTGAATTATTGTTCTTTTTTTATTTCAGGCTTCTGGAGTTACAGTGAATGATGAAGTCATCAAAGTTTTTAATGATATGAAAGTAAGAAAATCTTCTACACAAGAGGAGATCAAAAAAAGAAAGAAAGCAGTTCTCTTCTGTCTAAGCGATGACAAAAGACAAATAATTGTAGAGGAAGCAAAGCAGATCTTGGTGGGTGACATTGGTGATACTGTAGAGGACCCCTACACATCTTTTGTGAAGTTGCTACCTCTGAATGATTGCCGATATGCTTTGTACGATGCCACATACGAAACAAAAGAGTCTAAGAAAGAAGACCTAGTATTTATATTCTGGTGTGTAAAAACAAAAGAAAAAGTGCTTTTAAAATGCAAGGATTGTTATTAACATAGTCAGTTTTGCCTTTGTTATTCTTTTAAGTAGGATTCAGCGATTGTCTTTTTTTTTTTTCTGTAGGGCTCCTGAGAGTGCACCTTTAAAAAGCAAGATGATTTATGCTAGCTCTAAAGATGCCATTAAAAAGAAATTTACAGGTACAAACATTAAAAATTTTGTGCAAATAAATTACTCTTTCTTAATTATAAGAAGACTTAATTAAATCATGTTTTTCGTTTTTAGGTATTAAACATGAGTGGCAGGTAAATGGCTTGGATGATATAAAGGACCGTTCAACACTTGGAGAGAAACTGGGAGGCAACGTAGTAGTTTCACTTGAAGGAAAACCCTTATAAAATGACAGTCAAGTGCCATCTGGATCTTAAGGAGCTTCCATTTCTCCAGCTCAATCAATTGAAATAGTATTAGGTGGTTTTTGTTTTTGGTTTTTTTGTTTTTTCTCTTCCCACTGGGTCCTTCCAATACAGTGAATGAAGGAAATACCATTCATGTAAGCGGCCTATCAGTGATTGCCATTAGACTGTTTAATACGGTTACTTTTATGTAGAACCCAAGGAATGCCTTCCCGTCATATTTTAGCCAAAACTGGTTTTATGCCTCCCTTGCAGCGAGCACTACAATGAAAGTGATTGTCAATGTGAATAGCTTAGAACACTGCAAAGGGTAAGCTGATCGAATGCCTTGAAAGTATTATCCACTGGTCAGATGGTAAACTTTATTCAGTATTATTTATAGTCGCACTTGATTGCAGTTCTGTGAGGCTCGAGCATTCATACACCTCACCTGCCTTGGCAAGCCTATTTTGTGACATGGCAGCACAGATATAACACTATGCATTGAAAGCACTTTTTTTGTAATGAGTTTAACCCACCCATCTCTCCCCCAAAAGGAATGCCAATTAAGTTTTGTTAACTGTGTCATCAACTTATCCTAGTACCTCAGTATTCATTCCTGTTACCTGCATATCTTAAAAGAAACAGCTGTTATTAATGCCTTTTTGTTTTCCATTGAGTGTACACTACTGAAGACGTGTAGGAGTTTATGTTTACCATGTAAGTTTGCAACACTAAAAATATTTTGAATATCAGTCATGATGGCAATTTCTGTATAAAAGAGCCTTAAATGGAACATTGTTTTGAGATCAAACTCCCTACCCTCACAAAAGTGGCCACGTTGCAATAAAAATGGTGGCATATTACAGAACGTTGCCTTGTTTTCCTTGGACATTTTGCAAAATGTTATGTGAAGCAACTTTTAGAGTGAATAGCTATTATTAATCTTTGCACTGGTCATTTAAGAATTTTTTTGTACAACGTTCATGCATGATATTTTCCAGTTTGTTGAGTTTAAAAAATATCCTAAAGCCAACTAATAGAAAATATTGTTATAGAGGGATACTTTTATAAACATTAGTTTATTTATTTCCTTATGTGTTAGTATGAAGACCAGAAGTTACTTTTTGCACTTTGACATAAATATTCTTCAATACCAGATTTGTTTTCTGGATAAAGGGTGGGTAGTTTTTAATTCACGTTTACATTTCTAAGTAATTGAGTAGTATAAGCAGGAAGCTCTTAACTGCGTATTTGGTCATGGTGAAAATAGTTTATAAAATGTCCTTCAAAAGTTAATACTACTTCTCATGTTTAGGAACTTTTCATTTCAGCTATTATTTCTTAATATAGTTTGCAAATTGAAAAAAAAATGATGTAGCAATCTTAAGTATTAGTAGTTGAGATTTGGCTGTGGTCCAAACTGCTCTCCTTATAGAGAATTTGATCTGCTCAGTGTGAGCAGTTTGCTGTTAGCCAGAGCTATTTATGGCAAACACATGCTTTTGTATCTTGTCATAGTTATCCACAAATGGCAAAACTGGACTTGATTCTACTGGTATGCAAAACAGGCATGCTAGTAAGCAGTCAATCATGGCTTAGAACTTAACCCCATAGCTCTGAAGAATGCTTTTATCAGAAAACAGGAAGCAGAAATTCTCTTTTTTTAACATGTGGAAGTCACTTAAGTACAATTAATATTTTCCCGTATTTTCAGAAGATTTTTAAAGGTGAAAACAAAAATAGCACTTAAATGTTTAGGCTTCCATTTAAAATTATATGAATGGCTTAGGATCTTTTGCACTGAGCCATCTTATTTCAGGCTAACAGCTGTCCCTTTGTTATTCTGGACCTTTTGATGGCTTTTTGGTAAGGCTAAACTCATAAGGAAAGTATGAGAATACTGACATATACTAAACCATATGTGTAACTGGTTCTTAGACCGTGGAATTTTTATTTTCCTCATTCTAAAAAAATAAGGGACTCTAAATAAGTTATGTAGTATCTTTTGTTTTTATAGCTGATTAATCAGCTTTTCTTCTGTCTCCTATAGTAGTAATTTCAGAGATTATTGCTTTAAACTGTGGTACTTTGATTTGTTAGACTGACAGAACTGAGTTCATCTTTGAAATACATCTTTGTGCTTAGAGCCAAAAATAACTATAAAATTAATGTTTCACATGTTACTTGAGACTAATTTGGCATTTGAAACGATCATTTTATTTTACAATCATTTACAATGAAACAATGTTCCAGTTAGCTTTTAAAGGTATACGGTGCTAATTAGTAAAATATTGAGGGCAATATTTTACTGCTAGCTTGCAAAATTTTAAGTGTTTAAAAAAATAAAATGTATGAAAATATATAAAGCTGTTGAGATGTGTTTACTTATACTTCAGAACACTAAAACTTTAAAAACTAATGTTGCAGATCAAATAAGCACCTTTATCTTTAGTCTTTTTTTTTTAGGGTTTTAGTTGATATGCTTTGTCATTTGCAGATACCAGTATTCTTTGAAAACGTAATATAAGCAATTTTAACGTTTTCAGATAAATTGGAACAGTTGGCATTTGTCCCAAACTGGCTATCATCAGCTGTTGTTTTCAATCATTATCTAAAATAATGTGGCTTTTAGTAGATTGAAATAAAAGCCTCTTACTATGTTTGAGTTTTTCAGATATAGATCCTTTGTAGCAGCTAATTTATAGAATCTAGCAAGTGAGTTTTGGGAGAAAATTAAGTACTTATTAAGGAATAATCTCAGCAGTGCTCAATCATAGAAGGGTTCAGAACACCCTTCATTAGGTTTTCCACTCTGAGAAAATAATCTGGTTCTGATCTCATAGGCCCTATTATTGCTTGCATATTTAATAATAGTTTGAGATCTAAACAAACGTGAATATTTTTCTATGAATACTAAAACGATTAGAGATGTGTAGGCAGGCTCCAATAAGTATTGCTTTTCAGACCATTTGAATTTATAAATGTTCTGTCTCATCTCAGCTAATAAAGAAATCTGAGGCTTTTCTTTTGCTCTTAGAATATCCAAATTGCTTTTTTCCTTGTAGAATTGTGGAGTCATCCATCCACTTCAATTTCCTATAATAAAGCAATTGGACACATTAATCTTTCTGAGCCTCAGTTTCTTAACCATGACATGAAGATGATTATCTTACCTCATTGTAGAGGATCAAATATGGAAATGTTTTTGGAAAATACTATGTAAACATAGTAATTTGTTTAAACCATTCTAAATAAGTGTAGTTAAATAGATAAAGAATGCTAAAAATAAGATTTATTGTAAGTCTTTGAACCTTTTCAGTTTTGTAACTATTCCACTTAATCTCCTAGTTTAAGGATTAATTAGCTGATATGTGGCATCTATTTTTCAGTAAAAGTGTAGCCTCTGAATTGATGTTTGTTGACTGCTATTAATCTTTTTAGTGTAGTTATCTTTTTCACATGTAACCATCAGTTACTAATTTTTTCCCCTAAGTAATTTTGAAGTAAAAAATAAGAGAGGAAGTAAAGTTAGAAATACCGGTTTGGAATACTTGTCTTAAATTCACAAGCCATGTTGTTGAAAACCTATGACTGTTATTAATATCCTAAATTTATGTAGTCCTTTATATTTCCCACAGCAGTTGAAATTTATCTAATCCCCTTAGATCCTCTTAACCAGCTAACCGTATTGCCCTGCTACACATGAAGAAACTGAAGGCTGGAAAGGTTAAGGGACAGCAAAGCTGATTCCAGTCCAGTGTACTTTTCACTCTGCACTTAGGTAACATATAGTGAGTTACTAATTTTCTTATTTTTTTTAGGATTTTATTTTTTAAAGTAATCTCTACACCCAACATGGGGCTTTAACCTCTAACCCAGAGATCAAGAGTCACGTGGTCTACTGACGGCACTCCACCAATTTTCTTTTTTAAAAAAAATGAAATTGTCTGATTCTTTTGAGCAGTACATAATTATTCAGTATGTTTTCAAAGTAACGTCTCAATATTTGAAAAATAGTCTTGGAATATTTTTTTCCTAAGGAAATCCATACTCTTAAATAATTTCACATTTCAAAGATTTTCTTAGATGTTTCAGTATTGTAAATTTATGGGATTGTGGAAACAATAAGTATTGTATAAACACATTTTCCAGAAAGCTCATACCTCTTAATCTTGTTCCAAAAACTTGGATATCTCGCTCCCTGTGTTCCTCTACCCATCTGTCTAAGGAGAGAGAGTACTGTGTATTAGAGTGGTTCAGTACTAGAACTTTGGTATCAGTCTGCCTGGGTCATTCACATATAGGCCTTTAACACTAATTGAGTGACCTTAGGAAAATCAACCTCTCACGGTCTTAGTTCATGTATAAGAGGAGCTAATAACTGTACCCTGTCCTGGGATTTGACGATAAATGAAAGCACCCTGCATAGTTACTGGCACATAGAAAGCATTCTATACGATGATCTTAAAATTTGTAGCCTAAACCAGGACGTTTTTGAGAGTAAAAGGGAGAGCTATTAATTATGACAGGACAACAGGCTTAAGTTGGGACAGTCCCTAGCAAACTAAATGTCACACTGTCAAGAAATAGTCTGATATCAAAATGTTAATACTTAAATAGAAGAAATCATTAAAGACCCAAGGTCATTAATTTTATAAGGTACCAGTAGTATGCTAAGATTCTCTTGAAGTATATGATTATTCTTAATTAATCTCAGAAGTGGATTTTTTTATGTTCCCCCCTTTTTTTTTTTTTAGCTTTCCTTTTGACTGTCATGCTTGTAAACTCAGATACCGCATTTTGCTATTAACAGTATGCTTCACTTATAGTGCTGGTTACCATCTCATGTAGATTTGGAATGCCAGTGTGTTTAGAATTATGTATAATAAAGTGAATAGACTCATTGTGGGCTTGAGAGCAAAATGCCTGAGCTCATGAATCTTCTAACATTCCTTCTGGCTATATAAAAACTTTGGTGTACTTTCTGGGTTTTTGTTTCTTGGGGTTTTTTTTTGTTTTGTTTTAATAAGTATGTAAGATAAGATAGCTGAGCTGTAGATAAAAGAGGCATCACTATATCTCGGTGAGGTGTCTAAAATGTAATTAATTTTTTTAAATGTTTTTTTATTTCTGAGAGAGAGAGAGGGAGACACAGAATCTGAAACAGGCTCCAGGCTCTGAGCTGTCAGCACAGAGCCCGACGCGGGGGCTCGAACTCACGGACCATGAGATCATGACCTGAGCCAGTCGGACACTTAATCGACTGAGCCACCCAGGTGCCCCTGTAATTAATATTTTTAAAAGTCCTATTTCTCTTTGAAAATACTTGTATCATTAAAGATACACAAATGAATTTGTTTCCATTAAGAAAAAAGGCTTATTCTTGACCTATTTTTTTAGTTTATTGAAACAATGGAATATGAGAACATGCATTTGATAAGCAAAATAATCTTTAATTTTTTTTCATTTTTATTAAAAATTTTTTCAATTTTTTAAATTTATTTCTGAGAGAGACAGCATGAGCAGGGGAGGGTCAGAGAGAGGGAGATAAAGAATGTGAAGCAGGCTCCAGGCTCTGAGCTGTCAGCATAGAGTCCGACGTGGGGCTCGAACCCACGAACATGAGCTCATGACCTGAGCTGAAGTTGGACACTTAACCAACTGAGCCACCCAGGTACCCCTAAAAATTTTTTTTTACTTTTTTTTTATTTCTGAGAGAGAGAGAGAGACAGCGTGATTAGGGGAGGGTCAGAGAGAGAGGGAAACACAGAATCTGAAGACAGGCTCCAGACTGAGCTAGCTGTCAGTACAGAATCCAACGTGGGGGGCTCGAACCCATGAACCGTGAGATCGTGACCTGAGCCAAAGTTGGATGCTTAACTGACTGAGCCACCCAGGTAACCCCAAAATAATCTTTATAAAATGCCCCAGTTGATTTTTTAGCTTATTTTCTTAAATGCACCCTGGATGTGTTCACTTGGAAATACTTTTGATTACTCTTCATAGATATATAAATACTTTCATTTATACTTGACCTCTGACAGCTAATTGATTATGCATACACAATGTTTTAGTAGTTTATTTGGCATAACATGAAAGTTTAGACATAACCTGAAAATTTAGAACAGATTTTTGTTCAAATGTATAATTTTCTCACGGCAATGAAAAACACATAAGTTAATGGTATACTGTCTTCTTGAAGTACTTTTTCCCTCATTTTATGTATTCTTAAAGGTGGAATTTCAAATATTTCCTTTGGGAAGTTGATAGTTACTGAGAGAATCACAAAATTCCTGGGCATTTGGCCCATAGTTTCTGTGTTCCTGTGAGCTGTCAGGACCTTTTTCTTTTATTAGCAGCAAACTAAATCACCAGATAGAAAGTTCCCAAATTGGCATAATTAGTTTCAAAGGTAAAAACATGGCGGTAGCGTACTTTGTTCTAGAAGTCATAAAATTTTGCTATACTGTACAAAGAATAATACAGGAAAGAGATGTAGGGGCACTTGGGTGGCTCAGTTGGTTAAGCATCTAACTGCGGCTCACCTCATGATCTCACAGTTTGTGGGTTTGAGCCCCACATGGGGCTCTCTGCTGTCAGTGCAGGGCCTGCTTGGGATCCTCTGTCTGCCTCTCCCTACACCTCTCAAAAATAAACATTTTAAAAAATTTTTTTAATGTTTATTTATGAGAGAGGGAGACAGAGCATGAGCTGGGGAGGAGCAGAGAGAGAGGGAGACACAGAATCTGAAGCAGGCTCCAGGCTCTGAGCTATCATCATGGATCCTGATGTGGGGCTCGAACCCACAAACCACGAGACCATGACCTAAGCTGGAGTCAGATGCTTAACTGACTGAGCCACCCAGGCGCCCCTATATTTACCCTTTAAAATGTACCTGAGTTTAGGCTTAACTGATTTTTTTTTTTTTTAATTTAATGTTTATTTTTGAGAGTAGAGTTGGGGGAGACCGAGAGAGAGGGAGACACAGAATCTGAAGCAGGCTCCAGGCTCTGAGCTATCATCATGGATCCTGATGTGGGGCTCGAACCCACAAACCACGAGACCATGACCTAAGCTGGAGTCAGATGCTTAACTGACTGAGCCACCCAGGCGGCCCTTAACTGATTTTTTTTCAAGATTTAAAAAAATTTTTGAAGTAATCTCTCCACCCAACATGGGGCTCAGAGTCACAACCCCAAGACAAAGAGTTGCATGCTCTACCAACTGTGCCAGCAAGGCACCCACTAATTTTTAAACGTAAAGTTGCTGATTTACAATTTGTAATACTATTCCATATTGAGTAATGTGTACACTTTGAATAATTGCTGCATTAGAATTAAATTTGTTATGAAGTTCATGTAGCAGTACTTCCCTCCTTATTTGGGCTTTGTTTTATCTACCTGCTAAAGGAAAGTGCCTTAGAGTTATCATTGAATACCAGTGTTTAAGAAATGCCAGGTGACTGAATTAGATAGATGATCTTATGTCCTAGCTATAGAAAAAGTTTTAGGATTAGTTGAAGTGCCATTCAGCGTCATTTAAACTGCAAGAAGATATTAAAAAAATTTTTTTTCAAAGTTTTCTTCTCTGAGCTGGATATTGTATTTCATTCAGATTTTCTGTTGGAAATATGTAATATTAATGAAATTCTAAAAAATGAGGCTTAGGTAAAACAGAAGCTCTGATGACATTCTCAGAGGGAAACCCTAAAAAATGGGCTAGGATTAACATGATTGATATTTTTCTGAGTAACTTTTTTATTTTTTATTATAAAAAAATTTTTTTAATGCTTTATTTCTGGGAGAGAGAGACCGTGTGAGCAGGGGAGGGTCAGAGAGAGAGGGAGGTACAGAATCTGAAACAGGCTCCAGGCTTTGAGCTACCTGTCATCACAGAGCCTGACATAGGGCTCGAACCCACAAACTGAGATCATGAGCCAAAATCAGACGCTTAACTGACTGAGGAACCTAGGTGCCGGCTGAGTAACTTTTTAAAATGATTATATTTTTATTTCAAAAATAATGTGTTTACTGTGGAATCTATGAAATACAGTAAAAAAAAAATAAGAAAGTTAAATCATGAGCTAATTTTAAAAATTGCAGACAAATTATTCATGTATTTGAATTTATGGATAATATGGACATATCTGTAGTTAAAACTAGTTTTTAAATTGGGGCATCTGGGCGGCTCAGTTGGTTAAGCATCCGACTTTGACTCAGGTCGTGATCTCACAATTGGTGGGTTTGAGCCCCAAGTCACACTCTGTAGTGACAGCTCAGAGTCTAGAGCCTGCTTCCAATTCTGTGTCTTCCTTTGCCCATCTGTGATCTTGCACTCTGTCAAAACTAAACAAATAGACTTAAAAAAATAATTTTAAGTCATTTGTGCATGCTGGTAAGAGGGAAGACTTTATCCTTAAATATTGTTTGAGCAATTCCTTAGTATTTTATATCCCAGAAAAAGAACTTTGTTGTGGCTGTAGTCACAGAGAAGCAGCTTTGGATCTTGAAAGTTATGTATTGCACCCACCTATATGCTTGCTGTATGACTTCGTGCTGTCTACCTAAATATCTGAAGCCACAAAAGTTCCCTGTATCCCATATGCCACCTACTTTGGTTTCATAATAATAGGCACCACTTACATAACTTTTACTGTTCCCCAAAGGAATTATTCTACAAAATAGTTTCCAATGTATCAGGACTCTACTTTTCTCCTGGTATGTGTATGGTAAAGTTGAATAAATACTAGTTCCTAGTGCACAGTGTACATAAACCATCCTTTAATCTACTTTGTTCTCTGCTAAAATTAAGATTAAAACATATTGTATATATTTTGCACTAAGCCAGGAGCAATCTGTATTTAAGGATTTGTGTTTTGTGTGCTATTCCAAGAGGGTCTGATAATCCCTGTGATTAAAGAAACATAAGATTTATGTTTGCTGTGGAGAAACATGATCATCCTGGTTACTATGAATCATTCTGGAAACATCCCATCTCTGTTTCCCAATTCCTCAGATCATTAGATCAAATTTAGTTCAGTTCAACAAACATGAAGCACCTTTCAGTGTCTCAAAATGTCTACAGTGATACAGGGAACAAGCATATAAACAATTATAGTGCAATGTGATAAGTACAATGATATAAGATTTGGAAGAGGGAATGATTAACATTGGAGTTGGATGGGCTTCAAGAAGGCCTTATGGAAGTAATGTTTGAGCTGTGTTTGAGGGTTGTGAAGGATAATAGAGTTAACCAGTCTGAGAGGATGGCTCTGGAGAAAGAAAAACTGCAAAGGCCCTGCAAATAGTTCATTACTGCCGATTAGTGTGAAGCACTGTGATGAGAGAAGTGCAGGAGAGGGGAGTATGAGCCAGATCACTGAGGGTCATGGATACTGTGCTAATGAACATGAAACCTGTGCCTGATGAGGAGCCAGGGCAGGGTTTTAAGCAGAGGAGTGCATGATCTTTCTGAAACACAAGTCTTATCATTTTATGACCATGCTGAGAATGTACGGGAGAGTGAGGAAATTGGAGGCAGCTAGGAGGCCTGAATTAAGGCAGTGGCAAGTGCACTTGGGATGGTGTGTTTAAAAGGCATGGAGAAAAATTAATAGGAATTCATTGATTTCAGAATTAAATGGAAGGATACAAGGTGTTAACCATTTTTAAGAAAATGTTAGCTGTATTTTTTAGTATTGTTGACATTTAAGATCATTTAACATCAAATTGGATCAGAAAAGAGTTAATAGGAAATTTGTAAAAGTGGAAAGAAAAAATATTCAACACCTTTTTAATGAAAGTAGCATTTTGAAAGAAATCATTGGCCAAAAGGTCATAGGTCTGCTACTTGAATTTAGATGTACAAGCCTTTGCAGTAATTTTCATGTAACAATAGTTTCAAAAGATAAGAAAAGATTAAAACTACTATGACTATAACATCTTTGAAATGGAATATATCCTATAGTTTTAGAATTCATGGTTCTATTTTCATGGTTTTATGGAATGGGATACATCCTATAGTTTTAGAAATCATGGTTGTATTCTATGCTTGAACTTTTATTTTAAAACTCTTATTTGATGGGGGCGCCTGGGTGGCTTAGTCGGTTAAGCGCCCGACTTTCGCTTGGGTCATGATCTCGCGGTTCGTGGGTTCGAGCCCTGCGTCGGGCTCTGTGCTGACTGCCAGCTCAGAGCCTGGAGCCTGTTTCAGTCTGTGACTCCCTCTCTCTCTGACCCTCCCCTGCTCACGCTCTCTCTCTCTCTCTCTCTCCTAGAAATAAATAAATAAATAAATAAATAAAAAAAACTTAAAACTCTTATTTGATGACATATAAGCAATGGCTGAATTCCTGGATTAAATTTTAGAATTTAGTAATATTCATATAATCTCATTAGAGAAAGCCTGTCCCACTCTGCTGGTGATAAAAATGGAATTTTCAGATCATCTGCAAGATCATTTTCCATTAAGGAAGATTTTTAATCCTTACTAGTAAGTAAAAGCTATTTATAAACATATGTCTTAACTCTTTTCACAAAATACTTTCCAGAGTCAAAGATTCCTCTTTTTTTAGCACCTTGTAATAAACATTATTTAACCATACTGGTTTTTAACACTGCTTTTATGGTAAATAAGTTCACTTTTGTGAAAGGTCTTTTATTCTTCAGGAAACATTTATTAAGTGTCTATTTGTAGAACACTATTCTGGCCATCCTGAGAAATAAACTTCTCAAGGGCACTTCTATAATCCAGTTGGCGAGACAAAATAGGCTTGTGAACTAATAAGTATTCAGTGATAAGCAATTGAATAAGCATTGAGCAAATGTAGGAAGAAAGAAGGATCTAAAGAAAAAAGATTTTGTAGAAGTGAGTTTTAAATAGTATTTGGAGGAAAATGTTTTTTTAAAAATCAAGCCGTTTTCCTTTCAAATACAGGATTATTATTTGAAATGAGGTTCCAACAGGCTCTTTCTTCACTGAATATCTCTTTAAAATTAAGAACAAAAAGGGCCTGTTTATCACCACTTCCATTAAATCCTTTTGGAGAAGGACTAAGGCCAAAGTAGAGACTTTACTTGGGAGCTCTGTGTTCCACATGGGTAATTGCCGTGGAACCCTGAGTTTCTATAGGGGTTCTTAACCTCTTCTTGCACCATAGATCACTTTCTAGGAATCCCTTCTTAGAATAATGTTTTAAAATTTATATATATGTGGGGCGCCTGGGTGGCTCAGTTGGTTAACCTCTGACTTCGGCTCAGGTCATGATCTCACAGATCATGAGTTTGAGCCCAGCATCAAGGTCCGTGCTGACAGCTAGCTCAGAGCCTGGAGCTTGTTTCAGATTCTGTGTCTCCCTCTCTCTCTCTGCCNAATATTTTTTAAAAGGTTTTAAATGGTACCATAATGTATATGCTTCTTTATTAACACATTATATAACAGTGTCTAGTGGCAGTATAATAACAATGTAATATGTAGTGATGAATGTGAATGATTCTGTGAGATCTGTGGTAACATAACATGACTTGAATGTGTGATTTCTGTTGGTGATGAAACCATAAGTACTGCTGATAGTATTGTGGTTTATGGTCTATATTCATAATTTTTTTGGTCTAAATTCATAATTTAAGGAATTAATAGATTTCAAGTAGTGGTTGGTTAAAATAAAGATGTAATTTTTCATGGGCCCTGAATTCTTTCCATGGATTCCTTGGGCATCCAAAGACACCAGGTTAAGAAACTTTATGATAGGGGTACCTGGCTGGCTCAGTTGATAGAGCATGTGCCTCTTAATCTCAGGGTTATGAGTTCAAGCCCCATGTTAGGTGTAGAATCTACTTAAAAAAAAAGAAGAAGAAGAAAAGAAACCCCATGGTTTAGCAATTACCTGAGAGCCCCAGGAAGTAAAAGACTAAATGGATAAGTCTCACAGCCATTTGAAAGAAATTGCTTTTATTTTGTTTCATATATTAGATATTCATATAAGATTTTATTTGAAATAAAATTGGTTTCTGGGGGTAAATAAGGTTTAATTTTTGAAAACAAATGTAAATGAAAAAATTGATTCCCTGTTTATCTTGCTTTTTTAACTTAAACTGATTTCGTTTGTAAATCTTCTAAGCACATTAGTGTACCATCAAGTTTATAACCCTGGAAAAAGAGATTTAGAAGTCAACAGTTAATAGCCGAAACCATCAATAAGATTGCCCTGCAGTAATCTGTAATCTGTGTGAGTGTAACACGAGAAGAGAAACAGGCCAAGGAGTAGGCAAAAGAGAAGCCTGGAAAGGAGTTGTCAGCGGGGTGAGAGAACACAACTCTATAATGTTACAGAAGCAAAGGATGTCAAGTGCTGCAGATGTCACTTAAATCATGAGGACAAAAAGAATCTGCAAGACTTTGCCATAAGGTCAGTGACATTTCCTGTGGTATTTTCACCAGCATGGGGAGGGCAGTTTGAAATGGCTTAAAGACCAAGTGAAATGATGAAGTGGAAACGGTGTGGTATAGACCAGTGCTTTTCAAATGTCTCTCATGAAGCACAGTATCTGTAATTTTCACTCTGTCAGGGACTGACTGCAGTCTTGCTGTGTGTGACTACCATGTCACTTGCACCAGGTACAAGGTACCCTGAGAGTTGGATGACAACCAAACTGGTCTATATTCTTGCACAAGACAAGTTCACTGATAACAGGCTTGGATGTCATGGCCATGCCAAATTGCTGTACAAGTTTCAAAATGTTCTTATTCTGTACAGTAGCAGAGGTATAGATTATTCTTTCAAGAAATTTATCTCTCAAGGAAGAGAGAGACTAGTCAGTACTCTGTGGGGCGTTATAGGGTTGGTAGAAGGTTTCTACCAATATTATTTCTTCTAACTTTCTCTTTTGAATATTTCCTGATATTCTCTATTCTTCACATTCTTTTCAGACCCTAGTTTGGAGCTCCAGCACCCAAAACAGTTCCTGGTATATAGAAAGCATTTAAATTAAAAGGTTGTTGGGGCGCCTGGGTGGCTCGGTAGCTTAAGAATCTGACCAGCTCAGAGCATGATCTCGCAGTTTGTGAGTTCGAGCCCTGTGTCGAGCTCTGTGTTGACAGCTCCGAACCTGGAGCCTGCTTGGGATTCTGTGTCTCCCTCTCTCTCTGCCCCTTCCCTGCTTGCACTCTGTCTCTGTCTCTCTCTCAAAAATAAATAAACATTTTTAAAAATTTTAATAAATTAATTAAAAGGTTGTTGAACAAATGAACGAACTTTCATGAGAACTGTGGAAGATCTAAGCTGTCCTATGCTTCCACATTTTGTGGTAGTATATCCTGCCCCATTTAATCTCTGGATATTTATTTTGCCTGTAGTCAGGGAATTATCAGGGAGGCTCAGAATCTTCACAGTCTTTGCATTAAAGTGCTACCTTGTTTTCAAAAATGACATCACTGACATTTACTTAGTAGGACCCATGTTTTAAGAGGTTTTTTTTCCCCTTCAAAATTGGTATTGGATTTCCTTTTTGCTGTGCCTTCCCTTCCCTCTTTAAGGGCATACATTCATAGAAGATGACAGTTTTGGGACCCTACCATGGCCACAGAATAAAGAGAATTAAATTGACCTGCACAGAGCTCACACCTTAAGATAATATTTTACATAAAAGAAATCTGATCTTTTATATATATCTTTACTTTCCTCTTTCTCTAGTTGGACTGATTTTCAAATCTCCCTCTTATTTTTTCTTCTAAAGTATCACCCCTAGTCCCCACAGTGGAACTCAAATCTGTGCCTGGAAAAATGAGATCTCTAATACAAAACGTGGGAAATATGAATAGGAGCCAAAGAAAAGCAGACAGTTTCAGTCATTCATGCAGCAGATTTTACTAAATGCTTAGTATGTGCCAGACACAGCACTGAGTGCCAGGTATGAAATTGCCATCCAGGAAGGTATAAACTCAGGTCCAGTTAGGTGTAGCAGGCTACACTTCTTTTAAATATTCAGCCAGACGGGTTACCTACAGTAGCTGGAAGGCTTTTCACAGTGTTGTACCACTTAAATGCAGCTCTAGTACATCCTATACTAGATTGTTAACCTTCATCAGACATTGTTTTACAAATTTAAGGAAGAAGCAGGAAAATCTCAACTGTGTACATGTGTATGGTTTCAGGAGTGAGGTAAAGAGGGAAGTGATTAAATGGGAACTTTAAATACTTTTTGGAAATACATGGTAGCTAAATTTATAGCTTAATTAATAAGGGTTTTTAGGACTTTTTGCACAATTTTGGGAGGAGGAGTACCTTAACTCTTTAGTTATAAATCTTATTCTCCATCTGGCCCTTAGCACGAAGTACACAATCTATAAGATAATATATTGCCAGTATTAGAGCCAGTGACTGTTGAAGTGTGTGGCTTACATATATTTGTTCATCCTTTCCTTCATTTGCTCACTCATTCAAAAACAATTTAGCAAATCCATTCTATGCTTAGCATCCTTAAATGCCCTAAAGGAGCTGGGCTGACCAGAGAAGAAAAATACCCGAACACAAGGTGGGAGGTGTTTAGTGTTGGACTTAGCTAATACATGCTTAATTAATTCCATTAACCTGGTTGTGAAAATAGCCCAGGTCTGTTCAGATATACCACATGAATAGCTAGAAAGTCGATGTGTTTTGCTAACAGTGACAAATTGTCATCTTATTGATCCACTATGTCAGATGATCAAGCTGGAGCATTTTGGGAAACATTAAATAAATAATATCACTTTGGCATAAAAGGCTATGTCAAAATTTACATGTGGTTTTATTTAGCACATTAATTTCTCACGTGCAGTTAATAATTCTTTTTTTAATGTTTATTTATTTATTTTGAGAGAGAGAGAGAGTGGGAGCAGGGTAGGGGCAGAGAGAGAGTGAGAGAGAGAGAATCTCAAGCCAGCTCCGTGCTCAGCTCAGAGCCCAACACGGGATTTGATCGCAAGACTGCAAGATCATAACCTGAGTCAAAATCAAGAGTCAGATGCTTAACTGACTGAGCCACCCAGGCACCCCTGCAAATTAAATAATTCTTAAAGCGCCTTCTATAAATGCATATTATACCACAAAAAATGCATCTACTCTGGCAGGCAAAATGACATGGTGGAAGAGCCTGGCTTTTACAATCATATATCATCAGAATGCCTGCTCCTATTTGCTATTAGGTGCATGACCTTGGGGGCAAAGTATCAACTGTTATGGGCCTTGGAGTCCTCACCTGAAAAGTAGGAATAATACCAAACTCCATAGTTATTGGATAATCCATCATCATCATCATTATCATAGCTAACATTTATTGAGAACTTACTGTGGGCACTTCACATAGATTATCTTGTAGATTATTCCTCCAAACAAGGCTAGTAGTGGTCCTATTACTCCTCTGTTTACAGCTTAGAAATGGTAGCCTAGAGGTGAAATAACTTGCTCAAGTTTACATGACAGAGAAAGTGGTAGAGACAGGATCCAAACCCAGGTAGTCTGGATTTTTGTCATTCTTGTTTTTAAACAGCTTTATTGAGATATAATCCGTATGTAATACAATTTACCCATTTAAAGTGTACAGGTCAGGGGTGTCTGAGTGTCTCAGTCGGTTAAGCATCTGACTTCAGCCCAGGTCATGATCTCACGGTTTGTGGGTTCGAGCCCCACGTTGGGCTCTGTGCTGACAGCTAGCTCAGAGCCTGGAGCCTGCTTCTGATTCTGTATCTCCCTCTCTCTCTGACCCTCCCCTGCTCATGCTGTCTGTCTGTCTGTCTGTCTGTCTGTCTCTCTCTCTCTCTCTCTCTCTCTCAAAAATGAATAAAACAGGGGTGCCTGGGTGGCTTAGTCGGTTAAGTGTCCGGCTTTCGCTTGGGTCATGATCTCGCGGTTCGTGGGTTCGAGCCCCGCGTCAGGCTCTGTGCTGACTGCCAGCTCAGAGCCTGGAGCCTGTTTCAGAGTCTGTGACTCCCTCTCTCTCTGACCCTCCCCTGCTCATGCTGTCTCTCTCTCTCTCCTAGAAATAAATAAAACATTAAAAAAAAATTTAAAAGAAAGAATAAAACATTTAAAAAATGTTTTAAAATAAACATCAAAAAAATTTAAAGAGAAAAGATATTCTCTTTCTCCCCGTCTGCCCCTCTCCCTCATTCATGCTCTCTTGCTCTCTATAAATAATAAAAAATAATAAATCCTTAAAAAAAACCAGATGTGAGATCTAAAAGACTCATGGACCTTAATTTCCACAGTATTCCTGGACCAAGGTCAATGGAAATAGGTAGATGGCCACCCAAACTGTGGTAATCTCACTGTCCAATTTCTGGTTGATTTTATTAAGATGATAATTAAAAAGAGCAGGATAAATTCTACAAATAGTTACATTAATTTTCATATCCCCACATTTCATGCGTGTACATGAGGAAGGAGCTGTGAAAGAGAGCTGACTGAAGCTGAAGTTTTACCAACAATGCTAACAGGAAGGGTCCATTTCTTCCTGGACAGTGACATAGAACAGGTGAAAAGCAGGGCAGCACAAGACCTACTTATTATTGATTTGTTTAGAAGAATCAATCATAACGTTGGATCTTGGGGGCTCCAGAACAATCTTCACTCCAGTTAAATCCACATGCTTTCCAAGAAACTATTGGGCTTACCGGAATTTTTATGAATTCCAGGCCTGCCATTTATAATGTTTAGACATCAGACCCTTAGCAGCCACTTGTTATCCAGCTGTATTCCTGGAGCAGAGGTTTTCTCCTCACTGCTGAGATAAATCCAGAGAGATAAAAAAATAAATAAACATAAAAAATTTTTTTTTAACTTTTTTTTTTTAATTTATTTCTAGGAGAGAGAGAGAGACAGCATGAGCAGGGGAGGGTCAGAGAGAGAGGGAGACACAGACTCTGAAACAGGCTCCAGGCTCTGAGCTGACAGTCAGCACAGAGCCCGATGCGGGGCTCGAACCCACGAACCGTGAGATCATGACCTGAGCGAAAGTCAGACGCTCAACCGACTAAGCCACCCAGGCGCCCCCATAAAAAAAATTTTTAAAGAGAGAGACCATTATCACACCTAACAGATTAATGGTTTCTTAATCTAATACCTGAGATATAGTTGACTTTTCCCAACTATTCCCAAAATGTCTTTTTTTAATGTCTTTTTTTAAGTTTATTTATTTATTATAAGAAAGAGAGAGCATGAACAGGGGAGAGGCAGAGAGAAATAATCCCAAATGGACTCCATGCTCATCACAGAGGCCAACGTGGGGCTCAATCTCACAAACCATGGGATCAAGAAATAGTCGATGCTTAACTGCCTAAGCCACCCAGGAGACCCCAAAATGTCTTTTTATAGCTTGTGTATTTGAACTGCTATCCAACAAAGTCCACGTTACATTTGGTTTTTATTCTTCTTAAGCTTCTTGTAATCTAGAACAGTCTCCAAGAACCCCCCCCTTTTATTTCCCTTAATGCACTGACTTGTTGATGAAACTCAGTATGCCCTATAGAACGTCCCACCTTCTGAATTTGTCTGATAGTTTCCTTGTGATGTCATTTCCTTTGTTCCTCTATTCCCTGCATTTCCTGAAAGCTGACAGTTAGAGCTAAAAGGTTGATTAGGGACACCTGGGGGACTCAGTTGGTTAAGCATCTGACCTGATTTTGGCTCAGGTTGTGCCTCACAGTTTGTGGGTTCCAGCCCCATGTCTGGCTTTGCACTGACAGTACGGGGAGATTCTCTTTCTCTCTCTCTCTCCCTCTCTCTCTCTCTCTCTCTCTTCCTCTTTCTCAAATTAAATAAATAAGTTTAAAAAAGTTTGGTTAGGCTCAGACTAAATATTTTTGGTAGGATACTTCCTAGGTGATTCTGCATCCTTCATACTGCAGTACATCAGGTGCACACAGTATCTGGTTTTCCCACTGATAGTGAAGCCATGATCTGTCTGATCCTTCCCATTACGAAGTTGTGTTTTCCCCTATGACCAGTAAACTAATCCATAGGATGATGCTTTGATTCTTCTATTAACTGCCACAATGTGCCATGCTGAGTCCTGGAAGATTAAAGGGTAAACAAAATAAAGATTGTCTTTGTCTTTCTGCTTTGAATCGGTGGGTTGAAACAAAATATGTTCCCTGATCACAATGGAGTGAAATTAGAAATATTAGGAAATGCCCAAATATGTGGAAATTAAATTCCTAAATGTAAAATTTTCCGTTAAACCAAAATTATAAAAATTGGGTTTAAAAAATTTTTTTGATGTTTATTTTTGAGAGAGAGAGAGAGAGAAACAGAGCATAAGCTGGGGAGGAACAGAGAGAGAGGGAGACACAGAATCTGAAGCAGGCTCCAGGCTCTGAGCTGCCATCACAGAGCTTGACGTGGGGCTTGCACTCATGAGCTATGAGATCATGACCTGAGCCAAAATTGGACGCTTAACTGACTGAGCCACCCAGGTGCCCCAAAATTGGTTCATTACAAAAGAAGAAAAAGATTTCCAAACCCAGCTGCATGATTGTATGACCTCCCACAAACTTGCTTTTTCACCAGTATTCCTGATTCAGGGACTGTGCCTCTAGTTCTGCAAGTCAGAAATCAGGCAGCAGTCTGACACCTCCTTCTCCTTCATACACCTGTCCTCAAATCTTATCTTCTAAAAGGTCTCTCGGATTTGTTTACCGCCTCCCGTGTCCCTGGCACAGGCTGCTATCATCTCTCAGTAGGATTGCTGTTAAGATTCCTCACGGTCTTGCCCCATCTCCCATGTGTCCTTCATGCAAGCAGAGGGACCTTTCTCAACTCAGAGTTCATCCTGTTGACAATCCTTCATTCTCTTCACATTTTAGGATAAAGAGCAAGACCTTCAATGAGGCCTGCAGGGACCAACCCCCACCCTTTCTCTACGACCCCCACCTCTATAACTCTTATACCTTCTTGCTTTCTGGACTGCATCTACTCCAACCATGCTGACTGTTCCTCAAGTGCCCCGTGCTGCTTCCTATTATAGGACCTTTGCATTTACTGTTCTCACTGCCCAGAATGCTCTTGCCCAGCATCCTTGCTCAGTTAACTCCTACTTTTCACTCAGATCTCAAGCCCGTTATTACTTCCTTGAAGAGATTTTCTGTAATCCCCTCAACTAGGGCAGATCTCTCTGGTAGTACATTCTCTCTGCAACATGTGCCTTTCCTTTTTATCACAGTATGTATTTATAATTTTTTGTGTGTTCAGTGGATTAATGTGGATTAAATCTCCTTTACTAGGTTGTTAACTTTCTAAAGAAAGAGATCATGGCTCTTTTCCTCACCATTGTCTCTCTTGTACCTAGCATGGTAGCTAGCACGTACTAGGAATTCAATACATATTTGATTATTCATAAAAATAGAACAAAAATGTATGTAGATGTTCACCACAATTTTATTTATGATAGAAGAAAAGGTATCAACATAAAGACTAAATGATAGGAAATTTACATAATGAAATAAATTAATTTTAATTTATTAAACTTAATTAAAAATTAAGTTTCTGAGTAATATTTAATGATACTGGAAAATACTCATTACATCATGTTAGATTAAAAAACACGTGGGGCGGGGCGCCTGGGTGGCTCAGTCGGTTAAGCGTCCGACCAGCTCAGGTCATGATCTCACAGATCGTGGGTTTGAGCCATGTGTCAGTCTCTATTGCTGACAGCTAGCTCAGAGCCTGGAGCCTCCTTCAGATTCTGTGTCTCCCTCTCTCTCTGCCTCTCCCCTGCTCATGCTGTCTCTCTCTCTCAGAAATAAATAAAACATTAAAAAAATTAAAAAAAAAACATGTGGGGCACCTGGGTGGCTCAGTCGGTTAAGCATCTGACTTCGGCTCAGGTCATGATCTCACAGATCGTGGGTTTGAGCCATGTGTCAGTCTCTATTGCTGACAGCTAGCTCAGAGCCTGGAGCCTGCTTCAGATTCTGTGTCTTCCTCTCTCACTGACCCTTCCCTGCTCATGCTATCTCTCTCTCTCTCTCTCTCAGAAATAAATAAAACATTAAAAAAAAAAAACATGATGGGGGTGCCTGGGTGGCTTAGTTGGTTGAACATCCAACTTCAGCTCAGGTCATGATCTCACGGTTTGTGGGCTCGGACCCTGCACTGGGCTCTGTGCTGACAGCTCACAGCTTGGAGCCTGGAGCCTGCTTCGGATTCTGGGTCTCCCTATCTCTCTGCCCCTCCCCCACTTGTGTCCTGTTTGTCTCTCAAAAATAAATGTAAATTAAAAACATTTTTTTAGAATGATGAATGTGGTTAGGAGTCCTATGTATATATTGATTTTTTTTTTTAATGCTTTATTACTGAGAGAGAGAGAGAGACAGCATGAGCAGGGGAGGGTCAGAGAGAGGGAGATACAGAATCCAAAACAGTCTCCAGGCTCTGAGCTAGCTGTCAGCACAGAGCCTGACTCGGGGCTCGAACCCACAAACTGTGAGATCATGACCTGAGCCGAAGTCAAATACTTAACTGACTAAGCCACCCAGGCGCCCCTATGTTGATTAATTTTTAAGTAGAATTATATGGTATAGTTTTGTCTCCTGCTTTTCTTTCTTTCTTTTTTTAATGTTTGTTTATTTTTGAGAGAGAAAATGAGGGAGGAAGTTCAGAGAGAGAGGGAGAGAAAGAATCTCAAGCAGGCTCTGAGCTGTCAGAACAGAGCTCAATAAGGGGCTGGAACCCACAAACCATGAGATCATGACCTGAGCTGAAATCGAGTCAGATGCTTAACCAACTGAGCCACCCATGTACCCTTCCTGCTTTTCTTTTCTTCTCATTTTTCCCCTGCTTTTCATTTAACATTGTATGAAAATATATACATTGTATGTATGCTAAAGATATATATGCAGAGAGAAAGGTTGAAGACAATATTACTGGTGATTTATTTCAGTAGATGGGATTTCAAGGGAATTTATTTCTTCTTCAGACTTTCTGTATTTTCCAAATATTTTTACAATAAACACATATGTTTTTATAGTTAGGAGGCAGCTGTAATTAAGATTATGGACTCTGGGATACCTGGGTGGCTCAGTGGGCTAAGCATCCAACTCTTGATTTCAGCTCAGGTCATGATCTCAGGGTGGTGGGATTAAGCCCCATGTTGGGATCTGCACTGAGTGTGGAGCCTGCTTAAGATTCTCTCTCTCTCTCTCTCTCTCTCTCTCTCTCTCTNATGAACTCTGCTGTTAGTTAGATCTGAATTCCAGCCCCAGCCCTACCTCTGCCACCTAGTTATTGAGTGACCTGGGCAAGTTACTCACTTTCCCCTCAGAAGGATACCTACCCATGAGGTTGTTGCAGGAAGCAAATGGCATTAATACTTACAAATCACCTAGTAAATTTCTGCCATATCAGTAAATAGCAGCTCTTGTTATAGATTTTGATCTGATAAAAATGTTACTTAAAAGATAAAACTTTCATTGGGAAAGAAAGAATGCAAACAAAACCCACATCTAGTTTCAAATAGTTATAAAAAGAAAAGAATGAACGGTGCAAAAGTGAAGGTCTGCTGGTCCTGGAGGATCAGCAGTAGGAAGCAAGCTCATTGAAATTCAGGAAATTATTTCCTGAGTCACTTTCTGTAAAGCAAAAACAAGCCCCTGATGTTGCCAGCTTAGAGAGAGGTGAGAGCGCAAGCTTGGAATGGATTCCCGTCCTGAAGTGCGGCTGCCACAGCCGAGCCCCTCAGAGCTGTTGATACTGTGCTCTGGAACAGGAAGGAATTTAGCCAAACTGTTTGACTTCATTTGTGTCAACAACATCGTGGGCAGCTCTGGAAGCCTGCTAACCCCCTACTCTCAGTGGGCACAAAATTACACAGCCTCCAGCTTCTCCGTAGCAGATGGCAATTTGGCTCCACAGCCAGGTTGATAATATGTAAACTATCCATGATTGTGGCTCCAGCTCCAGTCAGGGCAGCGTGGAGTCAGGGAAACAAGTTTTGTAACAATTGTTGGGTTTCCTGTGTGGAAAGACCTGCCTTGAATCAGCTGCCACTCTTAACCCAGTTTTAAGACTTGGTTCCAAAACTTAATCACGCATGAGCTTTGTTTTCTCATTCGTGGCTGGGAATGATCATTCCTACCTCGCCAGGAGGCTGTGCGGAGGGAGGCAGGTGATGTATGTGAAAGCTTCAAACAGAGTTTGACAACTGGCCGGAGCAATGTGTTCCTTCCCGCTGCCGGTGGAGACCCAGTCTCTGGGAGAACCCAGGATGCCATGCCTATATATGATCGTAGCTACTGGCAGTGATAGGTGCAGCCCAATTTCTTGAGGAGGCGTGTGTCCAGCCCACGGGGCTTTCTGCCAAGTGGTGGAGGCCTTCGGAGAGGGGATTAACGCCACCCCTGCCTTCAGGAAGCAGCATTCCTTAGCGGCCCTGCCACCCATTAGAACAGTTCAAACTGTTATTCGTTTTAAATAGACAGTGATCCCATCTGCTTTCTTGAATGATCATACCTCCAAAATTTCTAAATATAAATTTAAACCATGACCACCCTACACACATATGCAGAGTCCTTGAGTCAGAAGAGTGATTTTCTCTACCAGTCACAGCTTTTCCCCAACTTTTTATTTTGAAAATTTTCAAACATAGAGAAGAGTTGGAAGTAGTGCCACGCACACCATATGCTGTTTACTTAGATTTATGAGCAGAATTTCACTGCATTTGTTATCTCTCATTCTGCTTTTTAATTTTTAACTTTTTGCTGAACCATTTAAGAGTTAATCATAGATGCTGTGACACTTCGTCCCCAAATACTTCTGTGTGTATTTATTTCCTAAGAAGAAGGACATTCCTCCCACATAACCATAGAATTAAGTACCTCACTCAGGAAATTTAACATAAATGTGCTAGTATTATCTGGTACACAGTCCATATTCAAATAGTCCCAATTACCCCCAATAATATCCTCCTTATGTTAAAAAAAAAAAAAGATCTAGACTTCAAAAAGAAAAAAGGAAAAAAATCATACATTGCATTTAATTGTCATATCTCATCCAGTCATTCTGAAATTTAGCACTTCCCCCTTTGATGCTAAAGCTGTTGTTTCCTCTTAATTTTTATTTACATAATGGGTCTCAAGTCAATGCAGGCCTCAGCAATTTTTGATCTTCATATCTGGTCCCTGTACTTTTTTGAAAATGTGGCTTACAGGTGCCTGGGTGGCTCAGTTGGTTAAGCATCTCACTCAGCTCATGATGTCAGTTCGTGAGTTTAAGTTCGGGTCTCACATGAGGCTCTGCATCAATAGCACAGGGCTTGCTTGGGATTCTTTCTCCCTCTCTCTCTGCCCTTCCCCGCTTGCTTGCTCTAAATAAACAAACATTTAAAAAATGAATTAATAAAAAAAAGATGGCTTGTGCTGAAAATAATCCCACTAGTTTTCAGTTCTTAGCTCTTTCAGTTCATAGCATATTTAAACAGAATAATAAACAGCATCTACAGAATGACAGGCCTGAAGAGGGAAGGGATGGAGCATTCAGGTTGGGGCATGTTCAGATTAAAGCAGTGACAGAACATTCAGGTGACAAGCCCAATAGATTGTGATTGGAGATGGGAACCTGATTCTCTTCGTTGTTGTTTTTTTAATGTTTATTTTTGACAGAGAGAGAGAGAGAGAGAGAGCACAAGTAGGGGAGGGGCAGAGAGAGAGGGAGACACAGAATCTGAAGCAGGCTCCAGGCTCTGAGCTGTCAGGATAGAGCCTGACACAGGGCTCAAACCCACGAACTAGGAGATCATGACTTGAGCTGAAGTTGGATGTTTAACCAACTGAGCCACCCAAGCACCCTTGATTCTCTTCCTACGCAAGGTAAAGAAAGTCACTTACAGAGAAGTGAAAGGGGAAGCCACAGAATGGGTGACTTTCTCAGGGGAGGGACTATTCTGTGAGAGGGGCTAGTCTGAAACTTGGGGAGACTCCCAAGCCAGAAGAGAAGCAGCAGGATATGCTGGACTCTGAGAGACCCAGGGGAATGGGGTGCAGAGGGAATGAAGAAGAAGCAACGAATCCCACCCCTGAGTTGCTTATGGTTTTTATTTTATTTTGGGGCGCCTGGGTGGCTCAGTCGGTTGGGCGTCCGACTTTGGCTCAGGTCACAATCACACAGTTCGTGGGTTCAAGCCCTGCATTGGGCTCTGTGATGACAGCTAGCTCAGAGCCTGGAGCCTGTTTTGGATTTTGTGTCTCCCTCTCTCTCTGACCCTCCCCTGCTCATGCTGTCTCTCTTTCTCTCAGAAATAAATTAAAAAACATTTTAAAAATATTTTATTTTATTATTTATTTATTTTGAGTGAGGGAGGGAAAGCACAAGAGAAGTAGAGGGGTAGAGGAAAAGAGAGAGATAGAGAGAGAGAGAGAGAGAGAGAATCCCAAGTAGGCTTTAGTGCAGAGCCTGATTCAGAGCTTGATTCCAAGAACTGTGAGATCATGACCTGAGGCAAAGTCAAGGGTCAGACCCTCAACCAGCCTGAGCCACCCAGGGGCCCCTGCTTGTGGTTTTTCATTCAAGGTGCAAGTTAATTCTCAACACTAGGTTAGGAGAGGGGCCCTGGGACTCAGAGCTATGCCAGCTGGAGTCAGATCAGGTACCCTTCTGGAAAAACAGGGTGGAGGTTAGCCTAGACCTGCAAAGCCTCAGATCTCCTAAGGCAAAACTCCTTTAGGTAAGGAAATCAGAAAAAGAACCAAGAATAATCAGGAAGAGAAGTTGCAGAGAAGATCGGAAGGGACAGGCTAGGGGACAAAAGCCAATTCAGTTGGGATGGCCAGAGAACAAATGGAAAGAATCTGTGTCCTTGACAACATTGAGCCACCAAATTAACCAACTCTGAAACCGCCCCACCTCTGGACTTCTCGTTATGTAAAATAATACATTTCTGTACTGTTAAAAAACAAGAGGTAACCTAAACTGATGGATTAAGAAACTTCCTAAAGAGCATTTTTACTGAGAAATCTTAAGAACCAAGAGAATGAGTAAAAATATCACATAGGTGAACATGACATGGTCACAATGACTGCAGCAGATCTACTCAGCTTATGAGCCAGATCTTATACAGATGATTACATGTAAAAGTTTATGAAGAACAAGCCTATGAGGCAGTAATTCAGTGATTTTTATTTTTCATTTCTTATTATTTTTTAAAGATTTTAATTTTTAAGTAATCTCTACACCCAACATGAAGCTCAAACTCAACAACCCCGACCGAGGTCAAGAGTCACATGCCCCATCAACTGAGGCAGCCAGGCACCCCACAGTGATATTTCAAGGATCAGCGTGAGGGGCACCTGGCTGGCCCACTCAGTCAAGCATCTGACTCTTGGTTTTGGCTCAGGTCAGGATCTCATGGTTCATGGTTTCAAGCCCCTCATTGAGCTCTGTGCTGACAGTGCAGAGACTGCTTGGGATTCTCTCTCTCTCTCCCTCTCTCTGACCCTCTCGCTCTCACTTGGGCGTGTGTGTGTGTGTGTGTGCGTGCGCGCTCTCTCTCTCTCTCTATGTAAATAAATAAACTTTAAAAAATAAATTAATTAGGGGCACCTGAGTGGCTTAGTCGGTTAAGCGTCCAACTTTCGCTTGGGTCATGATCTTGCGGTTCATGGGTTCGAGCCCCGTGTCGGGCTCTGTGCTGCCAGCTCAGAGCCTGGAGCCTATTTCAGAGTCTGTGTCTCCCTCTCTCTCTGACCCTCCCCTGCTCACGCTGTCTCTCTCTCTCCTAGAAATAAATAAAAATATTAATTAATAAATAAATAAAATAAAAAATAAATTAAAGACCAGAGAGAAAGGCAGGCAAAAGGAAAATCTGCTGTATAGGCCCTCAGTGTCTTAAGACAAAATATATGAATATATATATACATGAATGTATATCTACATACACATGTGTGTATTGTGTATAAACCTATGTATATGTGTGCACACATGTACACATATATGTGTGTTTAATACAATATATATGCACAGATGCACAAAATTTCCCCTGCGCGGGAGGCACCGATGAATACATAAGCAGTTCTGATTATTGAGTCGGTGAAAGAGAAAGCAGGGTACCAATTGCTGAAGGTTGAAAAAGAGCTGAAGGTGCTCTTGCCACCTAACAAGGGGATTTTTGCCAGAATAACTGGAATACATAGAGCTTTCATAATGCACCAATTTGAATAAGGTTTCAAAGCAGTGTGAGTAATGGAGGAGGAAGTGTCGTGACCCTGTTCTCATTGTCGTGCTTCTCTGGGGTAAACTCTTCTCAGCAGATACTGAATCATCAGGGGAGGTTATTAAACCCTTTTCATGTCTAACAATTAACCCCAGAGTACTTCCATTTACTGGCACAAGTTTGACTTCAGAGTTGTTTACAGGATCATGAATGAAATGAACGGGCGCTAGTTTGCACATCTAACCCTAAAATGTTTAAACTTATTTCCTTCAACTTATGATGAGGATAGTCTGTGCCGAAGTTAAGGAGAAGAAAGGGGGAGGCATATTTTCTCCCTTTTCACCCTCAAATTAATGGTGCAACTGTTTAAATGAAGCATCCACAGTTCCTTTAGAGACTAGGAGTAGTGACAAGTTCTCAAGTTCTTTCTTTCAAACCCTCTAACCTCCAGGCGTGGTGCTCCTCGGGATTCGAACAGCTGCACATTTCCAACATAGTATTCCCTACATGGTGTCAAATGACTGGGAATGAAGTTTTGGTGACTGGATGACTTATTCACTTAGTCATCGTTGTTCCATCAGGGGAAACAATAAGAGGCTTTTGTTTGTGTTTCTGTGTGTAGGGTGTGAGGGATGAAGAGAAAAAAATAGCCATCTAATGAAATCTTGGTCCTTTTTTCCCTCTCTCAAAAGAGGTCTTTATCTTCAAGTTACTATAAATATATCATAAATATATCATTAAAAAGTACTGCACTGTGTCTCTTTCTTCGGTGTTTTTTCATATTTTCCTGAAAGGTTCTTTTTGTCCTTTTCTATTAAAAAAGTAATGCATAAAGATGTTCTAATCATAAAATATTCAAACATGACAAATATACAGAATGAAAAACAAAGGTCTCCCTTCATTGTCTCTGCCCAACCCCCCTCTCCTACCATTCTGCCCCTACAAAAAAGTTCTTTTTTTTTTTTTTTTATAACTCTTTTACCCCAGTTTGGGGCACTTTCATAACAACAGATGGCATATTGCAAGCAACAGTCAAATTCTAAAACACAAGCAATCAGAAATCACTGAACATGAACCTCACTGTGGAACACGTTCCCAGAAAGTGCCAGGAAAAGTCATGAGAGAGTGACTGAGTGCATATCAGGGAGCTCCCCGGAAAAACAGGCTCACAGAGCCAGAAACATCTGGGTGTGCTTCTCTCCTGCCACTGGTTAGCTGGATGTCCTTGAACCACTTCTGTTTCCCCAGGTAGGCATGTCAGTAGGAGCATGAAATGAGATTGTGTATAAAATACCTAGCCAGTGCCCGACAAGCGCTGAGTCTTTGGCAAATATTAGTTTTCCTCCCACTTCCAGAGGATCTTTGCTGCATCGAAAACACACATTGGTTTATTTCTGCTGAGGTTCTAGTTATGTCTGCCTGTTTATGGGGAAAATTGTAATCCTGTTTTGCACGCTGCTCATAAAAGATGAAAAAGAGCACGCTTTGCTCTCCTGCTAAGCTGCTCAAAGCACATTACAAGTTATTTAAAGGCTGATGTTGAAGTAGATCTGCATTGCATTTGGGTTCAGGCAATGTATGTGGATTCAGGCAAGAGCATTCAGGATTAAGAAATCCCGATAATCACAAGTGTGTTATTTCCTGAAATCCTCTATCATTAATGACTAATTCAAAGAAGTTGAATAATGGGGCAACACTGATAGAAGAACATTGGGTAACTTTTAAATTATTCGTGTAATATTAACATGACTGTCCAGAAGTTTTGGGTTTTGTCACCAAAAAAACTACTCTGCAATCATCCAAAAGGCAGCTCATAATAAGGTGAAAATATCTTTCAGGAACAAAAAGATTGAGGCTTCTGGACTGATCCACAATCATTTTTTGCAGTCTATGATGCCTGGAGTGCCCTCTGGTGGTTACCTTCCGGAGAGCCAGGCAGCCAATGGTTCACAAGAGGACTCAAATTTTTGAAACACTTTAAATATGACCCTTACTCTCCGTAACTTTTCTAGTGAGGGACCTTTTTCTGAAGGCTTATCCTCTGAAAGAGAGAGCACTAACTTTTTTTTTTTGGAACCAACTCGATTCCTTAATCAGAAGTGTGTCTGAGATACTGTTTACATGTGATCAATTGTCTGTTAACATCCTAATTTCTAAAGTAATCAACATGTCAGAAGAATAACTAAGTGGAATAAAGTGACCCCAAAATATTTAACTGGATTCTATATTTAAAAAATATTTTTGTAAGGTACACAGTTTCTAATGTACACTAGTCTCTCCATACTAGTTTTTCAACTTCCTGTGAGTCTATAATTATTTCTAGGTAAACTGAAAAAAAATCTAGTGACTACTTTGCAGCTTTAAATCATTTAAATTTTTCTTTGAGCTTGTTGAACCATAAAAGAAAGAAAATGCCAATGACAAAGATAGAAAAAAGTGCTTCATTTGCAATTTGTATTCTCTACTATTTTTCTTTTCCTGCTTCTCTCCCCTCCCCAGTAGCCAACAGCCCTTTCTGATGTCTGGAAGGACTCGCAAGGGTCCAGGAGGAACAGGTATGCCCACACCCACTGGCCATGAGAGCTAACCGGACTTCTAGCGGGAGCTAGCTCACTGCTTTCCATACGTGTGTTGAAAAGCTGAACCCTTATTTTCTAGAGCAGTGTAAGCTAGAATTCATCTACTTTTCATTTATCCATGCATTCACTTATTCCCCAGTTATTGAGCACACATTCTGTGCCACACACTGTCTACATGTCATGAGTATGTGTTGCTTCTACCAGATAGGGGTCCAAAATGTAATCACATTCCTTTTAACATTAAAAACAAATAAGTCTACTGCATGCACACACATGTGCATACCAGTCCCAGGAACGGGTCCTTTTTCCTTCCCCAGCGTTCCTCTCTGTATTAAATCCACGAACTCCAGAGGGCACACTCAGGCTGGCACCCAGTCCTCCTCTTACTTGCTTACTGCTCTCTGCTGGGAGTGTGGGGACTCAAATTTGGACTAGTTTGCATGGTCCCCAGTGTTGTCCTGGATTGTTCCTGCCCGCAGATACCTGCGATGAGTCCTAGAAGAGGGAGGGACGATGTCCTTCCCCACTCAGTTGAATGCACACAAAGGGCAGATATTCCAAACTGCTCTTTACACACACACACACACACACACACACACACGGCCCAAAGCCCACCTTTCCCTAGAGGACTGGCAGCTGGAACACACTGCTTTGCATCCATGATGTCAGAAGTCTCTAAAACAAAGTAGCCTGTCTTTGATCTGGAATCCACAGTCACCTCTTGGTTATTTTGTTCTGTATAAAGCAGACAACAGAGCCGTCCTGGTTGAAGTAGGGATGTGGCTCTGTCTCTTTCCTCCTGTCCTTTCTCTGTATCTCTCCCCCCCACGTCGGTGGACATTGAGGTGCTGCTGGGGAACTGTGGCGTTTTGTGAAATACAGACTGAAAGCCACGCATGTATTTTAAAACTCTTATTTTACAGATGAGAAAAACGAGACCCGAAATGTGGTCAACTGCTGGTCTGGAACTCAAGCTGAGATCTCCTGGCCTCACACCAGTAGCGTTTTTTGGTTGTGTTGTGTTGTTTCTCTTTTATCTATATGAAGATTTAGTTGCTTTATGTCTCATTCCCTCCAAACCCAAACTCAGGTAATTATGCCTTGAAAAGCAATCTCATAAGCTAACTTATAATAGGATGTTTATGGCCAATAATAGCCTGGCAAATTGCTTCTATCAGGTGTATCCGTCTAAGTCCCAGGAGGAAACAGATGGCACGCTGAAATTAGGATAATCAAGGTGGGTTTAATAAAGGTCCCATTTACACAAGCCTGCTCAGTGTGTAGGGAAGCCACCAAGGACAACAGTATCAGAACTAATCCTTCTGTTGCCCTGGAAGGATGAAGGGAGGGAGCACTCCCTCCAGAGAGACGCGGAGCCTGCCAAGGAGAGGAATGTGACATTTCGTCAGGGGACTAGGCAGCCCAAGGTGACCTTTAGGGGATGAGATTGGGCAATTATAACACCATCTTCACTGTCTTCTCTTTCTCTAAGACTTCTCTGCTGGAGATCTTCATTGGTTGAACCCAACTGGAAGTCAAAAACACTCAACAGTCCTTACGGATCAGTCATTCTCAGAGAAGAGTGCAGAAGAGTGAAGAGTAGATCTAGAGGGCAAATGGAAAATATCCTTTTCATGAAGTTATACAATTTCACAAGTTATCAGAGCTGGGGAATCTATTACTCACACACCAAGATTCTAGGAGAGGAAAAAAAAAAAAAAGGACACAGAAATCATTGTAGTCTCTACCTTTTCTGCCACAGCCAATCGGTCACTTAATGGAGGCAGTCCTGGGGCACCTGGCTGGCTCAGTCAGTAGAGCATGTGACCCTAGATCTCAGGCTCATGAGTGAGAGCCCCATGTTGGGCTTGGAGTCTACTTAAATTAAAAAAAAATTTAATGAAAATACAATGGAGGAAGTTCTATCTTTTATAAACACTTCTTTATCCGTTTCTCTAACCTCCAGCTGGATTGCTACTCACTTAGTTTTGGTCCCTACCACATCATACCTGGATGGGGCGATAGCTTCCTAACTAGTATCTTGCCTTTAGCTTCCCAACTTCCTCACTACAGGTGAGATTATTATTCTTTTTAATGTTTATTTGTTTTTGAGAGAGAGAGAGAAAGAGCACAAGCGGGGGAGGGCAGAGAGAGAGAGGGAGACCCAGAATCCAAAGCAGACTCCAGGTTCTGAACTGTCCTCACAGAGTCCAACACAGGGCTGAAACTCAGGAAACAGTGAGATCATGGCCTGAGGTGAAGTTGGACACTTAACTGACTGAGCCACCCAAGTGCCCCCAGGTGGGATTTTTTTTTTTTTTTTTTACAAATAGTTTNGTGGGATTATTTTTAAGATGCAAGTCTAACCATGTAGTTTTCTGCTTAATAACCTTCAGTGACTTAATATCACCTCAATACATTTGATATCAGTAATAATTTATCCTAAAATGTAGAGGCTTAAAACAACAATAATCATGTATTCTCTCTCATTGTTTCTATGGGTCAGGAGTTTGGAAAGGGCTTGGCCAGGAAATTCTTTCTTGGAGTCTTTCATGAGGATGTAATCAGATTTTGTCTGGGGCTGCAGTTATCAGAGGCAAGGATCCCTGAGGCCATCTTGGAGACTGGCTATTTACACATACCTAGGATAACATCTACTCCTGGCCATTCACTCTTGCCATCAGGAACAAAGACCTGCCATGTCCTAGTACATCTCAAGTTTGCTATTTTAGAAGTAAGAGGTATTTCTGTTATTTTAAAAAAAATTTTTGAAGTTTATTCATTTTTGAGAGAGAGAGAGACAGACAGAGTGTAAGCAGAGGAGGGACAAAGAGAGAGGGAGACACAGAATCCGAAGCAGGCTTCAGGTCCCAAGCTGTCAGCACAGAGCCTGATGTGGGGCTCGAACCCATGAGCCACAAGATCTTGACCTCAGCCAGAGTCAGATGCTTAACTGACTGAGCCACCTAGATGCACCAGAAGTAAGAGGTATTTCTTAGTTGATTTATCTACTTCTAAGGCCCAGGATTAGAAGTAAGGGCTCTACTCTGGTTAACTCATTTATTTTAATTTTCTTGGGGAAACTGGGTTAGTGCCACTTACAAATAAAACATTCTCAGAGTACCTGGCTGGCTCTGTCAGTGGAACATGTGACTCTTGATCTCAGGGTTGTGAGTTCAAGCTCCATACTGGGCATTGTGATTACTTAAAAAAAAATTAAATTAATTAAAAAAATAAAGCATTCTTTGGTTAGCATTATTAACAAATACAAAATTATCTCAAAGTCATGTATATAAAACAGAATACATTAAACTAAACAGGTATATTTAGAGCAACATAACATATTTAATTAGTTTAATTTATTTAATATATTGGATAATTTAAATATACTCAATACATAAACCCAAAATTCAGCTAATAAAATTAACCAAATTTACCAAATATTTCTCATCTGCTCTCTTTTCCTAAGACAAGATAATGTTCTTCTTTACCTTCTCTTATAGGAGTTCCCAGCCCAATTCTTGGTATAAAGTAGGTGATCATTAAATATGTGTTGAATTAGATTGAGTAATACCAAGAATAAATAATAATAATCCCCAGCCTTTTCTTTGAAGTTCCTTCTGAATTTCTGCAGAGTAGTAGGCAGTATTGTGTTCAGTTGGCTAAGCATCCAACTCTTGGTTTTGGCTCAGGTCACGATCTCAAGGATATGATGTCAATCCCCATATCATGGTCTACGCTGAGTGAGGAGCCTGCTTGGGATTCTCTCCCCCTCTCGGTGCCCCCCACTCAATAAATAAAAATAAATTATAAACAAAAAAAAGAACTTACACAACTCAACACCAGAAAACCAAATAATCTAATTAAAAAAGACATGAACAGATATTTCTCCAAAGACATCAAGATGGCCAACAGACATATGAAAAGATACTCAACAACACTCATCATGGGAAATACAAATCAAAATTAGATATCACCTCACACCTGTCAGAATGTCCAAAATCAAAAAACTAGAAACAAGAAGTGTTAGTGAGGATGTGAAGAAAAAGGAACCCTCGCGCACTGTTGGAGGGAATGCAAACTGTTATGACCAGTGTGGACAACACTATGGAGTTTCCTCAAAAAGTTAAAAATAGAACTACCATATGATCCAGTAATCCTACTCCTAGATATTTACCCAAAGAATAAGAAAACAAGATATGCGCACTCCTAATGTTTATTAGCAGCATTATTTACAATAGCCAAATCACAGACGCAACCCAAGTGCCCATCAGTAGATGAATGGATAAAAAGGAATGAAATCTTGTCATTTGCAACAACAGGGATAGAGTCATAATGTGTTATGCGAAGTAAAATAAGTCAGTCAGAGAGGGCCACCTGTGTGGCTCAGTCAGTTAAGCGTCCAACTTCAGCTCAGGTCATGATCTCACAGTTCATGGGTTCAAGCCACACCTTGGGCTCTGTGCTGACAGCTCGGAGCCTGTGTCTTCCTCTCTCTCTGCCTCTCCCCCATTCACATTCTGTGTTTCTCTCTTTCTCAAAAATAAATAAACGTTAAAAAAAATTTAAAAAGTCAGTCAGAGAAAGGCAAATACTGTATAATTTCACTCACATGTGGATTTAAAAAACAAAACGAACAAAGAAAAAAAGAGGCAAACCAAAAACAAACTTTTTAATAAAAATTTATTTATTTATTTTTCAGAGAGAGAGAGAGAGAATGCCCATGTGAATGAAAGCAGGGGAGGGACAGAGAGAGAATCCCAAACAGACTCCATGATGTCAGTGCAGAGCCCCACACGAGGCTCGATCCCATGGAACCATGAGATCATGACCTGAGCCGAAACCAATGGTCGGACGCTCAGCCACCCAGGCGCCCCCCAAAAACAAACTCTTAACTAGAGAGAACAAACTGATGGTTACCAGAAGGGAGGTCAGCGGGGGGATGGGTGAAATAGGTGAAGGAGATTAAGAGTATACTTCTTATAATGAGCACTGAGTAATGTATAGAATTGTTGAATCACTATATTATATACTTAAAACTAAGATAACATGGTATGTCAACTATACTGGAATTAAAAAAACTTTTTTAAAGTTTTTTAAAGTTTAAATCCCAAACAGGCTCTGCACTGTCAGCACAGAGCCCAATGTGGGGCTCCAACTCACCAACGGTGAGATCAGGACCTGAGCCAAAACCAAGAGTGAGACACGGCCAGCTGAGCAACTGAGGTACCCCTAAAAATTTTTTTTTTAAAAACCAAGCCATCAAAGCAAATACCTGTGGTATGTGAAAATAAATAAATAAACATTTTTTTAAAAATAAAGTTTTGAGGGGCGCCTGGGTGGTTCAGTCAGTTAAGCATCTGGGTCATGATTCATGGGATCGAGCCCCTGTCTGGACTCTGCACTGACAGCCTGGAGCCTGCTTGAGATTCTCCGTCTCCTGCTCCTACTACCTCTCTCTCTCTCTCTCTCTCTCTCTCTCTCTCTCTCTCTCACACACACACACACACACACACACACACAACAAATGAACAAAATTTAAAAAAGAATATAAAAAATAAAGTTTTGAAATCGGGATGCAGGTTATTCTTGGTGTGAACATTGAATACACTCACTGTCTTGTCTCCTCAAAATGCTGTCGGTGTATTTTAGAATTGCAGAAATACATTATGTCCAAGATGTCTCTTGCTTCCATGTGCTCTGTTAAAGAATGTAATGACTGTGACAATACATACGCTTCATAAAGCTGGGCTGACATCCTGTTGTCTTCCAGGAACTTCCTGGATTTCTGCCATGCATATACATTTGCCAAATGCATCTGCAGAGTTAAGCATTTTTCAGCTTGAAAGCTTAAAGCACTTTAGAGACTCTGGTTTCTGTCCTGTGGCAAACAGGGGTATAATATGCAGTCTCTTACATGTTAAAGAAAGGACCATTGATTTCCCTGGAAAAGCATTTTTCCTCTTCATATAATGCCTTATGTATATTTACTTAAGGGCTATTGTCATTATGTTCGTCATCATCTTTACAAACACCATCATTACGATGTACGAATAGTGAGGGGGAAAACTTTCAACACACCAGTGTTCTTTCTAGAGTTAAAACTGCTGTAGTTTAGGAGCACATTTTTACCTTTTTTTCTTCCTTTTCTCCCCAAGTTTTTTTTTTTTTTTAATTTTTAATGTTTTTTATTTATTTCTAGGAGAGAGAGAGAGACAGCTTGAGCAGGGGAGGGTCAGAGAGAGAGGGAGTCACAGACTGAAACAGGCTCCAGGCTCTGAGCTGGCAGTCAGCACAGAGCCCGACGCGGGGCTCGAACCCACGAACCGCGAGATCATGACCCAAGCGAAAGTCGGACACTTAACCAACTAAGCCACCCAGGCGCCCCATCTCCCCAAGTTTTTACTTAAATTCCAGTTAGTTAACATACGGGGCAATATTAGTTTTAGGTGTAGAAATTAGTGATTCATCACTTACATAAAACACCCAGTGCTCATCATCAGTGCCCTCCTTACTACCCATCACCCATCTAGCCCATCCCCTGCCCACCTCCCCTCTAGCAACCCTCAGTTTGTTCTCCATAGTTAAGAGTCTGTTTCATGGTTCTTCTCTCTTCCTTTTCCCGGTATGTTCATCTGTTTTGTTTCTTAAATTCCACGTGTGAGTGAAATCATATGGTGTTTGTCTCTCTGACTTATTTTGCTTAGTGTAATACTCTCTAGCTCCACCCACATCATTGCATATGGCAAGATTACATTCTCTTTGATCGCCGAGCAATATTCCATTGTGTATATGTACCACATCTTCTTTATCCATTCATCATTCAGTGGACATTTGGGCTCTTTCCATAATTTCACTATTGATGGTGCTGCTATAAACATGAGGGGGTGCATGTATCCCTTCAAATCAGCATTTTTGTATCCTTTGGGTAAATACCTAGTAGTGCAATTGCTAGGTGGTAGGGTAGTTCTACTTGCAACTTCTTGAGGAACCTAGGACACATTTTTAAATTAATTATGAAGATGAGACTTCGGGGAATAACTCGGATGGCCTAGAGAAAGTAAAAGAAAGAGAGCTGAACTGCTCTATAAGAAATGAACAACAATTTGGGGGTTAAGGACAAATAAGTTAGGGGCGGATGAATGCTAAAACAAGACGAGGGGCACTGCGGGGGAGCTGACATCTGGCCCACTTTCTGTGTCAAGCTATGAATTGGTAGGCCTGCTGCAGGAAGGCTGCTTTTTTCGAAATGTGCACAAAGATGCCATATTGGCCAGCAGTGACCCAAAGAGGGGCCCAGCATAATGCCAAGAGACAACAACCTGTAAGGAAGAGATACTGAGTGACTTCTTCATCAGAAAGAATGGACCAGGGATTTTTAAGTTCAGAAATGTTAAAATCCAATTTAGGTCACTCTGCCCCAGAATATCATCTCCTCCATGACTTTCTTCCTTTGATAATATCTGTTCACATATATTGTAGATGAGTAGTGCTTCAAAGGGAAGAGATTGGGGCAGCCTCTAGTGAGGAGATGAGGGGAGGAAAAGACAGAAGAAACACGGAGTTGAGGGCTATCGTGTTGCTGGAAGCAAGGCTTCAACCAGAGGACACCAAGGGGAGAGTAGGTGCCTCAGAAGCTTCAGAGACATTGGTGATGAATATTTGAACTAAATGGAATTTGAATTTCAAAGAGTTTGAGGACATCCATGCAGCCGATATTTATATTATACACACATGAATATCACATAAGATCATTTGAGTTTTCAACAAATGGTGCTGGAACAACTAGACATCGATGTGCAGAAAAATTAATCTAGACACAGACCTTACACCCTTCACAAAAATAACTCAAAATGGATCAGAGACCTACATGTAATATACGAAAGTATAAAACTCCTAGAGAGTAACAAAGGAGAAAACCCAAATGACCTTAAGTTTGCTAATGACTGTTTAGATACAACACCAAAGGCATGATCCATGACAGAAAGAATTGATAAGTTGGACTTCATTAGAGTTAAATTTTTCTCCTCTGTGAATGATACTGACAAGACAGTGAAAAGACAAGCCCCAGACTAAGAGAAGCTATTTATAAAAGGCATATCTCTAAAAACACAAAGGAGCAAACAAACAAAAACCCCGTGGTCCAAAATATACAAAGAGCACTTAAAACTCAACAATAAGAGAACAAACAGCCTGATCAAAAAATGAGCCAAAGCCCTTAGCAGATACGTCACCGAAGAAGATCTACAGATGGCATATGATCTGCATGCTCCACAGCATATGTCATCAGGGAAATGCAAATTAAAAACAACAATGAGGGGTACCTAGGTGGCTCAGTCGGTTAAGTATCCGACTCTTGATCTCTGCTTAGGTATTGATCTCAGGGTCATGAGTTCAAGCCCTGTGTTGAGCTCCATGCTGTGCATGAAGACTACTTCAACAACAACAACAAGATGTCACTACAGATCTATTAGAATGGCCCAAATCCAGAACATTTATAATACCAAGTGGTGGTAAGGATATGGACAAAAGGAACTCCCATTCATTGCTGGTAGGAATCTACCTTAGAAGACAGTTTGGCACTTCTCACAACACTAAACATACTTTTGCCAGATGATTCAGCCATCATGCTCCTTGGTATGTAGCCAAAGGAATTGAAAACTACGCACACACTTAGCAGCCGAAACAGCTCAGTTGGGAGAGCGTTAGACTGAAAACTACGCACACACAAAAACCTACACACAGATATTTATAGTGGCTTGTTCCTAATTGCCAAAATCTGGAAGTGATCAAGACACCCTGCAGTGGGTGAATGGATAAACTGTGAAACATCTAGACACTGGAGTATCAAGCCATGAGATACGTGAGACATGGAGGAACCCTTAAGTGTATATTGCTAAATGGAAGGAGCCAATCTGAAAAGGTACATACTCTATGATTTCATCTATATGACATTCTAGAAAAGGCAAAACCATAGAGACAGTAAAAATATCAGGGGTTGGGGGCAGGTAGGAGCACAGATTTTTGGGGCAGTGAAACTACTCTGTATGATACCATACTGGGGATACTTGTCATTATGTATTTGTTCAAACCCATAGCATGTCCAACACAAGCAACGAACCCAACTGTACACTATGGACCCTGTGCGGTAATGATGTGTCAATGCAGGTTCCTCAGCAGTACCAGATGTACCACTCTGGTTTGGGGTGTTGATAATGTGGAAAACTATGCACGTGTGGGGGCAGGGAGTATATGGAGACTCTCTGTACCTTCCATTCAACTTTGTCATAAACCTAAAACTGCTCTGAAAAGTAGTCTCTTAAAAAAAAATAATAACTTGGGGAAGTGAGGTCTGAGAGCTTAACAAATTTGTTCAGGAAAAAATAGCCCATCTGTGATTGAAATATGGTTCCTGGGACTTCTGCTTTCTGCCATGATGAAGTGAGAGGAACCAAATTTGCTGACTGCTTTAAGATTTTTTTAAACTGGGCAAAATATTTGAAACGACAGTTTCAGACATTCGACAATAGACAGCAGAGAACAACGATCTCTGAAGGGAAATGAAAAAGATGAGGTCAATGGTCGTCCCAGCTCACTGCCTGGAAATGTTTCCAGGCAGAGGCACAGAAAGGGGGAAACTGGGTGGAGCCCTGCAGTCTTCCTGATTTAAGGAGACAGAGTTGAGAATTTGAGAACACTTGGGTGGCTGGAATTTTCAATCCCAGAGAGACTGGCTGCATAGAAAGAGAGAGAGAGAGAGCTCCAAAGACCCGAACATCAAACTTCAGCTGAGCACTGAAAAGTGCATGTGAGGAAATTACTATTATCTTAGAATGTGGGAGGTCAGAAGTGAAAAGGATTCTCATGGGGCTAAAATCAAGGTGTCAGCAGGGCGGTAGTCCTTCTGGAGGCTCTAGGGAAGAATCGGTTTCCTTGCCATTTCCAGCTTCTAAAGGCTGGCCGCATTCCTTGGCTCATGGCCCATTTCTGTCTTCAGAGCCAGCAATATTGGGCCGAGCCTTTCTCACACTGCCACCTCTCTGGTTCTCCTCTTCTGCTTCTGTCATTCACTTAAAAGAACCCTCGTGATTATCCTGGACCCACCTAATATAATCCAGGATAATCTCCACGTCTCGAGGCCAGCTGATTAACAAACTTAATTCCATCTGCAGATGAAATTCCCCTTTGCCTTGTAAGGTAATGCATTCACAAGTTCTAGGGATTAGGACGCAGATCTCTTTGGAGGCTGTCACTCTGCCAATGACACCATGTAGACTACATGGAACTGTGCCTCTGCAGTGCCATCCATAAGGAGGACAGGAAGCTGTAGTCTGTTGCAGAGGGCAGCTTTTGAAAGACAGCTATGCTCACCACTATACTACCGACGCGAGGGCAGCTTTTGCAACATTGCTGGAAAACGAACTTAATCTCCTCAGGATATCTTCAGAGCTACAGAAAGAAGTAAGTTATGAACACTTCCAGATCCTCTTATTCAAATGTTTTTAAAAGGTTTTTTTCTTCAATGTTTATTTATTTTGAGAGAGAGAGGGAGAGGATGTGAGTGGGGGAGGGGCAGAGAGAGAGGGAGAGAGAGAATCCCAAGCAGGCTCTGTGCTGTCAGGACAGAGCCTGACTCGGGGCTCAATCCCATGAACCATGAGATCTAGACCTGAGCCAAAATCAAGAGTCAGATGCTTAACCAAGTGAGCCACCCAGTTGCCCCACTTCCAGATCCTTTTTAGGAGCACTCAAACATCAAACCCATTATTGCATTATTAGCACACTTAATTTCTACAGAAGACACACAAAACACTCTCATGCTATTTCTTGCCCTTTTATTTGTTGATATTGAATTATATTGTTAACTATTGAATTATAGTTGACATGCTTTATGTCTTGTCCTAAAATCTATGAAAAAAATGAGCCAATTGATTAAAAAAAAGCAGTTATCACTGCACAGCAACATGCAGAAGTATGAAACTAGATCATTTTCTCACACCACACACAAAAATAAACTCAAAATGGATAAAGGACCTGAATTTGAGGCAGGAAACCATCAAAACCCTAGAGGAGAAAGCAGGAAACAACCTCCTTGACCTCCACTGCAGCAATTTCTTTCTTGACACATCCCCCAAGGCAAGGGAATCAAGAGCAAAAATGAACTATTGGGACCTCATCAAGATTAAAAGCTTCTGCATGGCAAAGGAAACAATCAATAAAACTAACAGACAACTGACGGAATGGGAAAAGATAGTTGCAAATGACCTGTTAGATAAAGGGCTAGTATCCAAAATCTATAAGGAACTCACCAAAATCCACACCTGAAAAACAAATAATCCAGTGCAAACATGGGCCGAAGACATGAGCAGACACTTCTCCAAAGAGGACATCCAGATGGCCTACGGACACATGAGACGATGCTCAGCATCCCTTCTCATCAGGGAAATACACATCAAAACCACACTGAGATACCACCTCACACCGGTCAGAGTGGCTAAAACGAACAAATCAGGAGACTATAGATGCTGGCGAGGATGTGGAGAAACGGGCGCCCTCCTACACTGTTGGTGGGAATGTAAACTGGTGCAGCCCCTCGGGAAAACAGTGTGGAGGCTCCTGAAAAAATGAACGATAGAACTCCCCTATGAGCCAGGAATAGCACTGCTGGGAATTTACCTAAGGGACACAGGAGTGCTGATGCCTAGGGGCACATGTACCTCAATGTTCACAGCAGCACTCTCAACAATGGCCAAGTCATGGAAAGACCCTAAGTGGCCATCAACAGATGAATGGATCAAGAAGATGTGGTTCATCTATACAATGGAATACTACATGGCAATGAGAAAGAATGAAATCTGGCTATTTGTAACAATGTGGGTGGAACTTGAGGGTGTTATGTGAGTGAAATAAGTCAGGCAGAGAAGGACAGATACCATATGTTTGCACGTATAGGTGGATTAGAAGTAACAACAGAGGACCATGGGGAAGAAGAAGGGGAAAAATAGTTGGGGAGAGGGAGGGAGGCAAATCATGAGAGCCTCTTGAACACTGAGAAGAAACTGAGGGCTGATGGAGGTGGGGGAGAGGAAGGGGGGTGATGGGCATGGAGGAGGGCACTTGTTGGGATGAGCACTGGGTGTTATATGGAAACCAACTTGACAATAAACTATTTAAGGAAAAAAAAGCAGTTATCAAATAAATGTGCCAGCGGGAGATACTTCTACATTTGCCCTTAATTCAGGCCTTGTGGAGGTACCCAGTCAGTGCCACAGTTCTGTGGTTCACTCAGCAGAAGCTTCAGTATAATCTCACATCTGTGTTTAATGAAGTGTCCCGGTTCCCACTGGATTTCTTCTTCTGCGGAGACTAAATCAGACAACTGAAACCAAACACAACTTATCTTCCCAAGCAAAGGTCTCACTTCCCAACTACTTCACCCTTCCTTTGTTTCCATATAACAGGAGTTTGGAGAGGATCTCCCACTCCTAGTACAATTCACAGGGCGATTCCAGCATTTCTGAATTTTCTTCTTGCCAAAGTTGCCTGATGTTTAGCTTTCCCGTCTCAAGACCAGCCGTCCTTATTCAGTGGTAGCTCGGGCACTTGGCTTGTAGTCAGTCTTCCACTGCAACTCAAGTTCTGTCATTATATTTGATCTGTTCATCTCCAGTGACAATACCCCCATTTAGTGTTAGCCATTCCCTTCCATGGTTATTCCCTGATCTTGCTATCACTGGGAACTGCCACTCCACTGGAATGATAAACACCCCCCCGGGCCCCAGCATTCTATTCTTCCATCTCCCTCATTCAGTTGTTCTCCCCTGCTTTAGTCTAACTGCCTGCAATAGGCAAATAAAAGCTCAGTAGTTGTATTAGTTGACCTTTGCTATCTAGTAGACCATCCTAAAATTTACTGGTGTAAAACAACAACCATTCCATGATGAAGCACCAGGCTGGGCTCACAGCAATGCTAGAGACGAATGAATGCAAGTGGACATACAAGTGATCTTTAAGACCTGGGCACGCTGTAAGTCACATGTCATTGGCCAAAGAAAGTCACATTGTCAAGCCTAAAGTAAAAGGGCAAGGAAGTACACTCTTCCCACAATGAGGCCATTGCAAAGGTGGGGGCACAGGGAAGGTTAAAGCATTGCAGCCAATAATTCAATCAACCACAGTGGCTCACCACAATAAAAGATTTTTCTCTCTCATTTCACAGACCAGTGTGGTCAGCACAGGAACTGTGTTCTACCCAGTCATTCAGCGACCTGGTCTTCTACTGTAGGACTTTCCCATCTCTTTCAGCTTTATTGATATCTGCAGGGCTGGAAAGACAAAGTGTGTAGGGTCACTGCAGTAGGCTGGATAAGGGTCCCCAAAGATGTCCACAACCTAATCTCCAGAACCTGTGACTCTTATTTTATATTGCAATAAAGACTTTATAGATGTGGTTAAATTAAAGATCTTGAGATGAGGAAATTATCCTGGTTCATCTGGAGGGCCCTACATGTAATCACTAGAGTTCTCATAAGAGGGAAGCAAGAAGGTCAAAGGAGGAAGAGGGAGATGTGATGATCAAAGACATTGGAGTGAGGAAGGGACCATGAACCAGGGGATGCAGGCAGCATCCAGAAGCTAAAGAAAAAAAAAAGGCTGGAAAATGGATTCCCCACTGGATCCTCCAGGAGGAACCAGCTCGGCTAACACCTCCTGACTTCAGCCCAGTGAAACTGATTTCACACTAATGGCCACTAGAAGTAAGAGAATAGGGGCGCCTGGGTGGCTCAGTCGGTTAAGCGTCCAACTTCAGCTCAGGTCATGATCTCACGGTTCGTAGGTTCGAGCCCTTCATTGAGCTCTGTGCTGACAGCTCAGAGCCTGGAGCCTGTTTCAGATTCTGTGTCTCCCTCTCTCTCTGCCCCTCCCCTGCTCATGCTGTCTCTCTCTCTCTCTCAAAAATAGATAAAAACATTAAAAAAAATAGAAGTAAGAGAATAAAACTGTGTTGTTTTCAGTAACTAAGTTTGTGGTAATCTGTTGCAGAAGCAGTAGGAAAACTAATATATTCATATAAGAGATTTTTCACAGGCAGCCCTGTGCGCGTTTTTTTCACTCACATCCCATTTAATTTAGTCACTCAGGTACTCTTACCCTGTGAGATCTGGGTAGTGTAGTCTCTTTGAGGAACTAGGGGGGAAAAAACAGGGTTTGGTGAATATCTCCTCCACATGGAAGCTTCTAGGCCATAGAGCCACCAGCCAGACTGAACATCTTTCACCTCCTCCAGAGCACCACACTCTTGCCCCAAACCAGACCTTTATAATTACCTCAGTCTCCGTCTTTTGGTGAATCCTATAGCAGGTGTATTTCTGAGACCATTCCATAGCAAGTTTATACAAGGTACGAGTTTAGTTAAAATACAAGAGGGGGAGACAATTACTTTTAATAATTTAGAATTTAGTGTATTCTGCCAATATGCCTTTAAAATGAGGATATGCATGTTCTGACTTTCCTTTTTAGAAACTGCAAGGCATAGGAAATTGTTTAAATAGCAAGGTCAGAAAAGTGACTAAAAAAATGTGGTTGTAGAATATAAAAGACTGAATAATTCAGTATATTTGCTGAGTCGAAAAGCAGAGAGAAACCTCAAGAGGTCGTTTGGCCCGACTCTCTGCTTCTGGGAAGGCTGAGACCAAAATCATCCAGGCTGGGGCAAGCGTGGGGTTTGGGGTGGGGAGGGACGGCGATGGGGAGGAGGCCAGGGGTATGATCTGTTCTGTTCTAAGATCTCTAGGGATGGAGATGGTATTGTATAGACCTTTCAAAGTTTTGTCTGAGTCCTCAGAACATCTCTACAGTCGCCAACATACTCAGTATTAGCTACGTGCCTTATACATGAAGACTGCAGGCACCTGACTTAGCTGTCTTCTGACTTTGAAGAAGGGCTGCGCGCTGGGGAAACTTGTGGGTCTCAACCACAGCCTAAGGAAAGCTAAACCTCAAGACTTCTTTCTCCTTGATAGGACTGAACCGCCGGGTTAGCATCGGGGAAGTCCTCCAGACAATTCATCTCAAGAAGGCCTTACGTGATCAAGAACAAGAGCGTCTCCCTATTATCAGCATGTGCTTCAGTTTGTCTGATGTCCCCATTCCCTCTAGACCTAAAGTCTGAAGAGAGGAAATCAAGACCTATGCATCTGACCATGCCCTCCTCTTCTCTTGTTTTCTCATCCCCCCATCAAGGCTAAAAAGGGCTGGAGCTACTGTGTCCCTCTCCACTCTGGCCTCCTGCCAAGGTCTCAAGAGCAGGCAGAAATCTCTTGTTTACATGGTCAGGGAGCTCTATGTCCTAACTACACCACCACCCAAGTGTCCTGCAATTAAGGGCAAGTGACTGTTCTTTCCTGCTCTTGGCCAGTAAGCCTCAAAGTTGAGGCCAGATACGGAAAGGTAGGGAATAAAATTTAGGGATGTATTTATATTCAATAGTTGAATATTTTACAGAAACAAGTCCTATTTTATTAAGAAGTAGCAAAGCTGGGGGCACCTGGGTGGCTCAGTCGGTTGAGTGCCCAATTCTTGATTTTGGCTCAGGTCGTAATCTTATGCATTGTGGGATGGAGCCCCACATAGGGTTCTGCACTGAGCCTGACTGGGATTCTCTCTCTTCCTCTCTCTCTCTGCCCCTCCCCTGCTCACACACACTCTCTCTCTCTGTCTCTAAAAATAAATAAGAAACATTCAAAAATTTTTAAAAAGTAAAAAGAGAAATGGGGAAACTAGAATTCTAGGGCAGTTCTGTCTGATTCAAATCTTTGCACTTGAAGTTATTCTTTAACTTTTCTGCTCAAGGTCAGCCTTGCTTTATAACATATTTCCCAGCTTTTTCAAACCATTTTATTGCAATTTAATTAAAACTTTTTGGGGCTCTTGGGTGGCTTAGTCTGTTAAGCGTCCAACTTTCGCTTAGGTCATGATCTCGCGGTTCGGGGGTTCGAGCCCCGCGTCGGACTCTGTGCTGACTGCCAGCTCAGAGCCTGGAGCCTATTTCGGAGTCTGTGTCTCCCTCTCTCTCTAACCCTCCCCTGCTCATGCTGTCTCTCTCTCTCCTAGAAATAAATTTAAAAAAAAAAAGCTTTTTGCTGAGGATCCATTAAGAACTCCTTTCTATGTTACTGCCATGGTGGACTTCCTCCTGCCTTCAATATTTCAACCCTCTGGGGCTTCTACTGGCCTGGGTTTTGCTGCCCCTGGTCCTGTGTTATAGCCACCCTCAAGTTTGAACTTTTTCCCTCTGTAAGTAAACCTTCCTTGAATCTCTTAATTTGAGTGTGACATCTGTTTCCTATTAGAATCTTGACTGATGGACAGGAACTACATAACTCCACTGCCAGAAATCACGTGGTGGGTAGATGGCTAGCTGAGTTGTGTGACCTTCCGTAGCATAGAGTTGCTGACCATTCCAGGAGTTCCTGTCATTTCCCAGGCCTTCTTGTATCAGGACAGACCATGTGACTGAACACAGGCAGAAGAGATGTTCCTACCACCAGGCCTGGCTCACAAAAACTTCCCACCTGACCGTGCTGCTCTCTCTTCCCTTGTTCAATAGTATCTGAGGCTCTAGGGCAGACATGAATCATTTTGTGCCACGGATGCCTGAATCCCTTCTCAGAATCGCGCTTTTTTTTTTTAAATAAACTTTTTTATTTTGTTTTTTTTTTATTTTTAAATGTTTTTTATTTATTTCTGAGAGAGAGAGAGAGACAGTGTGAGCAAGGGAGGGTCAGAGAGAGAGGGAGACACAGAAACCGAAACAGGCTCCAGCCTCCGAACTAGCTGTCAGCACAGAGCCCGACAGGGGGCTCGAACCCATGAACGGTGAGATCATGACCTGAGCCAAAGTCAGACGCCCAACCGACTGAGCCACCCAGGTGCCCCTAAAGTAAACTTTTTTATTTTGGAATAATTTTAGATTTACAGAGAAGTTGCAAAGATAATGTCTTAGTCTATTTGGACCACTATAACAAAATATCATAAACTGGATGGCTTGTAAACAACAGACCTTTATTTTGCACTATTCTGGAGGCTGAGAAGTCTAAGGCCAAGACACTGGCAGATTCAGTGTCTAGTAGGGGCCTGGTTCCTTATACACCGCTGTCTTCTGTCTTCTTACTGTAACTTCACTTGGCAGAAGGGATGGGGGTCTCTCTGGGGCCTCTTCTATAAAGGCACTAATCTCATTCGTGGGAGGCAGTAATCACCTTTCAAAGAACCTACCCCCTAATACCATCACATTGAGCATTAAGATCTCAACATATGGACTGGGTGATGTGGGCAGGGGAACATAAATACATAAACAGCCAGTCCTTTGCAATAGATAGCAGAGAGAATTTCCTTATGCTTCTCATTCAGTTTCAATTTCCTCTAATGTTATCATCTTACTCACTGAGGTACATTTGCCAAAACTAAGAAACCAATGTTAGTATATTATCATTAACTAAACTCCAGACTTTATTCAGAGTGAGCTCATTTTCCCATTAATGTCCTTTTTCTGTTCCAGGATCTAATCCAAGATACTATGTTGTACTTGGTCGTTAAGTCTTCTCAATGCTCTTGGTTTATGACAGTGTCTATATTTCCTTTTTTGTTTTGTTTTGTTTTTAGGGTTTTTTTCCAGTAATCTCTACACCCAACTATGGGTTGGAACCCACAACCCCAAGATTAAGAGTTGTATACTCTTCTGAGCCAGGCAGGGGCCTCTGTCTTTCCATTTTTTCATGATCTTTGATAGGTACTTTTGAGGACTATCAGTTAAGTATTTTGTAGAATTCCAGAATAATGTTTTTATTACAACAGCTGGATGTATCAGTGTACTTAACCAAATCCCATTGCTATTTATTTTCAGAGATATATGTGTGCAAAGGTACAATTTCAATTTTTCAATTTAGTCTAACATTTCTCCTTAAAAAACACATCAGTTAAGATTTGGCAGAGCACTAGGGAAGCCTGGGTGGCTTGGTCAGTTGAGTGTCCAACTTCAGCTCGGGTCACGATCTCCCAGTTCATGAGTTCAAGCCCCACATCAGGCTCACTGCTGTCAGCACAGAGCTGGCTTCTGATCCTCTGCTCTCCTCTCTCTGTCTCTGCCCCACTTGCACTCTCTCAAAAATAAATAAACATCTAAATGATAATGATGATAATCAGAGGTATTTCCAAAGACTTAACTACTAGGATATGTTTTATACTTTTTTTAAAGTTGATTTATTTATCTTTCAGAGAAAGAGGGCACGTGCACACAGGCAGGGGAGGGGCAGAAAGAGAAAAGGAGACACAGAATCCAAAGCAGGCTACAGGATCCAAACTGTCAGCACAGGGCCCGATGCGGGGCTGGAACTCACCAACTGTGAGATTATGACCTGACCCAAAGTCAGATGCTTAACCGACTGAGCCACCCAGGCTCCCTAAACTTTTTTTTTCAAGTAAACAAAATATAAACAATATCAATTTCAAGCAATGAGTTATAGTTAAATGCACTGATACATCTAGCTAATAAAATTTTTTTAATTTCTTAAAATTTTTTAAAATTATTTTTAAGAGAGAGAGAGACAGAGTGTGAGCAGGGAAGAGCAGAGAGAGATGGAGATACAGAATCTGAAGCAGGCTCCAGGCTCTGAGCTGTCAGCACAAAGCCCGGTGGGGGCGGGGGAGGGCGAACCCATGAACTATAAGATCATGACCGGAGCCAAAGTCGGCCACTTAACCAACTGAGCCACCCAGGCGCCCCTAGCCACTAGAATATCATAGGTATTAAAATTCATGCCAAAGAATAGAAATTTACCTAATAATATGACATAATATTCTGAAATATGATATTGATCATGTCAAAAATACTGGATGAGGCGTATGCATGGGGAAAACATTTAAAAGCATATTTGCCAAAATATGAACAGTGATTATCTGCAAGTACTGGATTACATGTGATTCATGTTGTCAGAGCTGCTGGACACAGCTCCCAGTCTGCCATGCAGTCACAAGGGTAAACAACCAATATACTTACAACCATTCTGTACCCATGCAACCATCCTGTTCTTCATTCTCAGTGCAGGATTCAATGAATTACATGAGATAGTCAGCATTTATTGTACAATAGGCTTTGTGTTAGATGATTTTGCCAACTGTAGGCTAATGTAAGTGTTCTGAGCATGTTTAAGGCGGGCTAGGCTAAGCTATGATGTTCAGTAGATTAGGTGTATTAAATGCATTTTCAACTTAGAATGGGTTTATCGGGATGTAACCCCATTGTAAATTGAGGAAGATCTGTACTATATCCAGAAACTCCTTATTTCTTGATTTTTTTGTTGGGAGATAATAAATTTCTATCCTGCTTATTTTGAATTGATATTTTCTGCTACTTCCAGGTAAATGTGTCCTAATTGGTGTAATTGGAAAAAACGGAGTTCAGCAGTCTTCCTGTAGAGAATTTTGGTGTATAGCATAACTCCCAGGGAGGAGGGAAGAATCAGGACTTAAAAGCTATCCAAAACAAAAAATGATCTAAAAGTTGAGGAAGGGAGCAGTTAGCAAAAATATGGTTTGGTGAACCCTTCTTTGATCAGAACATGAAAAAAGGAATTAAACAGTTATCTTCTACATCTAATTAAATAATCACCATTTCATATTTTTAAAGGTTTTGTTCTGGAAAAAATAAACGAGTTTTGCTTGACAAAATATTCAAAGCAGATACAATTTTTGGTCTTCAAAATTTTAAAGTGACTCACTTATTATTCTCTACAAGTTTACTATTCTCTAAAGTCTATCATACATTTGTTTTTGAAGCACACTATTGGGAAACTACCCCTAATTGTAATATTTTATTTTCACGTACCTAAATCTATGAAATGATCAGATCGTGATTCAACATAATTTGCTCATGGAACTTATATAAAAGTAGGCAATTTCATAAAAAACTATTAAAACAAGATAAAAAATTGATTATTTGGTTAAGCATACTAGAAAAGTAGTTCAGCTTTAATATCTTCTTGATTTATTTTATAAGAAGCAGAAAAATCTATTATGTGAGCTTATCTTAATTTCTTTTCCTTTGATGTCTCTTAAGTTCTAAAGTGACTTTTTGATAGTTGTTAGCATCAGCTACTGATAATTCTTTCTCATCATTTATAAAATATAGTTTGAGACCTTTACCCAGAAAGGTCAGCTCAGGTATTAATGAATAACTATTATTTCAAGGTTGGGTTCTCTATTCATGTCAGTTTTCAGTTATTGATTTTTGACGGTAGTAATTACTGTAAGTCTTTGTTGATGATTTTATTTGGCTACTCATATATTTTTTTAACTGCTTATTTATTTATTTTGAGGGAGAGAGTGAGAGAGAGTATGTATGCATGTGCGCGCGCACACACACACACACACACAAGTTGTGGAGGATCAGAGAATTCCAAGTAGGCACCACACTCAGCACAGAGCTTGATCCAGTGGGGCTCAATCCCATGACCCTAGGATCATGACCTCAGTTGAAATCAAGAGTGGACACTTAACTGACTGAGCCACCCAGGCACCCCTATTCGGCTATTCATATTTTAAAACTTGTTTTTAACTACTGATTTCAAAGTTTTGACATTCGATAATATGAGTGTTTCCGTACAAAGTTTCTGTACTTGGCTTAAGAACTGAAACCTTTGGTTAATGATCAGAGACATTTAGGCGGTCCTAGGTGGTACTTCTCAACCTTTGTCCACAGGGCACACTTGACCCTCCTATCAGTTGTATTCAAATGCCACTCATTAATTGTAGCTCCACTCTTCTCTCCATCTGGGAAGCAGAGCTTTACAGGCATTACCTTCAAACCAAAAACAAATTATTAGAAAATATTGGCACTTTTCATCAGCAACAAATTACCAGAACATCCCTCCTGACACTTCATCACACTACACTGATGCCGCATGATGCCTCATGACTCCCAGTGAAAAACACTACTCCAGTAGTTATTACAATGTGCTGGGAAACAAGAAACAAAAGACAAAAAATAAAGTCCCTCCCCCCCCCGCCCCTCCTCCATTGGAGAATAACCCTTGTTCGGGCAGTAACTTAACTTCTCTGTGCCTCAGTTCTTCTTGCATACAAAATGAAAGCTACAAAAAGTTCTCATGAAAATATTAATTGTTTAACATTACTGTTTTGAGAGTTTCAATTCAACAAAAGAGGGAGGGAATTGAGTGTAGAGGGCCTTAAATGCTTGGCAGAGGAGTTGGACTTTAAGTCATAAAGATGTGTAAAGATTATTGAACAGGGTAGCAGCATTATCATCGATGTCTGTGTCCAGGAGGAAAACTGGCAGTAGTATGTAGAACGGAGGAAAGACCGATGGAAAAAAGAAAAGTTGGGAGAGTATTGCAAAGGTCAAACAGATACTGAGGATAATTGCTGTGGAAGGGAGGAGAGGAAGGAATGGGACAATTTAAGAGATAAGACAGAAAATCAATTGTAGGTGCAATAGAATTTGTTACTAAATGGTGTGATGAGTGAGGGAGAAAAAGGAAGGATTTGAATAGGACTTGGAGGTTTCTGGTCTGAAAATTTAAAGATGCTGATGCCATTAAGTGGAAGCATAAGGCTGGCTTGTACGTTTGAGTGTGTGCTTGTGTGTAAAAGGGACATGGGGCAAAGGTTAAGGAATAATTTGTCTCATCTTTTGAATTGCCTGTGGATACCCCACGTGGTGCTACCTGGCTGGACAGTTAGAGTAGATCTGCAGGCACGTGTTCATATAAAGGAAAGAAATACTCTTGTAACGCAAACAGCTCATTTTTATAGTGCTCAACTATTAGCGCCCCAAACCCTGAGGTTGTTATTACCTCATCAACAGTAAAAGCTTGATTACAGCTGACTATGAACGCCCTTAGTTCCCACAATTTGTATGGGCAAAATATTAATTGTGATTAATTATCGTGTGGCATAATACAAAGACAAGATGATTTATTGTGGCTTCTGGAGAGCGCTTGCTTGGTTTTTTTCGCGGCAGCCCTCAGGGAAAGGGAACTGGACAGCTCCCCGGGTGGCACTGGGTTCCTTCCGGGTCAGAGCCGGCCAGTTGCGACCTGCCCGCAGCCATGTGGGTCTGGGCCTTTGGGCCCTTTCCGACTGGGGTGCTTCGACCTTGGGCGGAGGGCCCTGCTTTCCTTCTTCCTACAGCTCATGGCCCCCTGACCCCGGCTCCAGGGCGGGGCGGAGCGGGCGGANCTCCATCTTCTCCCCCGGTGCGCCGGGCCCGGCAACCCTGCAGGAAGGCCTGGACGACGGCCCCGACTTCCTCTCGGAGGAGGACCGCGGAGTAAGTTCTGCCTCCTTCTCGCTGACGGGACCCTCCCGTCCCGTCTTGGCCCTCGGGTGTGGTACCGGAAGGGTCCCCGGTCGTACGGCCCCATTTCCCCGCCGTCCTCCTTTCGGTTCCTTCGCAGCACCGCGCCCCGCCCTCCTGCAGCCCTTCCTCCCTCGGGGCCGCTCCGTTCTGATTTCCCGGGGACCCAGGACCGTTTTCTTGTCCCTGACTCAGACCCTCCGTTGGACCCCTTACACCGCTTGGGTCAGGGCAGGTGCGGAAGTGGAGGTCGAGGCCGGAGCTGCATCCCTCCCCTGACCCTCGATACTTTGGGGGCTTGAAAACCCATTCTCAGACCTTCCTGGCGGCACCCTGGGTATTCTCCTCTTGTGGACCTCGAACCCGCTGCCGCCCACCCTTCTCTCCTAAAACAGATAGAGTACAAGCTTTTACAAAATTACCCTTTTGCAAGGAATTTCACCGTCGCGGAACCTTAACTCTTCTCCAATATCCTCCCAGATTTTGCAAAGTGCTGGAAGCTCACGGTACCTTTACGTTTCTTACCGTCCAAAAAATACATCTTTTGCAGAGTTCCCTTGGTGGTAGTTTGAGCCCAATTGCATGCTTAAGAAAGGGCCTCCAGGGCTCCGATTCCTCCCTCCCATTCCCCCACCCCCACCCCCCGCGCCATTTGCCTTGGCTGAAGGGTGGTAATCTGTATAGTGCCTTGTACAAGTGAGCACTTGAAAAATATTGATGTATGATGATTGCAGCTCAGCAAGGTTCCTTGGTTCCATCACATTTAACAGCCTGCACTTGAGTTTTCCATTTTGCCTTTACTTATTCATGTTAGATGATTTGGCCGACCCATCAGGTAGTTGATTTTTGGCAGGTGATAAAATATTCTTGAATATTATTATTGTTTTTTAAATAAAAGATGAGGTGTTATTAACTGATGAGCTTTCTAAGGCTTTCAAATGGTAAGGATGCAGAGGAGGCTGCATACTTTTATAAATGGTGTTTTAATAAATTTCTCAGTTTACACAAAAGCATCGTTTAGAATTTCTAGTTAGTGTGAAAGCATCATACAGGATTTCTGGAGTTTTTTAAAATGTTTATTGATTGATTGATTTTGAGAGTGAGGGGCAGAGAGAGAGAGATTCATAAGCAGGCTCCATGCTGAGCGTGGAGCTCCAAAGCGGGCTGGATCCCACCACCCAGGGGTTATGACCTGAGTCAAAATCAAAGAGTTGTACACCCAGCCAACTGAGCCACCCAGGTGCTTACAGATTTCTGGTTATTTCTAAAAAATTAAGTTTCTAATGAGTTTTTAAAAAACTGTGTGTATATACATCTTCTGGAATAAAACAGTGGCGTTAGATGGTCACTTATAAATTACATTTAGGATTTTAAAATAGGGGAAACCAGAAGAGTTGTGTAATGAAAGGAGATGAATTGATTATAGTCCAGTTAAACTGATTTTTCTAAATATAAACAGTTGGCATTTTTTATTTAGATAACCTTGTGTCTAATTTTTGTGGTTTACCAGAAAAAGCAAACAGGATTTGGTTTCCTGTAAAATCTGACTAATGTGGAGTAAAAATATTAATTTTTTGAGTATCTATGTTGATATGAAAAGTATTTTCTGGTTAATAGTCAATGTTCATTGCCTTATGCCTTTGATAAGGTTTGTTTATGAAACTGGAAGCAGTTACGTAATGTGTCCAAAAACTTTCTTCGTGTATTCCAAAATTTAAAAAAAGGAAGACAAAGAGCATGCCTGACCGGGAGGTTTTTGTAGAATTTTGTAGATGAAAATTTTAATATGAAAATGGAAAAAACATTACTATGAATAACAAAGCATTTAGAATGTCATGGTGAATATGTATATATGTCCAGTTCTTCCTTATTTTTTGTTCTGTGGAACTGGATGAATCATAGTAATAATTATAGGTGGGCATGTGTTAAGTACTGTATAAGCATTGTTTCATTGTATCCTCTCATCCTCGTGAAACTTTAAGTATTCGCCTTTTACAGATGAGAAATCTGAACCTTGAAGAAACTAAGTAAGTGGTCTCAGGTCATACAACGAATGAATGGAAGAGGTGGACTTTAAATCATGTTTCTGATATCAGAGCTAGTACAAGTATTTCTTAGAGTGGCCTTGAAATACTTCAGAATCACCTGAGGTGTTTGGAAAACCAAAGTTTCTGGGTCCTGTCCTTCTGAAGTAGAGAGGACAGATAACTATTTCTTTTTTTTATATTTCTTCTTTCTTCTTCTTTTAATCCAAGTATAATTGACATACACTACCTTTTCTTTTTTTTTTTTTTAACTTAAATCCAAGTTAGTTAACATATACTATAATGATGATTTCAGGAATAGATTTTAGTGATTCATGGCTTTCATATAACACCCCGTGCTCATTTCAGTGCCCTCAGTGCCGCTTACCTATTTAGCCCATCCCCCCATCCCGCCTCCCACAACCCTTCCAGCAACCCTCAGTTCTCTGTATTTAAGAGTCTCTTATGTTTTGCCCCCCTGTCTCTTTTTATATTATGTTTGCTTCCCTTCCCTTATGTTTATCTGTTTTGTATTTTAAATTCCACATGAGTGAAATCATATGATATTTGTCTTTCTGTGACTAATTTCGCTTAGCATAATACCCTCTAGTTCCATCCATGTAGTTGCAAATGGCAAGATATCATTCTTTTTGACCGCTGAGTAATATTCCATTGTATTAATATTGTATATACCACATCTTTATCTGTTTAACTTTCAGTGGACATTTGGAGTCTTTCCATACTTTGTTGTTGATAGTGCTGCTATAAACATTGGGGTGCATGTGTCCCTTTGAGTCATTTTTTATCCTTTGGATAAATACCTAGTAGTGCAATTGCTGGGTTGTAGAGTAGTTGTATTTTTAATTTTTTGAGGAACCTCCATACTGTTTTCCAGAGTGGCTGCACCAGTTTGCATTCCCACCAGCACTGCAAAAGGTTCCTCTTTCTCTGCATTCTCACCAATATCTGCTGTTGCCTGAGTTGTTAATCTTATCCATTCTGCTAGGTACGAGGTGGTATCTCATTGTGGTTTTGAAAATTTTTTTCTAACTTTTTTTTATTTCTTCTTCTTTTTTTTTTAATGTTTTTATTTCTAGGAGAGAGAGAGAGACACAGCGTGAGGAGGGGAGGGTCAGAGAGACAGGGAGTCACAGACTGAAACAGGCTCCAGGCTCTGAGCTGGCAGTCAGCACAGAGCCCGACGCGGGGCTCGAACCCATGAACTGACAGATCATGACCTAAGCGAAAGTCGGACGCTTAACCGACTAAGCCACCCAGGCGCCCCAAACTTTTTTTTTTTTTCTTTTTGAGAGACAGAGCATAAATGGGGGAGGAGCAGAGAGAGGAGACACAGAATCCAAAGCAGGTTCCAGGCTCTGAGCTGTCAGCACCTTGAGATCATGACCTGACCTGAAGTTGGATGCTTAACCAACTGAGCCACCTAGGCGCCCCTATCATTGTGGTTTGATTTGTAGTTCCTTGCTGATTGAGGGTGAGCATTTTTTCATGTGTCTGTTGACCATCTGGATGTCTTCTTTGTAGAAGAAATGTCATTTGGCCATTTCCTCACTGGATTATTTGGTTTTTGGGTGTTGAGTTTGATAAGTTCTTTATAGATTTTAGGTACTAACCCTTTATCTGATAGGTCATTTGCAAATGTCATCTTCCATCACACTGGTTGCCTTTTAGTTTTGCTGGTTGTTTCCTTCATCATGCAGAAGCTTTTTATCTTAATGAGGTCCTGATAGTTCATCTTGGCTTTTGTTTCCCTTGCATCCAGAGACCTGTCTAGTAAGAAGTTACTGCGGGCGAGGTCAAAGAAGTTGTTGCCTGTTTTTTTCTATAGGATTCTGATGGCTTCCTGTCTTATGTTTAGGTCTTTCATCCATTTTGAGTTTATTTTTGTGTACAGTGTAAGTGGTCCAGGTTCGTTCTTCCGCATGTCGCTGTCCAGTTTTCCCAACACTTTTTGCTGAAGAGACTGTCTTTTCCATTGGGTATTCTTTCCCACTTTGTCAAGGATTAGTTGGCCATACGTTTGTGTGTCCATTTCTGGGTTCTCTGTTCCATTGATCTGAGTGTCTGTTTTTGTGCTAGTACCACACTGTCTTGGTAATTACAGCTTTGCAATACAGCTTGAAGTTAAGAATTGTGATGCCTCCAGCATTGGTTTTCTTTTTCAGGATTGCTTTGGCTCTTTGGGGTCTTTTCTGGTTCCATACAAATTTTAGGATTGTTTGTTCTAGCTGTGGACATATACTACTTTTTCTTTTTTTTTTTCTTTCATAGTTTATTGTCAAGTTGGATTCCATATAACACCCAGTCATATACTACTTTTTCAGCAAGTATCCAAGAAGATTCTGTTGGGCACTGAAGTTTGATTATAGCTACATAGTTCCCCTGATGTTTCCTCATTTCAAGAACAGAAGTATCTGGCCTGTTTAAATTTCCTTATATTGTGTTTGTCCTGACAGAAATAGATTGCCATTAGATCTTTAAAGCATTGTAATTTTAGTTTAGGTTATCTTGTTCAGCCTTTTAAGAAAGAAAGTCTTGATAGAGAAAAAGCATGAAGTGCATATATTGATAGGAATTTTGATATGAATCACAGATTCAAATATAATGCAGGTATTTCATACAGAGCAGCAAGTAAGCAAAATTAAAATCAGTATTTTAAAATAAATTTTTAGGAATACATAGGTGGCTCAGTTGGTTAAGCGTCCAACTCTTGATTTTAGCTTGGGTCATGATCTCACAGTTCGTGGAAGTGCAGAGCCTGCTTGGGATTCTTTCTCCCACTCTCTCTTCCCCTTCCCCACTTGTGTGCTCTCTCTCTTTCTCTCTTTCAAAATAAATAAACTTATGAAAAATAAATAATAAAATGCATTTTTAAGCAGCCTTAAATTTTCATTATGATATTTGGAACAGAAGAGAAGCTTACAGTCTTAAGAAAATATTGTATAAAAAGCAGGCTTTAAGAAATACACAATATTGAAAATTACTGGCCACTCTGTAGCTATACCTCTACACAATAGGCTATTTTTTCCCCAAAATGAAAGACAGTAACATATTATTTAGTAAACAAATGAGCCCTTTGAACTGGACACATTTTCCTCTGATGTGCTTGTTAAATAAGAGCAGTGGGTACCAGTGTGATAGCATACTTCTTAGCATTTGATTTTTATTCTAAATAATGTGTCATTGTTAGTTACTCCACTTGGAGTAACTAAAGCTTCCTAGACTCCTAGCCTTGCTCTTCCCCCTCTATTCCTTATCTTCGTTAATGTTATCATTTTCCAGTTGTGCAAGCAAGAAACCTCTGAATCACATCCTTCGTCTCCATATTAGTATAGTCACTGAGGCCAGTTAATATCATCTTAAAAATATTGTTTATCCCATCTTTCATTTGTATGGCCCTACTTAATGTCCTTGCTATTTCTTGCCTGGATTGTAGCAATTTCTGTCATTGGTCTGTGCCTCCTGTCTGTCTACCTTCCAATCCAGCCTTCACATTATTTCAAGTTACCTAACTAAATTACTAAATCATATAACACCACTAGTCAGAAGTACTTACCTGGACCCAATTCTTTTGCAGTAATGTTCAAACTCCTTAGCAAGCATTAAACACCATTCCTAACGCTTTCAGGCTGGCTTTCTCAGTATGTCCTTCCCACACATACACACTCTAGACATTCTCTAGTCCATTTGTCATTGACCAGGCATCTCCATACTTTAATATCTTTATGCATGCTTTTTAATATTGTAGAGTGCCTTTTCCCCCCCCCACCTTTTTTTTTTTTCACTTGAAATTTGACTTATTTTTGAAGACTTGGCCAGATGTTTGCATTTTCTTTTGTACCTACATAACAGTTTGAACATATTCCACATTTACTGATAGTTGTTTTTAGATAAAAATGTGACATTGATTATACTGGCAGAGGATAAGAAGATGAATGTTGGCAGAAGAAAAAGAGAAAGTTCCTGCCCTAAGACCATCACAGTGTAGTGACAGACTTACAATAAAGTGCCATGGGAGTACAAAGGAGAGAGTGTTTACCTTTGAGAGAAGGGGAAGTAGTAAGGACATACTGATAGCTGCACATCACTGTAGCATTTACTGTGTGCCGGATACTTTCCATATGTTAACTCAATTCTCAAATCCCTGTTAAGTAGTTGCTACTATTCTTTGGAAAGGAGAACTGAAGTTCAGAGACATTAAATAGCTTGCCCAAGGTTATAACAGCTGGGTTCAGACCCAGCCAGTCTAGCTCCACATCTGGCACCCTTAACCACTTTGCTATGACCTAAGTGAACTAAATGTTGACCAAGAATTTTGTACGTTCTCAGGGAAGGGGAAGACTTGCCAGCAGAGTAAATAGCATACGTAGATAATTTGGTTCTACCTGGAGCACTTGTTCTTACGGGAAGCAGGGGTAGTATGATAGTACAGATTAAGTCTAAGGTGCATAATAATTAAAATTCTAGGCAGTGTGAAGTCCTGAGGGATTTTAAGCTGGGAAAGGCCTATGTCTAAATGAAAATAGCATTGTAGATTACTCTGATGTGGAGGATGGATTAATCCTTTCCTCTCCTAAAGCAGAGAAGTCAGTTAACCGGCTTTTGCAACAGTCCAGATGAAAAATGATGAAGGAATCACTAAGGCAGTGAAATAGAGGATGAAGGAAGGGATATAGCAAAGAGATGTTTAGGAGATAGAATTAACAGGGCATAGTGACTAAATAAGTACTTGGGCTGGGCAGAGGAGAAAGAAAATGAGGAATGCAGGAGAGAAAAACAGAAGGTTGATAATATGATTGGTTTCATATATGTTTGATTTGAAGTGCCTGTAAGGCATTTAATCCCTTTTCTGCCAAACTAGAATGTAAGATCTGTTAAGGATGAGGATTGTGTCTTCACTGCTCTATCCCTAGCACCTAGCACAGTGGTTTGTACATTGAAGGCATTCATTTGTTTAGTAAGTGAATACATCCAAGTGGGTATGTCTGGTTGGTAAGGTGAAAGTATGATTGGGAACTTAGAATAAGAGGTCTGAGTTGATGATACAAGTTTAGGAGTTATAGTCAAGGATGACTGAGATTGCCCAGGCTAGATAGCACCCATAGAAACCAACATTTAAGGGTTATAGAGAAGAAATGGATCGATTGACAGGGCTGAGAGAGGTAGGAAGGGTATGAGAGAAGTCCCCAGAAGGAGAGTTTAAAGGAAGTGGATGGAATGATCACCAAGGCAAAATACTACAGAGAAGTCAAGATTACTAAAAAGTATTAGGTTTGGAAATTAGGTACTCAGTGTGAAGGGTTTATGAGACAGAGGCTAACTTGACTAGAAGAGCAGTGTGTGAGCAGGTTGTGGAGCAGACAGGATGATTAAATGTTCAGGTGGGCAGACAACTCTGCCCTCCACAGGATACCACTAATGAGAAAGTGGAGAAGATGATGAGACCAGAAGAGTTTATTGATGGGTCTGAGGGAAAAACAGTTGCTAGTGTTTATTTCTTTGGGATGTGGGAAACAAAGTCACTTGTTGAGAGTGGGGTTGGAGATATAGATAGTTGAGGTAGTAAAAGTTTGGTGTAGTTGCTGAATGGAACCAGAAGGGGAGTTGGGCAGATCTTTCCAGGAATGTTGAGTGGTTATAAGAGCCTAATGGAATTTGAAAACTATTAATTTGTATTAGATCAGTTGTGACTTTTTTCTAGCCACACTGAGCAACTCAGAAAGCAAAGATGATTGTTGAATTGATCCTGAGTGTGGAAATTTGCAAGCCAAATATGGCAGAAAGAGCAATGAGAGTTGATGTGACCAGTAAGAAAGGTATCGGAGTGACATACCACACAGTGGGGTGGAAGAGGAGGGAAGCAGAGAGAGGGGTAACAGACTGGAGATACACGGAAAGGTCACAGGGCGGGAGGTATTGATAAGGTTAAATTGTACACGTAGTAAAAGTGGCAAGGCAAAGAGAATAGGAAACACTCTTGTGTTTTTTACATATAGTTGACTGTCTTCCTCACTACAGATTTCTTGAAGGCAAGGCTTTTTGGTCACCTTATATATTCCATAATACCTAGGACAGTTGTTTGAATATACTTTAAGTGCTTTAAAAAGTTTACTAAGTAAATGTGTGTTAGTATTATGGAGTGCCTGGGTGTTGGCTCAGGTCATGATCTCGAGGTTCATGGGTTCAAGCCCTACGTCGGGTTCTGTGCTGACAGCTCAGAGCCTGGAGCCTGTTTCAGATTCTCTTTCCTTTTCTCTCTGACTCTCCCCTGCTCATGCGCGCGTGCTTGCTCTCTCTCTCTCTCTGAAATAAATAAAACATTAAAAAAAATTTTTTTTAAATGTGTGTTAGTATTTTGTGTAAAGAGTAAAGTGTTATATTTGTACTACCAGCAATAGTAACTTTGACTTAGAGGAAATACAGAGGTGAACACCATTAGTACTTCCCTAGTAATACCCTACTAATATTTTATTGTGTCTGGTATGGTATGTGAGAGGAAATCTGCTTGCAAATGCCAGTTGTGACTTTATCTAGCCCCATACAGCAGTTTAAAGTGTAAACGCAGAGAGTTGATGGTTGAATTGATACTAATTATGGGAATTTGCAAGCCAGGTATAGTATATGAGGAAATCTGGTTGCAAATGCCACTTTCCAGAAAATGTCTGTGTAATCAACCATTGATTTGACTGCTCAGTATAAGATCTACACTAATAATAGAAATGATGTATTACAGGACTTCCACAATTTTATTTGTGCTAGGAGTTAAATAAATTTAAAATTTGGCCTGAATTCATGAGCCTAATGAAATTTTCTTCTGTCTGTCTCAGGGGTTTTTCTGTTGATCGTACTTAATTACAGTTTCTTAGCCTAGTTATGGTTTCCACCTTTCTTTCTACCCTTCTCTCCATTCAGTAAATATTTGAGGTCCACCATTGGGAGTACAGCAGTGAACAAAATAAAAATTTGTTTCCTTACCAAACTGACATTATAGTTACAGAGGACTGTTAAAAAATAAAATATGGGAGCGCCTGGGTGGCTTAGTCGGTTAAGCGTCCGACTTTCGCTTAGGTCATGATCTCGCGGTTCATGGGTTCAAGCCCCGCGTCGGGCTCTGTGCTGACTGCCAGCTCAGAGCCTGGAGCCTGTTTCAGAGTCTGTGACTCCCTCTCTCTCTGACCCTCCCCTGCTCACGCTCTCTCTCTCTCCTAGAAATAAATTTTTAAAAAAAATTAAAAAATAAAATATGGGGGCACCTGGGTGGCTCAGTCAGTTAAGCGTCCGACTTCAGCTCAGGTCATCATCACACAGTTTTTGGGTTTGAGCCCCACGTCAGGCTCTGTGCTGACAGCTCAGAGCCTGGAGCTGGCTTCAGATTCTGTGTCTCCCCTTCTCTCTGCCCCTTCCCTGCTCATGCTCTGTCTCTCTCTTTCTAAATAATAAATAAATGTTAAAAAATTTTAAAATATATATATAGTAAATGGTAAACAAGTACTATGAAAAATATGAGGTGTGGGGTGCATGAGTAGCTTAGTCAGGTAAGCATCAAACTCTGGATTTGGGCTCAGGTCCTGATCTTAAGGGGTCATGGGATCGAGCCCTACATCAGGCTCTGCACTGACAGCACCAAGCCTGCTTGGGATTCTCTGTCTGCCTCTTCCGCTTTCCCTCGCTTGTGCACATGTGTGCTCTCTCTCTCAAAATAAATACGGGGGAGGGGGGCCCCTGGGTGGCTCAGTTGATTAAGCATCTGACTTCAGACTTCAGCTCAGGTCATGATCTTGAGGTTCGTGAGTTCAAGCCTCATGTCATGCTCTCCACTGGCTTTCTGCGGGCTCTCCACTATCAGTACAGAGCCTTCTTTGGATACTCTGTCTCCCTGTCTCTCTGTCCCTCCCCTGCTCATGCTCTCTCCCAAATATATAAACAATAAATTAAACAAACATATTTTTAAAGGTGGGGGGATAGGGATTGTTGGGGGGGAGGAGAGTTGAGTTGTAGTTTTAGGGTTGCCAGGAGAGGCTTTCCTGAAAAGCTGACATTCTGGTAAATAACTTGAAGGAAACGAAGGAGTGAGTCATGCAGATAGATACCTGGGGGCAGAATGTTCCAGGTATAGGGATCAGTAAGTGCAAAGATTCCGGAGGTGGCAGCATGCCTCTGTATTTAAGGAGGAACTAAGCCCATATGGCAGGGCTGCAGTCAGCCAGAGGAGTGATAGATTAGCCTGAGAGATGATGTCAGATGCAGATTTTATAGGGCTTGGTGGACTTTGGCTTTTCTCCAAGTGGGGACCCCTAGGTTTTGAGCTAAGGAATGACTTAGTTTAATGGGATTGTAAGGAATAGATTAAAGAAAAGGAAAAGGACAGAAGCAAGATACCATGTTGGGAGGCTATGCAATAGTCAGTTATTTTCCTTTTCTTCTATCCGTCCATCTCTATACATTTTCTTTTCTGACGAAAGATGAACAACTAATTTTCTAGGAATGTTCTAAGGTAGATACTTTATAGTACATGAATCTATAGTATTGAATGTCTTCTTTACTAAATAATTACATGTGGAACAATCATCAGCAATAAGACGGTGTCTTTAAATTATCTTTTTAATGGTACTGTATTTATGTTTGTTAATCTGTTTGCTCTGCCTTCTCTTCCTCTTGACCATGACACAAATGTTTAACCTAGCCACTCTTTGACAGGAGACTACAGAGTTTATCAGCCCAGATGTGCATTCAACCAGTGAATGTAGTCTAATGAGAATTTCGTCACACTTACCTCGCTAATTTCAAAAAGTTCATTAAATGTTGATGAATCACAGGTTGTTTGCTTTCACTTTTTTCCTTAATAAAAACTCTCTTAACATTAACTTTTATCTAAAAAAAGAATATATGCCTGAAAAACCTTGTGTATGGTTTATGAAATTAACATTAGATTTATAATATGATATTTTATCAGATCTAAGGCATAATTGATTGGAAGGTATACTTTATGTACCACTAAGGAAGAAAAAAGATTGCCAATTAAACTGGAATTTGTCATCAGTTATAAGGCATTCCTATTTTAGATGTTTAAATGTGCAAAATGTGCATCTAGAATTGATGAAATATAGCAGATTAGCTTTCAGTGGAAATTTTGTTTTTATGTAGGGGATGATTTCATTTATTGCCTGGCTTTTCCATTACACATCTTAGTTATTAGAAACAGGACTTAAAAAAAAAAAACCCTGGTGTGTGTGAAACAAATCTTATTGCCAAACAGAATATTCCTTTTTGTCTCCTTTTCTCTGTAAGCTCAGAAATAGAGAAAAAATTGAGATGTGAAGCTGTTATTTTGAACTTACGATGAAATATAAATTAAAGGAGTCACCGTCTCACCATCAGCATTTTGCTGTGGCCTTATTTATGATTCATGCGCTTTTCCTGAGATCAGTTCTAGAATATACTTGCTAAAAGAATGAAAAAGACAAGTGATAGATTGGATTAATAGCTGTTAAGACCATATGTGAAGGGCTATAAGCTTTCATAAGGCATACAGAAGAATTTCCAGAAGAGTTAGGGAAAAAAATAGAAATGTTAAAGTAATGGAGGGAATTTCTGGGGATGGTTGTAGTCATGATTACAGGACATGGTAACCTGTGTATCTGCCAAAACTCTTCAAATTATATACATAAAACCTGCATTTCATTGTATGTAAGGTATACCTGAAAAGAGAGAATCCAAGAACAAAAGCAGTAAGTACATAATATAAAAATATCTGTTATCAATAAAAGTTACAATTTGAAAAAGCCAAGTGTGCTGTCAGAAAAAAGGAGACAAGTATATTTGATATACAGAGACAAGGAAATGGAAGAAAGAGATAATTGGGAATAACCTTAAATTGAAAGAATAAATAACAGCTATTCAAACGTAGAAATCCTGAAAGGTGTGTTACCAAATTGATAGTGCAACAGTTAAAATAAATCTGAAAATTTAAATGTACATATAGATATAAAATCTGGCAACAGTGTTTTATATAATCATTAAAAAGAAAATATTAGCAGTTGAGATGAAGTTTTCACAGATTGTAAAGGCAAATACACCTTGAAAGTCTAGACTAGGGTTCCCAAATACAATTTTTAAGGCTTTTTCCCTGAAGATTGTTTTGATAAATCTGTGATCGGGCCTGGGGTTCTGCATTTTTAATAAGCACCCAGGTTGATGCTTACCAGTTGCATTTGGGAAATGCTTGATGAGGCAGAGAAAACATAAGAAATGGAGAAAAGCCAAGATTATATTCTGAAAATCATAATGATAAACTTATGAGTTTCCTGTGGCTAGTCTAACAAATTACTACAAATCTGATGGCTGAATATAACAGAAATGTATTTTCTCACAGTTCTGTAGTACAGAAATCCAAAAACAGGATCAGTGAGCTGAAATCAAGGTGTCAGCAGGGCCACACTCCCCGGGATTCTGGGGAAGAATTTGTTACTTGTCCCTCTGGTTTCTGATGGCTGCCAGCAAACCTTGGCTTGTGGTTGGATCACTCTAATGTCTGCATCCATAGTCCTGTTGCCCTCCCTTTTGTCTGTGTCTAATCTCCTTCCACCTCTTCTAAGGATACCTGTAACTGCATTTAAGACCCACTTGGATAATCCAGGATAATCTCCCCATCTCAGGATCCTTAATTTAATCACACCTCCAGAGCCCTTTTTTTGCCATGTAAAGTAACGTCCACAGGTTCCAGATACTTGGCTGTGGACGTTCTATGGGGAGCCATTATTCAGTCTACCACAATAAACACCTTAAAAGTGTCCTGATTGTGAGTAAAGAGAAAAAAGGAAACGTTTTTTTTTCTTTTAATGCTTATTTTTTTATTTGAGAGAGAAACCCCACGCAGGCTTCACACTGTCAGCACAGAACCCATTGTGGGGCTCAGTACCACAAACCACAAAATCATGACCCGAGCAGAAATCGAGGCACTTGACTGACTAAGCCACCCAGGTCTCCCTCAAGGCAACTTTTAATTTCATTTCTTTTATCAGACAATGGGCTACATGTAGCATTGAGTACAATTACAAATTTTTAAACATTTTAAAATAATGTATGTAAGTTTATAGTATAAACTTTAAAAACTTTATACGATAGGGGCGCCTGGGTGGCTTAGTCAGTTAAGCGTCCGACTTTTGCTTAGGTCATCATCTCGCGGTTCGTGGGTTCGAGCCCCTCGTCGGGCTCTGTGCTGACTGCCAGCTCAGAGCCTGGAGCCTGTTTCAGTCTGTGACTCCCTCTCTCTCTGACCCTCCCCTGCTCACACTGTCTCTCTCTTTCTCTCCTAGAAATAAATAAATTAAAAAAAAAAACTTTAAAAATGATGATTACTGATTAAATTGAACTTAATATAAACTTAAGTTACCTATAAAGTTTTTACTAAAGGCCATCAGAGATAGTACCACATAATATAAGTGTTTTTTTTTTTAAGTTTATTTATTCATTTTGAGAGAGAGACAGAATCTCAAGCATGTTCCAAGCTGTCAGCACATTTCTTTTGTGAATCTTCAGTTGGATTTTACGTAATGGTTTTTATCTTTTATTATTTTTTTGGTTAAAGAAATGTTTTTAATGTTTATTTTTGAAAGAGAGAGCACAAGCAGGGGAAGGGCAGAGAGAGAGACAGAATCCGAAGCACGCTCAGCGCTGTCAGTGCAAAGCTCAACATGGGTCTTGAACTCATGAACCGTGAGATCATGACCTGAGCTAAAGTTGGATGCTCAACCAACTGAATCACCCAGGCACCCCTGTAATGGTCTGCATCTTTTAAAAACAGGGCTACTCAAACTAGAACCAATAGTGCAGGAGTGAAATACTATGTTACTTTTGGTTGTTACTAATGAAAGTTAAACAACTATTCGATGAAAAAAATTCCTAAAATTAGTATTTTATTAGATCAAAGGGTTTCCATTTTAAGGGGGCTCCCCACCATTTATAAAAGTAATGCATGCATATTGTGGACAGTTGGGAGAATAAAGGAATATATAAAGAAAATCCACTGATAGTCACATTTTGTTATATTTCCAATAAGCTTTTTTATGTATATATTTTTATTTTTTTAAGTTTATTTATTTTGAGAGAGAGGAAAAAAATTCAAGTGGGGGAGGGGCAGAGAGAGAGGAAATGAGAGAATCCCAAGCAGGCTCCACGCTGTCAGCACAGGGCCCAGTACAGGGCTCGATGTCACAAACTGTGAGACCATGACCTGAGCTGAAATCAAGAGTCAGATACTTAACCGACTGAGCTACCTAGGTGCACCTGCACTTTTAAATATATGACCAAGATCATAATTCTGCTTCCAGCATTTTTTCCTTTTACATTGTAATTAAAATTTGAAATGCTGGGGCGCTTGGGTGACTTAGTCGGTTAAGCGTCCGATTTCGGCTCAAGTCATGATCACATGGTTTGTGGGTTCGAGTCCCACGTTGGGCCCTGTGCTGACAGCTAGCTCAGAGCCTGAAGCCTGCTTCAGATTCTGTATCTCCCTCTCTCTCTGACCCTCCCCTGCTCACACTGTTTCTCTCTCTCTCTCAGAAACAAAACATTAATAAAATAAAATAAAACAGAATTTGAAATGCTAATGACTACATGAGATTCCTAAAGTAAGACCTGGGTTTTACAACTAGAGTATTTGAAGCAGGCTAGGTGGCTAATTAGACCTTAAATATTTCCTGTCTTTGCACCTGGCTCAGAATTTATTTTCATCTTTCAGCGTGTTTGATTTTTTTATAGGTCTCCAAATTAGTCAAACATTTTAGAATGTATATTTGCTTAAAGGGGAAGAAAATAGATGAAATTTAAGAATTATCAACAGAATTATGGTTAAGAATTATAAATAGAGGGGTGACTGGCTGCCTCAGTGAGAACATGTGACTCTTGATCTTGGAATTGTAAGGTTGAGCCCCATGTTGGTGATAGAGTTTACTTTTTTAAAAAAACAGGGGTGCCTGGGTGGCTTAGTCGGTTAAGATTTTAGTTCAGGTCATGATCTCACAGTTCATGAGGTCAAGCCCTGTGTCAGGCTCCTCCCCCACTCAAGTGCACACGGGCTCTCAAAATAAATAAACTTAAGAATTATAAGTAGAGGGGCGCCTGGGTGGCTTAGTCGGTTAAGCGTCTGACTTTCGCTTAGGTCATGATCTCGCAGTTCGTGGGTTCGAGCCCCGCGTCGGGCTCTGTGCTGACTGTCAGCTCAGAGCCTGGAGCCTGTTTCGGAGTCTGTGACTCCTTCTCTCTCTGACCCTCTCCTGCTCACGCTGTCTCTCTCTCTCTCTCTCTCCCCTAGAAATAAATAAAACATAAAAAAAAATTAAAAACAAAAGAATTATAAGTAGAGAGGTCTTCTCATAGACAAGTACATGGAAGCACTAAATAGAGAACATAGTCAATCACTTTAATATATTAAACTTGTAGAGTAAAATGTGAGATTTAATTCCTGTCACGGGAGGTAGTTATTGAGTATTATGTTGCCATTTTCTTAGCACTACAAATATGTTATATGTAATATATTTAACTATATTTAATAGTTTCATTGTAAATTCCTGAACTGAAATAAGCAATAGAGTTAAAATTATTAGCCTTTTCATTATTTTTCTTGTTCTTAAAGGTAGATACTTTCCTTAACTTTAGAACATTTGAACTTTAATGGACCATCTTCTTGGAAAATAGCTTTTTTTTATGTATTTATTTCTTTCAAACAAAAGGTCTTGCATATTTATTACTGAATCACCTTACTGGCATAGAAGCATAGTAAGAGAAATCATTTTCCTAGTAAAACATGTCTATTGTTGAGTTGGTAGTGATGTTTACAGAGTGATAGAATACAAATATGTGACCTTAATGCAGCCTAAGTATGTTGCCATCTCATGTGCTATCCCTTCTAGGCCAGCTTGGTTCTTCTCCAGGGCCTCCTTGGAGTTGTACCTGATTTTATTACATTTTCATCCTAGTTCACTGGGGAATGGAACGGTTCTGCTTTTGTTTCTTGGCCATGTTTTAAGCATGATTCTGAAAGTCTTGTGAGAAGACCCAAATCAGAGTATATTAATGTGCAGAGATGGGATTCAGATCCAGGTCATCCAAACTGTGAGGCAGGGGTATCCTCCAGACTTCCCTGCTGCCGCCCATCGTGAAGAACAGTTAACTTCATGCACCACAATGGCAGAGAAGAGGAAAGAGAGAAAATGCTTTACTTTTTAAGTGAAGTTATAATGAATAATGGTTAGCACATTGACTCATACAAAGCCTAGTTGAATAGTATAGAATGAAAATTGATTAAGGTAATAACATACCCAAAGAACCTGCGCTCCAAAACATATATGTAGTTTAAATGAACTTGAGTACATTTTAGATTTAAGATTCTTTTATTTTTGTTTTGTTTTGCTTTTGCATTGTCTTAATGTCTGAAAAAGAGTGAGATTCTATAAACGCCCACAGAATTTTCACTAAGGTATTATCTTTTTCTAGCTTAAAGCAATAAATGTAGATCTTCAAAATGATGCTGCTCTGCAAGTGGACATTTCTGATGCTCTGAGTGAGAGAGATAAAGTAAAATTCACTGTTCACACAAAGGTAAATGTGATTTTGTACTTGTGCTATTTTTAACTATCGTGCAGATGTTAATATGTGACAGTATAGTGACTGGAACTTTGGTTTTGAACATTTTTAAAAACATTTTTAAGTTTATTTATTTATTTAGAGAGAGGGCACTCCTGAGTGAGGGAGGGGCAGAGAAAGAGGGAGAGAGAGAATCCCAAGCAGGCTTCGTGCATGCAGGGCTCCATCCCACAAATTGTGAGATCATGACCTGAGCCAAAACCAAGAGTTGGACACTTAACCAACTGAGCCATCCAGGTGCCCCAGGGAAATGTACTTTTTATTTTAATGCACTCTTTAAAGATTAACATTTAAGAACTAATCACAAAACCTAGGTGTAATGCAAACTTCATTTTCTCTAGACTTCTATTAATATCTTTTATCATTCTTGTTTTCTTATTTCAGTTAATTACTGTCTTAAAATTATTTTCTTCTTAGATTTCAGTTCTCAGGCATATTTTCAGATTGTAGATCTATTTTCCTTTGAGTAGTTGAGTTTGATATATATTAACAAGATAACTTTTAAGTAATGGTAGCAGTAGAATATAAGAGGCTATCAACTTCTTTTCTCAAAGATCCCAGGGAAATTTGTCTGGTGTCTCAGAGTTTTCATAATCGAGTTTAAAAGTACTGATAATCTGGGGCGCCCGAATGGCTCAGTCAGTTGAGAATCCAACTTCGGCTCAGGTCATTATGTCACAGTTCGTGGATGTAAGCCCCGTGTCGGGCTCTGTGCTGACAGCTCAGAGCCTGGAGCCTGCTTCAGATTCTGTGTGTCCCTCTCTCTTTGCCCCTCCCCTGCTCAAGATCTGTCTCTCTCTGTCTCTCAAAAATAAATAAATGTTAAAAACAAAACAAAATTTAAAAGTGCTGATAATCTTTCATATGAGATTAACTTACAAAAATAAGATAAAAATGTTTATTAAAAGCCTTTTAGTGTAATTTTGATTTTTATTCAAGAGAATCTCTGTCTTTGCAGAGTTCATTGCCAAATTTTAAACAAAATGAGTTTTCTGTTGTTCGACAACATGAGGAATTTATCTGGCTTCATGATTCCTTCGTCGAAAATGAAGACTATGCGGGTTATATTGTGAGTATTGGGGTTCTGTTTTCTTTCTTTATTTTTTCTAAGTCAAAGGAGAAAAAAATATTATTTTTTACAGATAGTTTATTGTCAACTTGGTTTCCATATAACACCCAGTGCTCATCCCCACAAGTGCCCTCCTCCCTGCCCATCTCTCCCCTCCCCCCTCCACACCCATCAGTCCTCAGTTTGTTCTCATGGGGTTCCATTTTCATGCCATTTTCTAGGAGTTTTTTAGGTACTTTATTGTGTGTTAAATTTTTATTGAACTGGTGTAATGTTTTAAAATCGCCAATTACAAAACACAATGGACTATCACCTTTTATCTTGAATTGCCTAGTTTGAGAGTGTGGACCTATAGCTATGTTATGCTCCTTCATTTAAATTTATTTATTTACTTATTTTATGTTTTATTTATTTCTGAGAGAGAGAGACAGAGACAGCGTGAGCAAGGAAGGGTCAGAGAGAGAGGGAGACACAGAATCCAAAGCAGGCTCCAGGCTCTGAGCTGTCAGCACAGAGCCCGACACAGGGCTCAAACCCACCAACCGTGAGATCATGACCTGAACCCAAGTCGGATGCTTAACCAACTGAGCCACCCAGGCGCCTGCTCCTTCATTTAAATTTAAATTCTTATTGTTTACTGGAAGTGAAATGGGTTTTTCCTAGGGATTAATTAAGGGGAGGTTACAAACCATAATGGTTTTAAACACTTAGGAAGACAAATACTTAAGAGTTTTTTTAAGGAAGGTACCTTAAGAAGTTCTCTAAACTAAGTATGCACCAGATGGGGCGCCGGGTGGCTCAGCCAGTTAAACGTCCGACTTCGGCTCAGGTCATGATCTCACCGTTTGTGGGTTCCAGCCCCGTGTCGGACTCTGTGCTGACAGCTCAGAGCCTGGAGCCTGCTTTGGATTCTGTGTCTCCCTTTCTCTCTGACCCTCCCCTGCTTACGCTGTCTCTCTCTCTCACAAATAAATAAAAACATTAAAAAAAATTAAGTATGCACCAGATGTTGTGCCTCAGCCATTGTCCACACTCAGATTCCTGAAATTTAGTTTCATTTTATATTCTTGAAATTATCCTGACTTGATTCTTTCTCCATCCTTGTGGCTACTCCTTCTCTGTCATTTGCTTTTTGTTTGTGTAAGTCAAAATTTGGTTGACAACTGGCCGTACATATTTTTTCTTTATTTCTTAAAAAAATTACCAGTTTATGTAAGGGATACAACTCAGAAATAGCCAAAAGGAAGAGATGCATAGGACAAGGTACGGGGAGGGGGGTTGGGGCAGAACTTGCATGGCCTCTCTAGGTGTACCACCTTCCACCTTCACAGTGTGTACACCAAACTGGAAATTCCTTCTTCTTTTCCCATCTTATTTCCACCTTTTCTTCCTCATCTTGTCTAATGGCATTTTCTTACTACAACCTCCTTCTATAGACTAAACACTCCCCAAAGACCAAGACCATCTTTGCTTGTTTTTTTAAGAATTTTTTATTGTACTATATGTTAACTAATGTGGATGTAAAGTTTGAAAAATAGTTAAAATGATAATTAAAAAATAAAGAATTATATGTAAAAAAATTTTTTATTATTTTAGCTAGCAGGAATGGGGAAGAGGGACAGAGAGAGAGAGAGAGAGAGAGACAGAATCTTAAACAGGGTCTATGTTCAGCACAGAGCCTGACACAGGGCTTGACCCCATCACACTGGGATCATGACCTGAGCCAAAATCAAGAGCCTGATGCTCAACCAACCGAGTCACTCAGGCATGCCAGGATTTTATTTATTTATTTATTTACTTACTTACTAACTTATATTTTGGAGAGAGGGCAGGTGGGGGAGGGGCAGGGAGAGAGGGATAGAGGAATGGAAGCAGGCTCTGTGCTGACAGGGTGACAGCAGTGAGTCCGATTTGGGGCTCAAACTCATGAACCTTGAGATCATGATCTGAGCCAAATTTGGACACTCAAGCAACTAAGCCACCCAGGTGCCCCTCTTTATTTATTTTTAGTGTTTATTTATTTTGAGAGAGAGAGAACATGTGCACGAGAAGGGGAAGGGCAGGGAGAGAAGAATCTTAAGCCGGCTTCATGCTCAGGACCCCAACGAGGGGCTCAGTCTCACAGCTGCAAGATCACAGTCTGAGCCAATATCAAGAGTCAGATACTTGACTGAGCCAGCCAGGCCCACTCCCTCCAAGATTTTATTTTTAAGTGATCTCTATACCCAGCATGGGGCTTAAACTCACAACCCCAAGACTGAGAGTCGCATACTCTACCAACTGAGTCAGCCAGGCACCCCAAGACCATGTCTTATTTATCTTTATATGCACATTGTTCAGCATCAAGCCTGGTGCATAGTAGATGTGAGTGTGTGCTCAGCTGTACTTGATGGCTTCCTTCCCTATTCCTTTCCTCTTTTCCTTTTCTTGTATTCATTCTTTAACTTTTCCCCTACTTTTCTTTCTCTTCTAGCTTTCTTTGCTTCCCATAATTTTCCCTTCACAATTCTTATTTGTAAGCCATTCCTTTTAAGATAAACTTTTTTTGGGCCACCTGGGTGGCTCAGTTGGTTAAGCGTCTGACTTCAGCCCAGGTCATGGTCTCACGGTTCGTGGGTTTGAGCCCCTCATCGGGCTCTGTGCTGACAGTGAGCTCAGAGCCTGGAGCCTGTCTTCAGATTCTGGGACTCCCTCTCTCTCTGACCCTCCCCTGCTCACACTGTCTCTCGCTCTCTCTCAAAAATAAATAAAACATTAAAAAAATTAATTCTTTAAAAAAAAAAGATAAACTTTTTTTCTTCTATCGTTCCCTTGAAAGATATGTCTCTTCTAGATCTTATATTTTTACTTAAGATAAGTATTTACTGGGGCGCCTGGCTGGCTTAGTTGGTTAAGCGTCCGACTTTCGCTTAGGTCATGATCTCACAGTTCGCGGGGTCGAGCCCCGCGTCGGGCTGTGTGCTGACTGCCAGCTCAGAGCCTGGAGCCTGTTTCAGTCTGTGACTCCCTCTCTCTCTGACCCTCCCCTGCTCACGCTGTCTCTCTCTCTCTCTCCTAGAAATAAATAAAAAACATTAAAAAAAAAAAAAAGTATTTACTTATGCCCTTATTGTGAGTGAATTGAATAGAATGAGGTTAGTCATTAATCTCTGTCTTGTTCTCTTGGTTTTAAGTCCATGCTCTATGTTTCTGGTACACTCCTCCAATTCAAGAACCCATTTTAACATCCCTTGCTGGATTGTACTATTGGCATCCATGAATTTAAGAAACATGGAATAGCATAAAGCTACTATGAATTCATTAATTTAAATATATATATTTGTATTTGATCAAACCTTTTACATCTGAAAATTGGTATGCATATTCACTTAGCATATAGTCAGAGCTTAATGTGTTTATACATTTGAGGACTCTAAGTTGCCATGTAGGAATCTGCAGATTAAAGGTTGGGAGCTACTGTTCTAATCCTAGAAAATAGTACTCTGCCGTATTTCTTCCTTGGTGCAAAGGACCTTATCAAATTTTCTAACCTGAATTGGGATGTTCCTGGTGCCATGTTCCTTCAAGATATCTTTAGCTCTCCCAGACAGTCTTTTATGGTGGCAGTAGTACAGCTGCTGTGAAAAATAAAACAGTCTTTAAAATTAGTGATTTGGTTTTCTTACAGATCCCACCAGCACCACCAAGACCTGATTTTGATGCTTCAAGGGAAAAACTACAGAAGCTTGGAGAAGGAGAAGGGTCCATGACAAAAGAAGAATTCACAAAGATGAAACAGGAACTGGAAGCGTATGTGATTTTTGTTGTTGCTTTTGTTAATTGTGCTTGTTTTAATGCCTTTTTTCTGTGCTCTCTGATATCCCATCCTTTTAATCATTTCACCACAGTGACCCTTTCCTAAAAATGCAGGTTTAAGTCAAACAACCAGTTTTAATGATCATGATCAGAGCCTACAGGAAAATTATAGAATAATTGTCTGCATTGTAAAATTCTTTAAATTAATGTTTTAAATAGACTCTGAAAATTGAAAATGGAGGATCCAAAACTTTATTTAAACATAGTAGAAAGGGAAATAAGACTTTTTGAAGCAGAATATAAGTTATTTTGGTTTTTATCTATAAGGCCTTAGTCATTGCCAACCTGGTTTTCTTTTTTTAATATGTGCATACTACCCAAACTTCTGTTTTCTATTTCTCATAAAAACATGCACTGAGCAACTCTGCACATATTCTATTTTCTTTTTAAAAAAGACTGTGTGTGTTTGTGTGTGTGTCCGCGTGTGTGTGTGTGTGCGCATGCGCACATGTGTGGCTGGCTGGCTGGCTATATCTGTGTGTTTAATTTTTTTAATTAAAAAATTTAATTTTCTTTTCTTTCTTTCTGCCTATGACTTCTGGCCAAGGGGAAAAGAATAGGAGCAAAGTAACAAGAGAATAGTGTTAAAATGTTTTTAATTAAATGATTATTAGTTTCACATACACTAGAAATGTATTAAATCTTTGAAAAAACTGGAATAACTTCTATTTTGTGTTTAGCATATTTGCTGAAAATACAGAATCTTTCCCTTATTAGACATTTGAAGTAATTTTAGATTTACAGTATATTGTTTTCTGTATTTTGAGAGCTGTACACGGAAACACTTTCCCTTGTATCATCATCACTTCCATCACTCTTTTTCTGATCATTTCTCCTCTTCATGCATTTCCTTTTCTCCTCTTCCACTTCGTGTCAGTTTTTAAGCATATATCCACCTGGCTACTAGACTCCTCTTCAGAATGCTAAACTTGTTTGACAAGATAAATTAGCAAAGTAGATCTTTTTTGTCAAAATGTAAGGTGACAGATATTTTAAGATTTTTGTCCATGCTGGGTGCAAGCAATAGTCTGAGAGCAGACAGAGATACATACTTTTATAGTTATAAGACTGAAAACTGGAAATTAGCAGAGCACATTAATATTAAAGAATCTGTGGTTTTCCAGTGGCCCTGATCATGATTCTTTTGTGGTCTGGTTAGGGGTTGGATAACAGAGAACCTTGGGTTTATTCTACTGCTACCTCCATCCTCTGCATCCTTCTTTTTTGTCTTCACTGAATGACTACCCTCACAGAGATCAAACTTCTCCCAACATTGGTCCTGCTGGTTTGCTGGTATGTAAAATTTATCCTCCTTGCACGTAGTTGAAGCAAGAATATTGGGCCTTTTCCTTGAGTGTTTCTTTTTTCAAACTGACATATATTACTATATGATCACTGTGATTTACTGAGGATATTAAAATATTTTAAACACAAGTTTCCAATGTAATGACAAAAATTAGGCTCTCTGTGGTGTGCTTTTTTCTTGTGTGTTTGGGTCATTAGATGAAAATAATTATTAATGTCAAAAATATGCTTACTGAAGTTTGTTTAGATTTTTTTTCTTTGTACAGAGGTATTCAAAAGCAGTAATTATCTCGAACTTGAGCCATAAAGATTGTATCAAATAATTTGTAGTTGTACTTTCTCTGGAGCTGAAAACAAACACCCCTGTGGTTACCTTTAACATCAACTTGGATAGGAAGAAAGGTTCATAAAACTTAAAACTATTAACATTTAAATATAATAAATATTATTAACTAGCATGACATCTTTTCAGAGCTGGATTTTATACATTTTATTAACAGTTCAACTAAAACCTTTGTTTACATGGATTATATCTTTGTATCTTTAATTTTGCATTTAGAATAATTTAGAGTAATTGTTGAAAACTGTTGCAGGTGATTTTCTAGTTGATGCAGTGTTTTACCTTTGATTTTGTGTATTGTTTCTAGTGAATATTTGGCAATATTCAAGAAGACTGTTGCAATGCATGAAGTGTTTCTATGTCGTGTGGCAGCACATCCTATTTTGAGAAAAGATTTAAATTTCCATGTCTTCTTGGAATATAATCAAGATGTGAGTATTGATTAAAGCAGTAATCAGGGTTTATTTTTAGAGTCACTGGAAAAGGCAGGGAGTAGTTAGAAAAGACCCTTTTTTTGTAATGTTCTTATTTTTCAAGCCAGTGTAAAATGATATTTTATTTAGTGGTAATAGGGTATTTCAATACAACTTGAGAAGAAATGAAGAAATGAGGCTTAATCATGTTACTACATGGGACGTTGATTTTCATCCTGAATTGTGAACCTCTTAAGAAATAGGGTTGTCAGTTTGATTGTTTCTTAAATTTGAGTTTGAAGTCTCGAGAAATTCCAGGGAGGTACTTGAGCTAAAGAATTCTAGATTACTTTTGGGTTAATCATTGCCTTTTGATCTGTTTAACTGACCTTTTTCAGTGCCAATTGCTTCTAATCTTCCTCCTTCCCTGCCTGAAAGCTCTGTTACAGTGCAAATGGAAAAACTGATGCGATTGAGCCTTAAGGATTTCTTCATTCATAGTAGTACTGGCAAAAAAAATTTTAATGGATAGGTGATACAGATATTGGGATTTATAGTTGAATGACAAGATTAACTCATAATTTGGGGTGCCCGGGTGGCTTAGTTGGTTAAGCGTCCGACTTTCGCTTGGGTCATGATCTCGCGGTTCGTGGGTTCGAGCCCCGCGTCGGGCTCTGTGCTGACTGCCAGCTCAGAGCCTGGAGCCTGTTTCAGTCTGTGACTCCCTCTCTCTCTGACCCTCCCCTGCTCACGCTGTCTCTCTCTCTCTCCTAGAAATAAATAAAACATTTAAAAAAAAAAATTTTTTTTAAGATTAACTCATAATTTTAGCAGAAAACAAATGTAGCAGGGGCGCCTGGGTGGCTTAGTCGGTTAAGCGTCCGACTTTCGCTTCGGTCATGATCTCACGGTTCATGGGTTCGAGCCCCGCGTCGGGCTCTGTGCTGACTGCCAGCTCGGAGCCTGGAGCCTGTTTCAGTCTGTGACTCCCTCAATCTCTCTGACCCTTCCCTGCTCACGCTGTCTCTCTTTCTCTCTCCTAGAAATAAATAAAACATTAAAAAAAA
>NW_027530683.1:4356341-4385278 GCF_008692635.1 Crocuta crocuta
CATAGTACTTATTTGCTTACAAGTCAACATCAAGGTCAAAGAATTTTATGTATATAAGTTTGCTCTTCTGGTTTGGTTTTAGTAGACATGACAATAAAATGTCTTAAATCTAGTAGTAGAGAGAACACATTTTTTTAAAGGGTATGAAGTAATTCAAGATCCCAGAAATAACATTTTAAGCCTGGGTACTTTCACAAATGTAAACATAGTATTTGATACTGGCATATGGTTGTTTACAATTAGGAATTGTAAAAAATGCTAGCTTATATCATGAATTATAAGAAGCTGAAAATAACTCATGACTGGGTTGCCAAAGAACACATGATGAATGCTGTCATCACTTTTGTACTTTTATTCGTTTGTTTGGTAGAGCAGCATAGGCATACAGTGAGGCATGGTATTATCAGTGCAAGGCCACTTTAGCTAGAGGAGCCTCATGTTCCATGTACTCTGTCCCATTGCCAAATCCCTAAGTACTATCTGAAATAACATATCTGTATTTAAAATTTTTTTAATTTTTTTTATTAATTTCTGAGAGAAAGAGAGAGAGAGACAGCCAGCGTGAGCAGGGGAGGGTCAGAGAGAGAGGGAGAGACAGAATCCAAAGCAGGCTCCAGGCTCCGTGCTAGCTGTCAGCACGGAGCCCTACGCGGGGCTTGAACCCAAGAACCGTAAGATCATGACCTGAGCCGAAGTCGGATGCTCAGCCGACTGAGCCACCCAGGCTCCCCTATATATCTGTATTTTAAAGTTTTGTGTATTTATTATCTGTCTCCCTCTACTAAAATGTAACCTCTCTGAAAATAAGGCTTTAATTTTTTACCATTGTATCCTCACTGCTTTAGAATAGTGGCTGACAATTAAGATGTAAAATAAGTATTTGTTAAAATGATAAGTGAAAGGTTATTGATGGTTTTTCAGTTGGGTGGTGGGTTTTTTAACATTTTTTTTTTATCTTTACTGGGTTTTTTTTTTCCTTTTTTTAATTTAAATTTTATAGTTAACATACAGTGCAGTATTGGGTTCAGGAGTAGAATTCAGTGATTCATCACTCACATACAACACCCAAAGCTCATCCCAACAAGTGCCCTCCTTAGTATACCCATCACCCTTCTAGCCCATCTCCCATCCACCTCCCTTTTTCAACCCATAGTTTGTTCTCTATCATTAAGAGTCTCTTGTGGTTTGTTTCCATCTCTTCTTTCCCACCTCTTCCCATATGTTCATCTGTTTTGTTTCTTACATTCCACATAGAAATGAAATCATAAGGGATTTGTCTTTCTCTGGTTGACTTATTTCACTAAATATATTCTAGCTCCATCCACATCATTGCAAATTGCCAGATTTTATTTCTTTTTGATGGCTGAGTAATATTCCATTGTATATATGTACCACATCTTCTTTATCCATTCATCAGTTGATGGACATTTGGGCTCTCTCCATAGTTTGGCTATTGTCAGTAATACTATAAACATTGGGGTGCATGTACCCCTTCAAATCTTTTTTTTTGTGTTTTTGTATCCTTTGGGTAAATACCTAATAGTGCCATTGTTGGATTATAGGGTAGTTCTATTTTTAGTTTCTTGAGGGACTGTTCTGCTGAGTGGCTGCACCAGTTTGCATTCCTACCAACAGTGCAAGAGAGTTCCCCTTTCTCTGCATCCTTGCCAACACTTGCGGTTTCTTGTATTGTTAATTTTAGCCATTCTGACAGGTGTGAAATAGTATCTCATCATGGTTTTGATTTGTATTTCCCTGATGATGAGTGATGGTGAGCATCCTTTATATGTCTCTAAGGCATCTGGATGTCTTCTTTGGAAAAGTCTGTTCATGTCTTTCCATTTCTTCTCTGGATTATTTGTTTTTTGGGTGTTGAGTTTGGTAAGTTCTTTATGGATTATGGATACTAAGCCTGTATCTGATATGTCATTTGCAGATAACCTTCTCCCATCCTGTAGGTTGCCTTTTAGTTTTGTTGGTTGTTTCCTTTGCTTTGCAGGAGCCTTTTAATTATTGTTAAAAGAGAGAGAGAAAACGCAAACAGGGAAGGGGCAGAGAGAGAAGGGGAGAGCAAATCCCAAGCAGGCTCCACACTCAGTTTAGAGCCCCATGCAGGGCTTGATCTGACCATGAGGTTAGGACCCAAGCTGAAATCAAGAGTCCGACACTTAACCAACTGAGCCATGTAGGTCCCTCAGAAGCTTTTTATTTAATGAATTCCCAACACTTCATGTTTGCTTTTGTTTCACTTGCTTTGGCGATGTGTCTAGTAAGAAGTTGCCCTGGCCACGGTCACAGAGGTTGCTGCCTGTGTTCTCTTCTAGGATTTTAAAGGTTTCTTATCACACGTTTAGGTCTTTCATCTGTTTTGAATTTATTTTTGTGTTTGGTGTAAGAAAGTGGTCCAGTTTCATTCTTCTGCATGTGGCTATCCAGTTTTTGCAACACCATTTGTTGAAGAGATTGCCTTTTTTTCCATTGGATTTCTTTCCTGCTTTGTCGAAGATTAGTTGACCATATAGTTGTGGGTCCATTTCTTGGTTTTCTGTTATGTTCCATTGATCTATGTGTCTGTTTCTGTGCCAGTACCATACTGTCTTGATGACTACAGCTTTGTAATATAGTTTGAAATCTGGAATCATGAGGCCTCCAGTTTTTTCTATTTTGGATTGCTTTGGCTATTCAGGGTCTTTTGTGGTTTCACTTTAGAATTGTTTGTTCTGGCTCTGAGGAAAATGCTTGGTGGTATTTTGATAGAGATTGCATTAAATGTGTAGATTGCTTTGTGTAGTATCAGCATTTTAACCATGTTTGGTTTTCCAGTCCATGAGCATGGAATGCTCTTCCATTTGTTAGTGCCCTCAGATCTTTTACCTCTTTAATTAGGTTTATTCCTAAGTATCTTGTTTTTGGTGCAATTGCAGATGGAATCAATTCCTTGATTTCTTTTTCTGCTGCTTTGTTACTGATGCAACAGATTTCTCCACATTGATTTTATATCCTGTGACTTTGCTGAATTCATGTATTAGTTCTGGCAATTTTTGGTGGAGTCTTTCAGATTTTCTACATAGAGTATCATGTAAAAGTTTGACTTCCTCCTTGCTGGTTTGGGTGCCTTTTATTTCTTTTTGTTGTCTGATTGCAGAGGTTAAGACTTCCAGTAATGTGTTACATAGTAATGGTGAGAGTGGGTATCCTTGTGTTGTTCCTTACTAGAAGGGAAAGGCTCTCAGTTTTTCCCCATTGAGAATGATATTTATTAACTGTGGGTCTTTCATATATCGTTATGATGTTGAGGTATATTCCATCTATCCCTACTTTGTTGAGGGTTTTTATTTAAGAATGGATGCTGTATTTTGTCAAATGGATTATTGATTGTTTAGATCAGCTTTGAAAAAATCTTAGGGTTTCATAAATTTTCTTCCATTAACATAGATTTATTTTTCTTCCTCCGAAACTAATATTTGCTTAATAGAGATCATGATGTCATGCATTATAATAACTCTTTTAGTATCAGCACATGGCATTTTAGAGAAAGTATAAAAAGACAGGAAAGTGTTTTGCAAATATTCTTTAATCATTAATTAATAGCAAGTATATTAACAGGTTATAGAAGATTATAGGCCCTAGCGCATAATCTGGGTGGCTTAGTTGTTTAAGTAAGATCTGCTCCGGGTGCCTGGGTGGCTTAGTCGGTTAAGCGTCCGACTTACACTTAGGTCATGATCTCGCGGTTCGTGGGTTCAAGCCCCGCGTCGGGCTCTGTGCTGACTGCCAGCTCAGAACCTGGAGCCTGTTTCAGTCTGTGACTCCCTCTCTCTCTGACCCTCCCCTGCTCACTCTGTCTCTCTCTCTCTCCTAGAAATAAATTAAAAACATTAAAAAAAAAAAAAAAAAGTAAGATCTGCTCATGATCTCATAGTTTATGAGTTTAAGCCCAGGATCTGGCTCTCTGATATCAGTGCAGAGCCTGCTTCAGCGCCTCTGTCCCCCTCTCTCTCTGCTCCTTCTCTGCTTTTGCTCTTTTCCTCTTTCAAAAATAAACATTAAAAAAAAGAAGGGGCACCTGAGTGGCTCAGTCGGTTAGGTGTGTGACTTCAGCTCAGGTCATGGTCTCACAGTCTGTGAGTTTGAGCCCTGTGTCAGGCTCTGGCTGACATCTCAGAGCCTGGAGCCTGCTTCAGATTCTGTGTCTCCCTCTCTCTCTGCTCCTCCCTCACTCACACCCTGTCTCTCTCTGTCTCTTAAAAGTAAATAAACGTTAAAAATTTAAAAGAAAAAAAAAGAAGAAGAGGGGTCACCTGGGTCGCACATTTGGTTAAGCATTTGACTCAATTTCAGCTCAGGTCATGATCTCATGGTTGGTGGGCTCTCGCCTCACATCAGGCTCTGTGCTGACAGCATGGAGCCTGCTTGTGATTCTCTCTCCCTCTCTCTATACTCCTCTCCTGCTCTCTCTCCGTGTTTCAAAATATAAACTAATACAAAAAATTTTTTTAAAAAGAAGAAGATTATAGGCCCTAAACTAAAAGGTTTTTCTCAGGCTTGTTCTGATGCTGTTTCATGGATTTTTACGTACTTCAGTGGGGCAGGAAAAGTAATCTGTATGTGCTGTTTTGTTTTCTAAGTTTCAGAGAGCCGTGGGACTGATGAGTTGCTGAAGTAGGGCTAGGGTGTCCTAAAGTCTAAAGAGGTCATGGGGCAGCTGGGAGGCCTAGGAAAGCTTATTCTAGCATTTATTGTGTGAAAAGTAGTCGCTGTTGTAAGGAATGGTTGCCTTTATTGTTCAGTGCTTAAGTAGCTGTATACCTTCTCTGTTTCTACTAGGTATAATCTGAGTCTACTTAAAAAGTAGAGTGTGGGGCTCCTGGGTGGCTCAGTTGGTTGAGCGTCCCACTTCGGCTCAGGTTATGATCTCCTGGTTCATGGGTTCGAGCCCCGTGCCGGGCTCTGTGTGCACAGCTAGCTCAGAGCCCGGAGCCTGTCTTCGGATTCTGTGTCTCCCTCTCTCTCTGGCCCTACCCTGGTTATGCTATCTCTTTCTCTCTCTCTCTCAAAAGTAAATAAAACATTAAAAAAAAAAAGAATAGTGTAAATATATAACCTCTTCAGCACCCTAATGTCCATTCAATTCTTGCTGCCTTATCAATGGACACTCCCAGGATCCTGCCTAATATCTGAGTTGGTAAGCCCTACTATTAATAGACTCCAATCAGGGGCGCCTGGGTGGCTCAGTCAGTTGAGCGTCCAACTTCAGCTCAGGTCATGATCTCATGGTTCATGGGTTTGAGCCCTGTGTTAGGCTCTGTGCTGACAGCTCAGAGCCTGGAACCTGCTTCAGTTTGTGTCTCCCTCTCTCTCTGACCCTCCCCTGCTCACGCTGTCTGTCTCACTCTCTCTCTCTCAGAAATAAATAAAAACATTAAAAAAAAAAATAGACTCCAAACATAGACAGCTTTGTTTTTCACTATTCCTGTTTTGATTCTTCTTTGACTCTAGTACATCTAGACTCTTGACCTCTCCTGAATTTTGACCCTGTTAGCAGCCCTTTTGTCTTTACTTCATTCCCATCTAGCCTGGGTTGCCTGTTTCATCATTTATAACAAGGTTATATATGACTTTAAACAGCTCTCACCCATTTTCCATTTTTAAAAGCCAATTTCAACTTGTAGCAGTTCCTCTTTAATGTAAAATGACCTTTTTCACTAGGAAGTACAAGCCAATCAGAGATCAAATCCCACAACTCCACATGTCTCCCACAACCCTCAACCACTTTGCAGCCACATGCATATATGAACTTTCTTCTTTTTTTTTTATTTCTTCCTTTCAAATATGGATACCTTTTAATTTCTTTTGCTTGACTGACTTCCCTGACTAGAACCTCCAGTACAATGAAAAATAGAAATGACAAGAGCAGGCATCTTTATTTTGTCTCTGATCTTGGGAGGAAAACATTCACTATTTCACTATTAAGTATGATGTTAACTGTGGGGTTTTCGTTGATGTTCTTGATCAAGTTGAAGAAGTTCCCTTCTATGCTTAGTTTGTTGAATGTTTTTGTTATGAAAAAGTATAGCTATTGAGATAATGTGGTTTTGTCCTTTATTCTACTAATATGGTGTATTACATTGTGCATTTCCACTTTGACAAAGGTATCTTTCTAGCTGTCCTGGATCCTATGTACTTCTATATCTTTGGGATCTCTTCTGACTGAGTTTTCTTCTTACTTCTGTGGCTCCTTCCTACTCTCGTTCATGAACTTTTTCCTCCATATATCCATTCATTTAAATCTGATCCTTCCAAGGTTCCTTACTGACTTCTCCAGAAATTTAGAAGTTCCTCTAGACTTCTAATTCAGTAATTCTTCTGAAGTGATCTCTTCTAATTCTTCTGATTCTCCTGAAGTGATCTCATTGACTCCCATGGCTTCAGGTACTTTAATATGCTATTAACTTATAAATCTGTATCACTTCTTTGAACTCTTCTTTAAGTCCTTGCCTCCTTTTATGTTATGTGTCTCAAAGAAGGTACCAGCAATGTCTTAACACCTAAAAATTACTCATATCTCTTTCTATTCCCTATTCCTTTTTTTTTTTTTTTTTTTTAAAGTAGGCTCCATGCTGAGGTCTGAACTCACAACCCCGAGATCCAGACCTGAACTGAGATCAAGAGTTGGACATTTACCTGACGGAGCCTCTCAGGCATCCCCCTGGTCCCTGTTCATATTAGGAAACACCAAATCCTGTCTGTTCTACTCTCTTACTATATTAGGAATGTGTCTGCTTCCTTCTATCACCAGACCTAAAGATTAGTTCTGACTTTTATAATCCTTGGCCTGGTTATTAAAACAGGCCCTGACTGGTCTTTCAACCTCCAGTCTTACCTTTCTCATCTTCTAAGTCTGTATTAAGTTCCCTTGTTGCTTAATAGTGCCCTATGAATTCCTCTGACACTATACTGCTCACCCTACATTTAATCATGTTTCTCTGGATTCTCCTCTGTACCATAAATTACTATAAGACCAGGTACCACCTCTCAATCATCTTTATATTTTGGTCTACCGCCCTGAACGTACCCAATCTCGATTATCATCTTTATATTTTCAACACCTAGCACAGTGCCTGATTGTAATATACATTTGTCAGTAGTTTGTTAAAGAATTGAATTAATATTAAGAACACAGTTTTAAAAAACACCCAGAGTGCATTGAAAGGCCTAAAGATAGAGCAGTTCAGAAAGGTTTTATGAAGAGATGTGTTTTAATTTGGATGTTTCATGAAGTCTGAATAGAGTTGACGGGAAGAGAGATACCATTTCAGGTAGAGGGAAACCTAAGCATTTAGAGCTTCTTTTGAGAACTATTTGGAGCATAAGGTTCTCAGCGGGGCGAGGGGTGTTGGTTGTGGGTAGAAAGGTAAATTGAACCAGATTGTTGAAAGTCTTGAATACCATGCCTAAGTCATTGGCTTTTATTCTCTGAACATTGTGAAACTCTATAAAGTTATTGAGTAGGGAAGAGATGCTCAAAATTTAATTTTGTAAATCCTCATCAGAATGAATTGGATTGAGGAAATGAGAGATGTTAACTAGTAGTCCAGTGTAGTAGTTAGGCAAGAAATAATGAGGATTTTTACTAGGACAGTGGGACAGGAAGAGACAGAGTTCAGAGATTTGATGGTAGAATTTGAGACAAAAAGAAGTTGTAGATTATTTCAAGATTTGTAATGAGTGGTATGGGATTTTAGGGAACATGTGGGAATCTGAGAGACTGGTTGGATGGAGGGACCCTGAAGGAGGGACCATAAATAGGGAGAACCAAGAAGAGGAAAATATTGGAGATTAGATTATAATGAATACTGCCTTAGTCTAATGTAAGGTTAGCCAAATTTCCATTTATAAGGATGTGATCCAGGCAAATGGAAATAAGATCTAAGGTTCAGGAAAGAGCTTAGGGGTAGTGATCATGATTTGTGAGTCATTTATATAATGGCAGTAGATAAAGAAATTAGATGGGATGTTCCTTTTGCACCCTGGTGCAGCAAGTGGTAAAGTCAGAGAGTTAGCTGCTTCTCAGTTTTGCCTTTAGATAATCATTCATGCCATTTAAAGTCACCTTTTAGGAGCGCCTGGGTGGCTTAATTGGTTAAGCGTCCGACTTTGGCTCAGGTAATGATCTCGCCGTCTGTGAGTTCGAACCTCACATCAGGCTCTGTGCTGACAGCTCAGAGCCTGGAGCCTGCTTTGGATACTGTGACTCCCTCTCTCTCTGCTGCCCTTCTGCTTGCACTTCGTCTCTCTCTCAAAAATAAATAAACCTTTTTAAAAATAAAAATAAATAAATAAAGTCACTTTTTGTATCCCTTATACTGCAAAGTGCTAACCCCCAAAACAGGACAAGACATGATTTTTGGAGGAGTTCAGAGTGAAGAATTTTCAGAATATATTTTTAAAGCTTTTACAGAATTATATGATGGTGTATCATACTCCAATAAATTTTATGTCTTTAAAAGAACTCCTGAATTACATTTTTAGTTGTCTTCATATAGTACTATTTATATGATGAGAAGGCTACTTGTAGTGGAATTATCAAATATAAAATTTGAGATATCTAGGCCTTATTATAGATCACCTGAATCTGAATCTTTGAGAGTGAGGCCAGCCTCCTTTTGAATGCCTTAAAATTTTAAAATCACTGATATATGTGATGAAATTGTCACAGTATTAAGTTTAAAAACTAGGATCCTTTAAGGGGCGCCTGGGTGGCTCAGTCAGTTAAGTGTCCAACTTTGGCTCAGGTCATGATCTCACAGTTTGTGGGTTTGAGCCCCGCATCGGGCTCTGTACTGACAGCTCCAAGCGTGGAGCCCACTTGAGATTCTGTGTCTCCCTCTCTCTCTGTCCCCCCATCACTCATACTCTCATCTCTCTCTTGCATTCAAAAATAAATATTTAAAAATTAAAAATATTTTTTTAAAAAACAACTAAGGTCTGTTGAGATTGCCGTTTTGATGTCAGAGAATAAAAGAGGCATTACTTTACATATGTAATCCAAACAAAAAATTTGCCAACTTAAGTTTACCTTTCTTTCAGCTGAGTGTGAGAGGAAAAAATAAAAAAGAGAAACTTGAAGATTTCTTCAAAAACATGGTTAAATCAGCAGATGGAGTAATTGTTTCAGGAGTAAAGGTAAGATTTTATTTGATTAACAGAGGTATTGGTTTGAGAATCCACTTTTAAGAAGATAGAGATTTCAGATGTGCAGGTGACTATTGGAGTAAAAGAGAAGTTTGAACATAGAATGCTTAGGCCTAGGAAACTGGGCCCCTCGCCCTAGATTCCACTCTTTAGAGGTCTTAGGGGTGAGAGTTCTTCAGTCCAAGGGGATTTGCCCACCTGGAGCACATACCCCTTCCCTCTAAACTAGACCATGCTTGAGGTATCTGGAACCCCTTATTTCTTTGCCCAAATCTGAAGCCAAGTCTTCCTCTTCTGTGGGCTTCTTCCCTAAGTTCATCCTCCAGTGTGTGCACCTTATGGGTAGTCAAGGGTGACCATGGGGCAGCTGGGGAGAGGGAAGGCACAGGGGAGACCAGTGTGCAGGATGGAATGTCCTGTTACATAATAGGTTTCTCTAGGAGCCTTATAGAGCTGCAGGGTGGGGCACAAAGCGGGGCTGCCTCCATTTGTACATTTGCCCTTGGTCTTAACAAATGTCAGGGGCAGACTTGGGTTCAGTTCTGGAGTCAGAAGAGCTTCTTTGAAGTTTTAGTCTTGTCTTGGGGTGCCTGGCTGGCTCAGGTAGAGCATGATACTCTTGATCTCGGGGTCATGAATTCAAGCTCCACATTGGGCATAGAGTTTACTTAAGTAAATAAATAAATAAAAATAAAGATTTAGGGGCACCTGGGTGGCTCAGTCAGTTAAGCGTCTGACTTTGGTTCAGGTTGTGATCTCATGGTTTGTGAGTTCGAGCCCCACATCGGGCTCTGTGCTGTCAGCTTGGAGCCTGGAGCCTGCTTCATATTCTGTGTCTCCTTCTGTCTCTGCCACTTCCCCGCTCATACTGTCTTGTGTGTGTGTGTGTGTGTGTGTGTGTGTGTGTGTGTGTCTCTCTCTCTCTCAAAAATAAAATACATTAAAAGATTTAAATTTTTCAAAATATATAAATAAATAACACCTATGTATTTCTTATTGATCTAAAAAATGGTACAGGAATTGATTTATCTGGACTCTTACCATTAAAAGAGAAAAATGTTTATATTACATTATGAAACAAATACTAAGAAAGAGATAAATGATACAGCTTTGTCACCCTTACCTGTTTTTATAGATACGTCTACAGTAAAACTTAAGTGGGAAGTACGGTTTATTTGATTTATACTTTGGTTTTCAGAGACGGGTTACTTGGTATGTTGACAGTGCATTTGCCATGGCTACTTTCTAATAAGGACCCCGTTTCTTTCCATTTAATGCTCCTTTGCATTAATATTCAACATTTTTCTTAACATTAAGTGTAAACCACTTTATTGAGTATGATTAGTAGTAACATCTTTTGAACATTTACAATGTGGTATTTGGTAGCCCATACTTTATATAATCTTCAGTCCTACAAGTTGGATAGTTTATCCCCATTTTAACAGTTAAGAAAAGTGGTACATGTGTATTACAGATTTTAAAGGACATTTTGTCAGTACTGACTTTTCTTTCTTTTGTTCTGTTGATATGGATCTTATTTCAACTGCTGCCTTTTCAAAATCTGATTGCTATTTAGAAAGGAGGAAAGTGTTTTTAATTTTATTTTTTTAAGTTTATTTATTTTGAGAGAGAGAACGAGCAAGGGAGGGACAGAGGGAGGTGGGGACTGAGGGTCCAAAGCAGGCTCCAAGCTGACAGACAGAAGAGAGCCTGATGTGGGGCTCTTAAATTAGTGATAAAATCAGTAGGATATCTGATTATTAGAGGATAACTGTGCTGTTTTATGGATTTTTCTGTGATTATAGTGGTAAAGTGATTTATGTATTACACTAAAGCAAATAAGTGAAAAAATTTTATTTTCTTTTGATCCTATAGGATGTAGATGATTTCTTTGAGCATGAACGAACATTCCTTTTAGAATATCATAACCGAGTTAAGGATGCATCTGCTAAATCTGATAGGATGACAAGATCCCACAAAAGTAAGGCTTTTTTCACTGTGGCTAAAGCTTACCTTTTTTTTAATGGAATAATTATAAAGTTATGTTTTTTACAGTTTTTAAAAGTCTTGATAGAGAACAGTGGTCCTCAAACTTTGGTCTGTGAAGCCTTGACCCTAGGGCTCTTTTTATTTTTACCAAGTCTGTGAGGTCAAAAATATCTTAATAATAGTCCATGATGCTTTTTGTATTTTTCGCCATGTTGAGATTTACACTGATAATGCAAAAGCCATGGTGGATAAAATTACTGGTGCCTTAGCCCAGACCAACGCAGTACACCAAATTATGCTAATAGTCACTGTTTTCTTTCCTACAGTGCATTTGCAATTAGAAGAAATTTTTCAATTAAGAATGTCCTTGATGAAACAGTAAAAATGATTAATAAATCACTTCCCTTGGGTTCACGTGTTTTAATATCTTAATGATGAAATGGGAGGTATGCATAAAGCACTTTGATTACGTACTGAAGTATGATGGTTCTCTCTAGAAAAGCATTTTAGTAGTTGAGTTGTAACTAAACTAGTTAATTTTTCATAAAACCCCATTTTTACTTGAGAGAACAACTGACAAACTATGATTATTCATACTTGAGTATTTGGTAGACATTTTCTTAAAAATTAAGTGAGCCTGTCACCTTAAGGAAAACAACTGACAGTATTTGTTGACAGTGGTGAAAGTCAAGCTTTCCAGCAAGAAGTAGAATTTTGGAAAAGTTTATCCATCCCCATGAGCTTGTTTCCAATAATTAAAGACTGGTCTGAGGGAGGAGATTGATGGGAATATGTGAACGTGATATTTTTGATACTGTTTAGTATACTGAAGTGTGTCAACTTTTGGAACATCTGCATCATTCGTTGAACCGACATTTTCTAAATAATGAAATACATGATTATAAAATCATGTATTCAAGATTGAAGATAGGCTAATGGGGTTTTTTAACAGCTTTACTGAGGTATAAATTGATATCAGTAAGCTGCAGTATTCAGAGTATACAATTTGCTAAGTTTTGACATATATGCAAAATTATCAATACAGTCAGGATAATGCACATATCTGTCACCTCCACAAGTTTCTTTATAGCCCTTTTTAATCCTTCCCTCTCACCCTGTCCCTAGGCAACCACTGATCTGCTTTTTGTCTCTATAGATTAGTTTGCATTTTCTGGAATTTTATATAAATGGAATCATACTGTATGTACTCTTTATTATTTGGCTTTGAAATTCAACAAAATTATTTTGAGATTCATCCATGTTGTTGTGTGCATCGAGAGGTCATTCCTTTCTGTTGCTGAGTATTACTCTGTTGTATGGATATACCACAGCTGTTCATACATTCAGGTATTGGTGGACATTTCGGTCGTTATTATCTTTTAGCTGTTAACAATAAAGCTGACACAAAACATCTATATGTAAGTCTTTGTATGGACATGTGCTTCCATTTCTCTTGGGTAATACCTAAAAGTAGAATGACCAGGTCATGTAGTAAGTGTATAATTAACTTTTTAAAAAACTGCCAAACTGGGGCGCCTGGGTGGCTTAGTCGGTTAAGCGTCCGACTTTCACTTAGGTCATGATCTCGCGGTTCGTGGGTTCGAGCCCNCTGCCAAACTTTTTTTCCCAAAACGATTGTACCATTTTATATTCCTACCAGCTGTGCGCAGGCATTCCAATTGTTCCACATCTTTTCCAATAAGGATACTCATTCTTTTTCATTTTAGCTATTCTTATAAGTCAGTAATGATGTCTCTGTGTGGTTTTAATTTTTAATTTGCATTTCCCTAATGACTAATCATGTTGAACATCCCTTCTTAACATAAATCTTCTAGCTTTTTTCTTCTTTACCAAAGTTTTTTTGGCCCCTCTAGATTCTTTACGTTCTCATATGAATTTTATTGTTTTATTTAAATTTTATTTAGTTAATATACAGTGCAACATTGGTTTCAGGAGTAGAATTCCGTGATTTATTTCTTTATTTTATTTCTATATAAGTACTCAGTGCTTATCACACATGCCCTCCTTAATACCCATCACCCATCTAGCCCATGTCCCACCCAGCTCCCTCTGTCAATCCTTTATCATTTGCTCTCTGTTGTTAAGAGTCTCTTGTAGTTTTTTTCCCTCTCTTCTCTTCCCCCTTCTTTCCCATATGTTCATCTGTTCTGTTTCTTAAATTCCACGTATGAGTGAAGTCACATGGGATTTGTCTTTTTTTTGATTGACTTATTTCAATTCATATGGATTTTAGAATTAGCTTGTCACTTTCTACAAATATGCTGTCTGGGATTTTGGGGTTGCATAGAATCTGTAGGTCAGTTTGGGGAAGATTGACATCTTAACAATATTGACTCTTCTGATACATAAACATAGTATTAGTATATCTCTCCATTTAGTTTGGTCTTCTGTAAAATTCTCTCAGCAGTGTTTTATAAGTTTCATTGTACAGATCTTATACACCTTTAGTTACATTGATCCCTCATTATTTTTTGATACTATCTATCATAAAAGATGTGGTTTTTACATTTCAGTGTCTAGTTCTTTGCTAATATATAAAAATACAGTGTGTTTTCTATATTGAAATTATTACTTGCAATCTTACTAAATAAACTCACTCATTAGTTCTAGTAACTATTTCATAGATTCCTTATGGTTTTCTCCATAGATGATCATCTGCTAATAAAAACAATTATACCTCTTTCCAATTTAGATTTATTTCTTGTCTTTGCCCCATTGTACTGAAGCTATACTATAGCTCTAGTGCATTGTGGATGGAAGTGATGAGAGCAGGCATCTTTGCTTTGTTCCTTAGCTTATGGGGAAGGTACTCATTCTTAAATTATGTTTGCTGTGGGTTTTTCCTAGATGCTTTTTATCAGGGTGAGAAAAGTGTCTTATAAATTGCTAGTTATCTGAGAGGTTGTGTTTTTTTAAATCAGGAATGAATGTTGGATTCTTTTCAGATGCTCTTTTTGCTGCTACAGTGTTCAGATAATCATCTCGTTTTTCCTTTTTAGTCTATTAATATGGTCAGTTGTATTGATTGATTTTTAGTTCTTGGGATAAGTATCACTTATTTATACCAATGGAGTTTAATAGAGTTCAGAAAGTTTATTGATATGATATTAGATTCCCCACTAGAACTAACTCTTAAAGAAACTACCACGTGTTGAGTTTTGGCGTGGTATCAAAGGAGAATATCCACAGTTATCTGAAAATATAGCTACATACAGCTACATATCTGAGACTGCATTTTCTCCACTGAGTGAAAGCAGTGTATTATAATAAATTGAATGTAGAAGCAGGTAAGAGAATATAGCTGTCTTCTATTAAGATAAAGACAGAAAATTTGCAAAAATGTAACATTGTCACTCTGCTCACTAATCTCAAACTGTATATATTTTTCATGTGAAATATTACTTAGGTTAACTATGATTTTAATGCTTTTAATCATTTTGCTTTACTTAAAAAACATACAGTACATATTGATAGATAGAACCCACATAAACAAAATTATTTGGATCCTCAGTAATTTCTAAGAGTGTAAAGGAGTCCTTAGACCAAAAAGTTTGAGAACTCTGTTATAGAGACAATTCAGCTGGTGCCTGGAAATAAGAACCTCCGTTTTGTAGGACTGTTACTTGCTATAACAGAAAGGAGGAGATAAGGTCTCTAGCTTGGTAACTTCTATTCTTGTGTCATTCCTTTGAGAAGGTTGAGTTACTTTTATATTTTATTATTATCTTTGTAACTTACATATTTCTTCTAATGAAGTATTTATATTTGCCTGTTCAGTACTTAAGAACTATAAAGTGAAAAGTGCGGGAAGCTTGAATTCCTTCCTAGATTTATTACCGATTTGCTCTAGAGCATTGGGCAAGTCACATAATTAATTGGTATTATATTGGTTCCCTTGTTTATAAAATGACATTAAGGATAAATTGTCTCACAGGTTTTATTCCTCTGTTAAGAGAAACTCTGTCTTAGACTGTCCTCTACCTGTCCCTCCATCAAGACCTACACTTACTCCCACTACACACCCAGAGTCACATAGCGCACCCTCTTGGGCCCCAGCAGTACCCCATACTCCACCACCTGAACCAGGCTGGAGTCCATAGGCCTCACCTGTACCCCCTCAAGAAAGAAAAACTTTGTAACTATGAAATGATATATATACTAGTGTTCGTTGTAATAATTAGGAGTATTCTTAAGTTTAGATTCAGTTATTTCAAATGGAATCCTAGTGAGGTGCCTGGCTGGCTTAGTCAATACAATATGTGACTCTTGATCTCGAGGTTGTAGGTTAGAGCCCCACGTTGGATGAAGAGATTACTTAAAATGAAAATCTTAGGGGTGCCTGAGTGGCTTAGTCGGTTAAGCGTCCGACTTTCGCTTAGGTCATGATCTCGCGGTTCGTGGGTTCGAGCCCCGCGTCGGGCTCTGTGCTGACTGCCAGCTCAGAGCCTGGAGCCTGTTTCAGTCTGTGACTCCCTCTCTCTCTGACCCTCCCCTGCTCACGCTGTCTCTCTCTCTCTCTCCTAGAGATAAATAAAACATTTAAGGAAAAAAAAACTAAAATCTTAAAAAAATTTTAAAAAATAGAATCGTACTATACTTTAAAAATTGTTTTAAAGTTATTTAGCTCAGGGACACCTGGGTGGCTATCAGTAGAGCATGCAACTCTTTTTTTTGTTTTGTTTTGTTTTGTTTTAAGAGAGAGCACCAGATGGAGCGGCAGAGAGAGAGAGAGAGAAAGAGAATCCTAAGCAGGCTCCATGTTTGACATGAGCCGAAACCAAGAGTGTGATATTCAACTAACTGAGTCTCACCCAGGCACACCTGAGTCTGTGACTCTTTATCTCAGGGTCATGAGTTCAAGCCCCATGTTGGGCATGGAATCTACATAGGACAGGATAGGACAGGACAGGACAGAATAAGTAAAATTAAGTAAAAAATAAAGCAAAATAGTTTATAAACATTGGCCTGTGTGTTTGCCAACCATAATGTTAGGCATTGGTAATTTCAAGATGAAGAAAATATAGTCTTTACCCTTAAGGAGGTAATAATTTTTCAGGTGAGATAAACATGAAAAGCAGAAAATAACAGTATATTATAATCAGTCCTTTAATAGAGATATATATTTGTGCTATGGAAACATAAAGAACTATAAAGGTAGAGAATCATCTGTTAAGATAACATAATGATTCTTATTTATTCTATTTGGCCAAATGGAACAGTACTTTTAAGAGAAATGATGGTGAACCTGTTTTACAAAATTATAATTATTACATATAATTATTATATACAGTATTATAAAATTATAATAAAGTAAAACCTTTTTTACAATGCACAAACTTAACTAGCCAAGACTATGAAAAATTAGGCTTTTCAGCATCACTGTGATGTATATAAAATCAAGCCAGTTTGCTTATTTTCTGTGATCATATAATAATGTAATAGCCAAAAAGGGCAGTGTTCTCAGAGCCAGATACTAGGAGACAGGAATTTCTTGATCTAAAAAATAATCTCCGGGGTGCCTGGGTGGCTGAGTCGGTTAAACCTCAATTTGGCTCAGGTCATGATCTCACGGTTTGAGCCCTATGTCAGGCTCTGTGCTGACAGCTCAGAGCCTGGAGCTTGTTTTGGAGTCTGTGTGTCTGTTTCTCTCTCTTTGCCCTTCCCCTGCTTTCTTTCTCCCTCTCTCTCACAAAATTAACTAAACATTAAAAATAATAAAAAATTTCAGGGTCAGTTTAAGTATAAAATATTAATGTATCTGATATTGGACACAAATCATTTTTTATTCCTGACTCAATAAACCAACCTTTATGTGATTTTTTAACTTAAATTTTTAGGTTAATAGTGAAGAGTCTCATATGTAGAAGTTACCATTCAGAGTCCAAAGTTTGTATTCAGAGTATCTTTATGAAAGATATCAGAATAGATCTGTTTTGAATAACAGTAAGTAAATAGTCACCAAATCTCAGCCTTATCAGTTGAATGTAACTTTGTGCAACATAAAGTATAATGTAAGGATTACTGTTTTGTTAGAGAATAAACACATTAAAACTTGTAAACGTACTACTGGGGATAAGTGGGAATTTCCATACAAAATAGACATGTTTTGGATTTCATCAATAATAGCAAACATTTATATAGTACTATACTTACTATGTGTCAGATATATAGTAACATTGATTAACTCACTTAATCTCAGTAATTATATGAGACTGGTACCATTATTATCCTCCTTTCCAGATGAAGAAAGCAAGGTATACACAGGTTAAGTGATAAGCTCAAGGTCATATAGCTGGTAAACTGGGATTAGACCCTAAGCAATTTGGTTCCAGGTCCATGCGCTTAACCAATGCACAGTACTGTCCTTTTTCTGAAACAAGTAATCTTTTCTCAACAAGTTGTCCTATGCGGTGAGCCCTAGAAATAGAAAGAGTATTATGCTGAAATTGAATACTTTGCTTTCTAGAACCCAAGGGTATGGTGCTACCGCCATTCATCTAGCTTCCCAAGCTCCATAGTTTTTCCTCCTACTTCAGGTCTCCTGTTTGTAATCCTTTTAGGATTTCCTAATTGTAAAATCCTACCTATTAGGTTTCCTAAATATCTTCCAGCCTTGTTGTTCCTGTCTGCTGTCACTGTTTTCGCTACTTTTATCCTAACAATCAGTATCTGATACAAAAATTTCCTTGTTCGTTACTCTGCCTTCTGTGTCTCCACTTCTAGTCTTTATTCCAGGCAGCAGGTTGATTTTACCACTACTGTTATTTTTAAATGTTTAATAACACCCATTCTTATAAGATCAAATCCAGACTTTATCATGGCATCCAGAAACCCATTTCTCCCCCAAGATCCCTCCAATTTATTTTTCTGTCTTCAACTCCATCCACTACCCTCTGTACCCTTATAGTGCTTTCTTCCTAGAAGGCTGTCTGAATATACTGTGCTCCTTTATGTCTCATTGGTCTTTATCCATGCTCTTCTCTTTATCCAGAATGCTCTCCCCTCCATTTTGCCTAGTAAAGATTTGCTTATCCTGCAAGTTCTGACTCACTCGGTAGTGTCTATAAATCCTTCCCTAACTTACTCAGGTTTGCCCTGCTCCCAGAGTAATTTGTACCTACTTCTGATAGAATATTCTGATAGAATAGTCCATCAAATTGTATTATAGTTACTGTCATTGCCTTCACCAGACTTGGGGTATCTCATACTCCATACACATGGTTTAGCAGGTAAGTGCGCAATAAGTATTTTTGCATCAATGAATAAATATATTAAATTCTAACAATCTTTTCCATAGGTGCTGCAGATGATTACAATAGGATTGGTTCTTCACTATATGCTCTAGGAACTCAGGATTCTACAGATATATGCAAGTAAGGATTCTGATTTAAAACATGGGTCGCCTAGTGGCTCAGTTGGTTAGGTGTCCAACTTCAGTTCAGGTTACGATCTTGTGGTTTGTGGGTTTGAGCCCCATGTCAGGCTCTATGCTGCCAGCTCTGAGCCTGGAGCCTGCTTCAGATTCTAGGTCTCCCTTTCTCTCTGCTCATTCCCACTCACATTCTGTCTCTCTGTCTCTCAAAAATAAACATTTTTTAAAAAGTTTTAAAACATTAAATAAAACAAAAATTTTGCTAGCAGCCTAGGCACACAGAATGCCTGACCCAGTGGGCATTTAGATTATCTTCGTCAAAACACACCAGTAAGGGGCGCCTGGGTGGCTCAGTTCGTTAAGCGTCCGACTTCGGCTCAGGTCATGATCTCGCGGTCTGTGAGTTCGAGCCCCACGTTGAGCTCTGGGCTGACAGCTCAGAGCCTGGAGCCTGCTTCAGATTCTGTGTCCCCTGCCCCCCACCTCTGCCCCGTCCCCACTTGTGCTCTGTCTCACTCTCAAAAAGAAATAAAATCGTTAAAAAAAAATTTTTAAGAGCACATTTCTTTGGAAAAAAACCATTAATAAGGAGCTTCTTTATAAACTTGGATCGTTGTTGTTGTTGTATTTTTGTTTTTGTTTTTTCCTCTCTTCCCTTTCTCTCTTATTTCTTAAATCTTAAAAATAGGGGCACCCAGGTGGCTCAGTCAGGTAAGCCTCCAACTTCTACTCAGATCATGATCTCACGGTTCATGGGTTCAAGCCCCACATCTGGCTCTCCTATCAGCACATAGCCTGCTTCAGATCCTCTGTCTCATCTCTGCCTCTCCCTAACTCAAGCTCTCTCTCTCAAAAATTTAGGGGTGCCTGGGTGGCTCAGTTGGTTAAGCATCCAACTTCGGTTCAGGTCATNATTTCATGGTTCATGGGTTTGAACCCGCATCAGGCTCTGTGCTGACAGCTTAAGAGCCTGGAGCCTCCTTCAGATTCTGTGTCTCCTTCTCTCTCAGCCCCTCCCCTGCTCACACTCCATCTCTCTCTGTCTCTNCATACAAACATTTAAAAAGAAAATCTGAAAAATAAAAATTGACTTTAATGTATGTAATTTTAACATTTACAAAGTCTTATTTGATGAAAATTGGCTGACATGTATGTGTAAGGAAGAGACACAGAACTTAGGTCAAAATGTTCTTAGGTTTTGATGAAATTTATTATAAAGAAATATCCTGAAATTAGAATATACTGTATATATATGTATGTATGTATTTCTTTGGAGGCCAAATTGACTTTTAAAGTAAAATGTGATGCTATCAGTTTGTAATTTTTAAAGAGGCTGGTTATTCTAGTTTATAAGTTTAGTGAATCTCAAGGCAGTCCTAGGGTGACCAGATAGATAGATGTTGGACATGTTAGGATGGAAATACTCTCTGGATGTTTGCTTACACAACTGTCCTTTATTTAATTTATGTTAGCTTTCCGCATTCCTCTAATCATGGTTAATTTTAGTTCTTCCTATAATATGTTTAAACCCAACTCTTCATTGAAAAATAATCCAAACTTTTTTTTTCAATTTTAAGTGACGAAACTACTTTCCTAGTTTATGTCTTTTTCTGAACCACATCTTGAAACTTTTTTCTAGTGTATCTTGTCTTAGTAGACATGCAAGATCCAAAGATCCAAGTTTCTCGCCAGAGCAAGGTNGTAAGCATAAAAAAAAATTTTTTTAAGAGTTTGTAAGTCTTTGATAAGAAAAAGTTAACCTTGCCATATGTTACTGGGCATAAACCTGTCAGAGCAAGTTCTTTTTAGTAAAACAAAGTTCATAAAATAGTGTTTTAGCATTCAGTAGTACTTGCCCTCATCCAGTTATAACGTCACCAGTAATTACATACTTTACAGAATACTCTTTTAATAGATGTGCAATGGGATATTTTTTAGTCGGTATCAGCATTGAGAGAGGGGCTATTTAGTTAAAAGTGAACATGAATTTTGAGATAGAAATTGGTTATTCATTTCTGTTATTTTCTAAAACAAAGCAACTCTATTTAAAGGTGTTTAAAGTATAACTATCAGATAACTTCAAGAGCTATTCCAACCTTAATGTTTTCCTTTTAAATCAGCCTTTTGTCTCTTTGGATCTGATTGTTCTGTACTTCTATAAGAATTTTGAAATCATAGACTATATTCTCATGTGGCATACTAAAAGAATATAAGGAAAAATTTTTTTGGTTTAAATATATGGCTTAGGTGTGCCTGCTGGCTCAATGGAGCCATGCTCACTCTTGATGCAGGGGTTGTGAGTTCAAGCCCCACACTGGGTGTAGAGATTAGGGGGAAAAACTTAAATTTTTAAAAAGTTAAAAATAAATAAATATATGACTTAGATTGTTACCTTGAAGGGGGAAGACTTTCTGTAACAACAGTTGCCAAGTTATCTGTTATGGGTGGAAGTACAGAGATGTTGAACTAAATGAAGTCTGCAGTGAACAAGACCATCAAATATAACTGTAGTAAAATAACAATGTTCATTATTATTATTACGGTTTCGGGGCATGTTCTCTCAATGTTTGAATTGGAAAATCATTTCAAAGCTGGCTACTGATGAAATATTTTTCCCTTCCAGGTTTTTTCTCAAAGTTTCAGAACTATTTGATAAAACCAGAGTAAGTACTATCCGTTAACCTTTGGAAGTCTAAATCGTTGCATACAGTACTGTTTAACCTGTTATGATTGTGTTTAACTTTACTGAGAAAGATGAGTTCTACTTCAGAAGGAATGAAGAGACAGATTTAGATTTGAAAATTGTGAGGCTTTTTTTCAGGAAACTCATTTTTTAAAATTTTGGTATTTGTAAAAGTTCATATTCTTGATCAGTGAACATGTTCATTATGGAGACGAGTTTATTTTTATGAAGAATGATCTTTTTCTAGGGCTTTGTATGATAAAAGAACGTTTTAGATTTATTATAATTTTACCAAGATTGTATTACTTTTGATCCCCCATGACATACTGGTTTAAAAGTGAGTTATATTGGGGTGCCTTGGTGGCTCAGTCAGTTGAGCATCCAACTTCAGCTTAGGTCATGATCTCAGGGTTCATGAGTTTGAGTCCCACATTGGGCTGGCTGCTGTCAGCACAGAGCCTGCTTAGGATCCTCTGTCTCCCTCTCTCTTCCTCTCCCCTGCTCACGCTCTCTCTTTCTCTTAAAAATAAACATTTTTTTAAAGTGAGTTTAACAATATGAGGCAAATATACAACCACAGAAAGGTTAAATTCATAGTAATAATGCTTTAATATTGATGGTAGTCTTGAGTTTCAGGGATTAGTCTTAGATATAATTAGTCTTAGATACTCTGATAAAGTTTATAGAGGGGCGCCTGGGTGGCTCAGTCGGTTGAGCGTCCGACTTTGGCTCAGGTCATGATCTCGCAATTCGTGGTTTCAAGCCCTGTGTCAGGCTCTGTGCTGACAGCTAGCGCAGAGCCTGGAGCCTGCTTCGGATTCTGTGTTGCCTTCTCCCATTGTCCCTCCCCCACTCATACCTTGCCTCTCTCTCTCTCTCTTTCTCTTTCTCTCTCAAAAATAAACTTTAAAAAAAGTTTAAAATAAGTAGTTAAATAAAGTTTATAAAATAGTGAAAATGTTTATTACATGTTTAATGGTGCTTACCTGAGATTGGAAGTGGCTAGTCCATTGTAGAAATCTGATTTCAACACAACTTTGTCAATTGAGTAATGCATAGTGAATATAAGTAAAAGAAAAGGAGTTACTTTCTTATAAAGGAAACCATCATTAAATACATAAATGTTGCTATAGTGAAGGGTCCAGAAAGCCCATTATTTCACCTTTGGTATTTGTACAAATGAGCATTTTCCAGGAAGATACCGTTTTCTGTGTGTTTACATCAAAAGAAGGGGTCTGTCACAAAACAGTTTTATGAGTTAGTATTCCTGCAGAAGTAAATGTCAAGATGAGATTAGACATACAAGAGATTTATTGGGAAGAACAAAGAGGGAGGAGCAGGATAAACATGAAGAGCCGTCAGACCATAGTGCAGGTCTATACCTGCGAAAGGAAAGGGCAGAGGAAGGGAGGGGCTGGAGAGGAGTTCAGACTGTAGTGTAGTTTTTAAAAGTTTTGTCCAGATCAAAAGGGAGTCCCTCAGCCAAAGTTGCTCATTAGAGGCAAGTACCGCATCAGGCAAGAATGGGCTAGCACTACTGCCCTTGTGCTCTGTCACTGGGTGCAGCTGAGGCAGGGAGGAAAGGATGCATCATAACCTTGGGATGAATATTGTTCTGATCTAGAGAGATTGCAGTTGGGACTCTCAACCAACTATGCTCCTTGCGGCAAGCATTTTCTCATGAAGGAGACCTAGATGGCACATTGCCATAGGCACCACAGTCTTCATTTCTTTTGGCGTCTTGGTGTTGTTCTGGTTATTATCTATGTGGAACAAACCATCCTACAATTAGTAGCTTAAAAGAACAGCCATTTTATTATTCTGATGAATTCTTTGGGTCAAGAATTCACAAAAGGTGGAACAGAGGTGGGTTGCCTCTGCTCCATGATGTCTGGGGCCTCAGCAGAGAACATATGAAAGCGGTGGGCTAGAATACTCTGGAGGCTCTTTTACTCAGATATCTGGGGGTGATATTGGCTACCAGCTGAGACTTTAGCCAGCGCTATTGGCTGTAACACTTGCATGTTGCTTTTCCATGGAGCTGCTAAGGGTTCCTCACAGTATAGTGGCTCAAAAGCAAGCATCCTGAAAAATGGGAAGGGAAATTGCTAGTTTCATTAAGGCTTGGAAACTGGCACAGCATCACTTCTGTATTGGTCAAGCAATGTTAGGGCCCAGATTCAAGGGGAGGGGATACATACCCATACTCCTTAATGGAAGGAGAGAGGAGCCATATTTAAAAGCACCCAACTTCCATCTAACATGTTACCTAGATTTTTCTAATAAATCAGTTTATCTAAATTTATCTGTCAATTTTGAATATATTTATGTCTGTGCATTTTACTGTTAGGCTAAGAAGTTTCCTAAGTTTATTTCTCTATATGGGAATATTTCTTAAGAAGCTCCAAGGTTTTTTCTTTTTATTGAAACATATTTTACATATAAGAAAGATCATATATGAGAAGTATACACCTCAGTGAAATTTAACACACCCATATAATGAACACCCAGATCAAGAAATAGAACATTTAGGAGCACCTGGGTGGCTCAGTCAGTTAAGTATCCAACTCTAATGTTTCTTTTTTGTTTCTTTTTCTTTCTTTCTTTTTTTTTTTTTTAAGAGAGAGAGAAAGAGAATGGGAGCAGGGTAGGGGCAGAGAGAGGGAGGGAGACACAGAATCTGAAGCAGGCTCCAGGCTCCGAGCTGTAAGTACAGAGTCTGATGCAGGGTTCAAATTCACAAATTGTGAGATCATGACCCGAGCTGAAGTCTGACACTCAACCGAGCCACCCAGGCACCCCAAGCCTGCTTGGAATTCTCTCTACCCCCTCTATTTTGCCCCTCCCCTCTTCTGGACGTGCGTACTCAGTGACTGTCTTTCTCTCAAAATAAATAAAATTAAAACAAAAACAAAAAAAAAAAGAAAATTTGCCAGCAACCCAGATGCCCTGCCCCCCACTTCAGCTGCTTTCTGAGTCGCTACCTCCTGCCTAGGGTAACTACCATCTTAGCTTCTAACAGCAGAGATTAATTTTATTTTCGTATTTTTTGTAAGTACCTCATTCAGTGTGTAACTTTTATGTTTGGTTCCATTTGCTCAACATTACATATATAAGATTCATCTGTGTTTATTTTTTTATTTTGTTTTGTTTTTTCTTTTTCAGAAGAGGCAGAGAAGTACTTTCCTTTTTTTTTCCTCCTTCCTTCCTTCCTCTCTTCCTTCCTCTCTCTTTCTTTCTTTCTTTATCTTTCTTTCCTTCCTTCCTTCCTTCCTTCCTTCCTTCCTTCCTTCCTTCCTTCCTTCCTTTCCAGTTTATTTACTTTGAAAGAGAGAGAAAGAGCTGGGGAGGAACGGGGCAGCGGGGGGAGAGTCCCAAACACTGCCAACATGGAGCCCCATTATGTGGGGCTAGAACTCAAGAACCATGAGATCACAACCTGACCTGAAATCCAGAGTCAGATGCTTAACTGACTGAGCCACAAAGGCGCCCCTGTGTATTTTTGTTTTTCTGTTTCTTTTTTTAAGTTAATTTACTGATAGAGTGCGCATGCACAAGTGGGAGGAGGGGCAGTGAGCGAGGAAGAGAGAGAAAATCCCAAGCAGGCTCCATGCTACAAGCCAGAGCCCGGCTGGGGGCTCAATCTCACAAACCATGAAATCATGACCTGAGCCAAAATAATCAGATGCTTAACCAACTGAGCCACCCAGGAGCCCCAATTCATCCATGTTGTTGGCATGTAGGTATCGTTCCTTTATTCCTCTTGCTATAAACCTTTCCTTTGCAAGAATATACCTAAATTCATTCATCTGTCCTACTGTTGGTAGGCATTTGGATAGTTTCTAGTTTGGGGCTGTTTACAAATAGTACTTCTAAGACCATTCTTACATATTTTCAGCTAAAAACAAGTAGGTATTTCTGTCAGGTATATAATAACCAGGAGGGAGATTAGGGGTCTTAGGGTATCCACATGAAAAGCTTTCATAGATCGTGCCAAACCTTTTCCCAAAGTGATTGTACATACCAATTTACATTCCCATCAGAATAAATGTGAGCATTGGGTTGCTTCACAGCTTGCAATACTTGCTGTTGTCTTTTTTTATTGTAGTTATTCTGTTGGATGTGTAGGGCTTTAAATTTTAGTTTTATTTCAACAATAATTTCGGACATACAGAAAATTTGTGAGAATAGTACAAGGAATTCCTATACATGGGTCACCCAGATTTCCTGAATGTTAAATTCTTCTCCATTGCTTAAAGCGCTTTTTCCCCAAAATGTCCATGTTCATTCTGTTTCTGCTCTTCGTGTACATCTCTTTTTCTTTTTAATGTTTTGTTTATTTCTGAGAGAGAGACAGCATGAACAGGGGAGAGTCAGAGAGAGAGGGAAATACAGAATCTGAAACAGGCTCCAGGCTCTGAGCTGGCTGTTAGCACAGAGCCTGACGCAGGTCTCGAACCCACGAACCGTGAGATCATGACCTGAGCTGAAGTGGGATGCTTAACCGACTGAGCCACCCAGGCGCCCCCACATCTCTCTTTTTTTTTAAAGATAAGAATTAGGGGCGCCTGGGTGGCTCAGTCAGTAAAACCTCCAACTCTTGATTTCAGCTCAGATCATGATCTAATGGTTTGTGGGATCGAGTCCCTCATCAGGCTTTGTGCTGAGTACAGAGCCTGCTTGAGATTCCCTCTCTCTCTCCACTCTCAAATAAATAAATAAAAATTTTAAAAGATAAGAATTAATTGTAATGTAGTCAATACAGTTATCAATGATTTCCCTTGATGTCACCAAATTCTCAGTAGATAGATGTTCCTAGTTGCCTCACATGGCTTTTTACAGTGGAGTTAATTTGACCTAGATTCAAACAAGGTCCCTATATTGTGTTTGGTTGACACGATACATCCTTATTGTCTATCTCTCCATACTGAATTGAAGAGTTTCATCTTGTTAGTCTGACATGGCTGCTTCTCATTTTATCCCAACTCAAACTAACCACATCTGTTTATTACTCTCTGGTGTCTTCAGGCACATTTTGGTAATGTTTTGACTGTATTTTCTGGTTGTTCTCAGTAGGAAGATTGGTTTGAGTTACCTAGCCTACTGTCATTAGCCTTTATCACTTTAAAATCATGTATACATATCACTGAAAGGAAGTAACAAGAGAGAAAATGTAAGTGATGCTGAAAGATGGTACTAGAACGCAGTCTAACTGGAAACTTCAATCAGATATTGAGTCCTTCCATAAACTCACTAATTTCATTTGGTCTCATTTTTTCTATTCATTTCTTGTCATAATCATGAAGAAAAGTAATAGGCTAGTAGAAAGGAGAAGGTGAAGAAACTTAGGTTAAATAGGAATGGATAATATAGATATTTGTAACTAATTTTTTTATAGTAATTGAGAAAGAAAACGTTGGGTGTAGAATATGTGCTAATTAAATGCCTGTTTTTTTTTTCCCCCTTTTTCAGAAAATAGAAGCACGAGTGTCTGCTGATGAGGACCTCAAACTTTCTGACCTTTTAAAATATTACTTAAGGGAGTCTCAAGCTGCTAAGGTAACTTGATTGTTCATTGTTTTTTTTTAAATGGACTGTTTTATAAAAAGCCATCTCTTTATTTAGAGGTTAGACTTAAGATTATTGAAAGTTATCTCTTGATTTTAAATTTTAATTTCAAGTGTGAATTTTTTTCTACTTTTACAAATTATAGGTCAGAGAACCCCACATAAATGTTTCCTCTATCAGGGTGCCTGGCTGGCTCAGTTGGTAGCATGCAACTCTTAATCTTGGGGTCATGAGTTCATGCTCCACGTGGGGCCTAGTGCTTATTTAAAAAAATAAAAACTTGGGGTGCCTGGGTGGCTCAGTTGGTTAAGCATCAGGCTTTGGCTCAGATCATGATCTTGTGGTTCATGAGTTCCAGCCCCATGTCACACTCTGTAATGACAGCTTGGAGCCTGGAGCCTGTTTCAGATTCTGTGTCTCCCTCTCTTTCTATCCTTCCCCCGTTGTGCGAGCGTGTGCTCTCTCACTCTCTCTCTCAAAAATCTTTAAAAATAATAATAATATAACAAAAAAATGTTTCCTCCATAAACTTCTGATACAGTATAGTCTGGAATTTTTTTTTTTAATGAATTTGGTATATTCATTCAGGTAAAATGCCTTCAAAACAAAACGTAAAATCCTATAGCTAAAGGATGCCTGATTTGGGTCAATGTAAGTCTCTTGAGGGTGAGTGAGCTCTAAATCCAGGATTGTTTTATTTTAAGGCAACTCAGATTTCCTTTTGTTTTCTTTAATGTTTGTTTGTTTATTTTTGAAAGTTGGGGGGATAAGGGCAGAGAGAGGGAGACCGAGAAATGCAGCAGGCTCTGCACTGTCAGCACAGAGACCAGACCGGAGCTCAAACCCACCAGCTGCAAGATCATGACCTCAGCTGAAATCTCGAGTCGGGTCGCTCAACCGACTGAGCCACCCAGGGAACCAAATTTCATTTAGGAAGTCTGTGTGTGTGTAAGACTAAAACTTTTACTGTCCAAAAAATGTTTACCAGAAACATCTGAAAAAGACTGAAAGCTTAGTGGCTTAGATACTACAAATTTAGTGTTAATTTATGAATCAGTATATATTGTACAGAAAATTTACATGTGATCAGTGGTGATTTGAATGAGAATTTTTCATTCCTTATCAAATTACAAAGCCTGCGAGGGCTATTTATGACTCATGATCTCAGGATCTTGAGTTCAAGCCCCACATTGAGTATAGAGGTTACTTAAGAAATAAAACCTTTAAGGTGCCTGGGTGCCTCAGTTGGTCAAGTTTCTGACTCTTGGCTTTGGCTCAGGTCATGATCTCACAGTTCATGAGCTCAAACCCTGCATTGGACTCCACAATGATAGTGCAGAGTCTACTTGGGATTTTCTCGACCCTCTCTCTACCCCACCCCCTCTTGCTCTCACTCTCAAAATAAGTAAAGACATAAACTTTAAAAAAAATTTTTTTAAGCAGTTCTTTTTTTCCTCTTGTTGTTTGTTTATTTTTGAGAGACAGAGCACGAGTGGGAGAGGGGCAGAGAGAGGAGACACAGAATCCAAAACGAGCTCCAGGCTCCGAGCTGTCAGCACAGAGCCTGATGCGGGGCTTGAACCCATGGACTGTGAGATCATGACCTGAGCTGAAGTCAGATGCTTAACCGACTGACCCACCCAACTACCCCCCAAAAAAAACGTTTTTTAAGAATAAATACATAAAGGGGATCCAGGTGGCTCAGTAGGTTACGCGTCCGAATTTGGCTTGAGTCATGATCTCACAGTTCATGGGTTCGAGCCCCGTGTCGGGCTCTGTGCTGAAAGCTCAGAGCCTGGAGCCTACTTTAGATTCTGAGTCTCCCATTCTCTCTGCCCTTCCCCACTTGTGCTTGCTCTCTCACTCTCTTGCTCTTTCTCTGTCTCTCTCTCTCAAAAGTGAATAAACGTTTTTTTAAATACTTTTAATAATTAATTAGTTAAATCTTTATAAAACAAAACCACAGCATGATATGACTTCACATCCTCTAGGTGGCTTTAATCAAAAACATCAGTGTTGCCAAGGATGTGGAGAAATTGGAACCCTCATATAGTGTCTGCAGGGATGTAAAATGGTGCAGCCACTTGGGAACACAGTCTGGCAGTTTCT
>NW_027530684.1:0-5776 GCF_008692635.1 Crocuta crocuta
ATAAACTCTTTGTAAAAAAAAAAAAAAAGAAAGAAAGAAAGAAATCAATCACAGGAAGAAGTCTAGAAAACCTCCAAACACGGAGGTTAAAGAACACCCTACTAAGAAATGAATGGGCCAATCAAGCAATTAGAGAAGAAATTTTAAAAAAATATATATGGAAAGAAATAAAAATACAACAATCAAACTCTATGGGATGCGGAAAATGCAGTCCTAAGAGGAAAGTACATTGCACTCCAAGCCTATTTTCAAGAAATTAGAAAACGCGCAAGTATAAAATCTAACAGCGTACCTAAAGGAACTAGAGGAAGAGTAACAAGAGCACCCAAACCCAGTAGGAGAAGAGAAATAATAAAAACCCAGGGCAGAAATAGACAATACAGTAACAACAACAACAACAAAAACCACTCGAACAGGTTATTGAAACGAAGAGTTGGTTTTTTGAAAAAATAAATAAAATTGACAAACCTATAGGCTTCTCAAAAAGAAAAGAGAGAACACTCAAATAGACAAAATCATGAATGAAAAAGTAATTATTACAACCAACCCCTTAGAAATACAAGCAATGATCAGGGAATACTATGAAACATTATATGCCAACAAACTAGACAACGTAGAAGAAATGAACAAATTCCTAAACACACACTCACTACCAAAATTCACATGGGATGAGATACAAAATCTGAACGGACCCATAGCTAGTGAGGAAATTGAATCAGTGATCAAAAATCTCCCAACAAATAAGAGCCCTGGACCTGATGGCTTCCCTGGGGAATTCTAAGAGACGTTTAAAACAGAATTAATACAAATTCTTCTCAAGCTATTCCAAAAAACAGAAATCGAAGGAAAACTTCCGGATTCGTTTCACAAAGCCAGTGTCACTTTGGTTCCCAAACCAGACAGAGACCCAGCAAAAATAGAACTACAGAGCAATATCCTTGATGAGTACGGATGCAAAGATCCTCAACAAGATACTTGTAAATGGAATTCAACAGCACGTAAAAAGAATTATCCACCAAGATCAAGTGGGATTCATTCCTGGGTTATAGGGCTGGTTCAATATTCGCAAATCAATCAATGTGATACATCACATTAACAAAAGTGAAGATAAAACCATAAGATCTTGTCGTAGATGCAGAAAAAGCATTTGACAAAATACAGCATCCCTTCTTAATAAAAACCCTCTAGAAAGTCGGGATAGAAGGAACTACCTAAACATCATAAAAGCCATTTATGAGAAGCCCACAGCTAACACGATCCTCAATGGGGAAATACTGAGAGCTTTCCCCCAGAGATCAGGAACACGACTGGGATGTCCACTCTCACCACTGTTGTTTAACATATTCCTGGAAGTCCTAGCATCAGCCATCAGACGGCAAAAGGAAATAAAAGGCATCAAAGTTGTCAAAGAAGTCAAACTTTCACTTTTCGCAGATGACATGATACTCTATGTAGAAAACCCGACAGACTCCACCAGAAGTCTACTGGAACTGATCAAGATTAAAAGCTTCTGCATGGCAAAGGAGACAGTCAATAAAGCTAATAGGCAACTAATGGAATGGGAAAAGATAGTTGCAAATGACATATCAGATAAAGGGCTAGTATCCAAAATCTATAAGGAACTCACCAAACTCCACACCCAAAAAAGAAATGATGCTGTGAAGAAAAGGGCAGAAGACATGAACAGACACTTCTCAAAAGAGACACTTCTCCAGATAGCCAACAGACACATCAAATGATGTTCAGTGTAACCTCAACAACTGGGAAATACCAATCAAAAGCACATTGAGATACCACCTCACGCCATTTAGAGTGGCTAAAATGAACAAATCAGGAAACTCTAGATGCTGGCGAGGATGTGGAGACACGGTCATCCTCCTACACTGTTGGTGGGAACGTAAGCTGGTGCAACCCTTTTGAAAAAGAGTATGGAGGTTCCCAAAAAAATAACAATAGAACTTCCCTATGACCCAGCAGTAGCACTTTAGGAATTTACCCAAGGGATACAGGAGTGCTGATGCATAGAGGCACAATGCTCATAGTAGCACTCTCAACAGTAGCCAAAACATGGAAAGAGCCTAAGTGTCCACCAACTGATGAATGGATCAAGCAGATGTGGTATATTTATACAATGGAATACTACATGGCAACGAGAAAGAATGAAACCTGGCTTTTTGTAGCAATATGGATGGAACTAGAGGGTGTTATGCTGAGTGAAGTAAGTTGGGCAGAGAAGAACAAATTCCATATGTTTGCACATACAGGTGGATTAGGAGGTAGTTAACCGAGGATGAAGTGGGAGAAGGTGAAAAACGGTTGGGAAGAAGGATAGAGGCAAGAAGGATAGAGGCAAACCATGAGAGACTCTTGAATGCTGAGAACAATCTGAGGGCTGAGGGGGGTGGGGTCGAGGGGAAGGTGGGTAAAGGGCATGGAGGAGGGCACTTGTTGGGATGAACACTGGGTGTTATATGTAAACCAACTTGACAATAAACTAAGGGAAAAAAAGAAAACATTTTTAAAACTGGCTGATTGAAGAAATTTTCTATATACAGATGGTCGCTGATTTAAATGTCAATTTATAATTTTGTGGCTTTATGATAGTGTGAAAGCAATATACATTCAGTAGAAATCGTACTTCCATTTTTGAATTTTAATATTTTTCTGGGCTAGCAATACATTGTATATTACTTTCTTGTGAGACTGTGTAGACAGCAATCTGCAACTGCTAGTCAGCTGTAAGATCATGAGGTTACCCTCATACTTAAAACTGTTTCATACCCATACAACCATTCTGTATTTTACTTTCACTACAGTATTCAGTAAATTACATGAGCTTTTCAAAACTTTATTATAAAATAAGCTTTGTGTTGGATGGTTTTTCCAAATTATAGGCTAATATAAATGTTTTGAGCACTTTTAAAGGTGGCTATGCTAAGCTATGATGTTAGGTAGGTTAGGTGTATTCAATGCATTTTGACTTATGACATTTTCAACTTAGGATGGGTTTATCATAATGCAACTCCAATGTAAATCAAAGAAGATGTATACTGCTACAGTGAAACCTAAATAAAATCTACATATATGGTTTGTCTGTCTCTGCCTTTTACTAGAATCCAATTTGCTTCAGGAGAAGGCTGAAATCTTAACTGTTTTTAAATGCCAAAAGACACAAGACAAGTGTCTGGTGCATAAATGAATGTGATACAGAGGATGGAGTAAATAACAGCTATTTCAGCTTATTCTTGTACCATTTTTCCAATTGAAAAAATAAATAATAATTGCCAGTAATTGATAATCATCACTGACTCCTTATTAGGTCTAATTGCATTGCTTTTATTATCTCATTTAATCTTTAAAACATCAAATGAATTAGATGATATTATTATCACCATTTTACAGATGAGACTCCAAATTAGTTTAGTATACCCAATATATGAATTTCATTAGGTAAGAACATTTTTCTCTATATTTACCATTGTATAACCACAGCCTAGAACCCTGTTTTATCAGTATAAACAGTCAATATTTGTTGAAGGAATTATATTAGACAATTTAAGTTGAAGGTCTTGAGTTTAGTAAAGAATATGAGATTGGAATTTCATATTTGGAAAGTTACTTGAAACTTTTTAAAATTAATATATTCAGTACATATTTAATAGAGTCCTTATCTCCATGTTTGTCAATGATCTTGTGGACATAGAAGTGAAGAAACCTGATATTGTCCCTGCATTTAAGTGGCATACAGTGTAGTGTGAGTAGATAAGATAACCAGTAGAATGTGTATAGTGAGAAAAGAGAAGGTTGACATTAAAATAATTGAAAGACTCCCAACAGTAGGAGGAAAACATCAAGTTCCTTTTGCCCAGAGCCATGGGAAAAGAGAATTACAAAAATAATGGTGAGAGCAACATTGCCAAAAGCTGCAGATATTCCAAATAAAAAATTAAAAAATGACATTTATCATTAAGTCATAAATAGTCTCTGAGACATTGGTTTCAGTGGCAATATTAGAACCATATTTCCAAAAATTATATAATTCACGATGGTTATGGTAGGAATCTTCACTACTGAATGAAGGAATTTTGAATGAATAAATAAATGATTGAAATTACAGGCAGTATCGCCTTATCTATCTAGATTTACCTTCAATTACACATAATATGAAACTTAGAGTTTTGAAATAAGGTACTAAAATGTTTTTCATCTGTGCTTTTGTACATGCTGTCCTATCCACAAGAAATGACAGTTTCAACTTTTTAAATCCACAGCCTATCCCCGTTTCCATAATCCAATTCATTTAAGTTCTTCTTTGTTAAAACTTCTTATAGTTCAAAATTGGCCTCCCATCCTTGATTTCCTATATAACAGAGGCTATGCTAAACATTATCATACTTGATCAAGTGTCTGTTCCTATTTGTATTTTCTCCTCAACAAGATGAATAACTTTTAGAAGCTTGGACACCATTAAACACATGGAAATTATGTGCTGAATGCAAATATAATAATTTGATTTGGAAACATATTCAATAAAATTGAACTTAACACTGAGATAAATTTAAATGTGAAGCAAATTGTTTGTAAATAATTTAGAAACATTAACTTATGTCCTTATTTTTTCCCTTCCCCAACTCTGACATAAATGCCTTTTCCTAACTCCTAGAAGGATTCCCTTATAAAGGAATAAAAAAGAAATTACAATATAGTGTGGATGATTGACTTACTGGATAAATATGCTTAGTTGTCTAAATGAAATTGATTTAGTCAGTCATGCAAATGTTGACATTGTGTTTTGCTGAAAACTGAATGTAGTGTTAATTGCTGACATATTTTGGATTAGGTAGTCTTGCAATACGTCAATTGCCTATTAGTTTTATTGACTGTTTCCTTTGCCATGCAGAAGCTTTTTATCTTGTTGAGGTCCCAGTAGTTCATTTTTGCTCTTGATTCCCTTGCCTTTGGGGATATGTCAAGTAAGAAATTGCTGCGGTAGAGGTCAAGGAGTTTTTTTCCTGCTTTCTCTTCTAGGGTTTTGATGCGTTACTGTCTCACATTCAGGTACTTTAACCATTTTTGAGTTTATTTTGTGTATGGTGTGAGAAAATGATGTAGTTTCATTCTTCTGTATGTTCTTGTCCGGTTCTCCCAGCACCACCTGTTAAAGAAGCTGTCTTTTTTCCATTGGATACTCTCCCACTTTGTCAAATATTAGTTGGCCATCCATTTTTGGGTCCACTTCTGAGTTCTCCAATTCTATTCCATTGGTCTATGTGTCTGTTTTTGTGCCAATGCCATACTGTCTTGATGATGACAGCTTTGTAGTAGAGGCTAAAGTCCGGGATGGTGATGCCTCCGTTTTGGTTTTCTTCTTCAGTATTACTTTGGCTATTTGGGGTCTTTTGTGGCTCCATACAAATTTTAGGTTAGTTTGCTCTAGTTGTGAGAAGAATGTTGGTGCAATTTTGATTGGAATTGCATTGAATGTGTAGATTGCTTTGGGTAGTAATGACATTTTAACCATATTTATTCCTCTGACCCATAAGCATGGAATGTTTTTCCATTTCTTTGTGTCTTCTTCAATTTCCTTCATAAGTTTTCTATGGTTTTCATCATACTGATCTCTTATATATTTGGTTAGGTTTATTCCTAGGTATTTTATGTTTTTTTGTGCAATTGTGAAAAGAGAGAGCATTCAAATAGACAAAATCATGAATGAAAAAGGACTTATTACAACCAACCCATCAGAAATACAAGCAATTTTCAGGGAATATTATGA
>NW_027530684.1:5808-10322 GCF_008692635.1 Crocuta crocuta
AAAAAAAAAAAAAAAGAACTACAGGCCAATATTCTTGATGAATACACATGCAACAATCCTCAACAAGATACTTGCAAATTGAGTCCAACAGCACATAGAAAGAATTATCCACGATGGTCAAGTGGGATTCATTCCTGGGTTACAGGGCTGGTTCAATATTCACAAATCAATCATTGTGATACATCATATTAACAAAAGATAAAAACCATATGATCCTGTCGATAGATGCAGAAAAAAACATTTAACAAGATACAGCATCCCTTCTTAATAAAGACCCTGGAGAAAGCCAGGATGGAAAGAACTTACTTAAACATCATAAAAGCCATCTATGAGAAGCCCTCTGGAACTATTTTCTAAATGTGTCTCCTGAGGCAAGGGAGAAAATAAACTACTGAGACTACATAAAAATAAAAAGATTCTGGGAGCACATGGATAGCTCAGTGGGTTAAGCGTATGACTTCAGCTCAGGTCACGATCTCACAGTTTGTGTTTGAGCCCCATGTCGGGCTTTGTGCTGACAGCTTCGAGACTGGAGCCTGCTTTGGATTCTGTGTCTCCCTCTCCTTCTACCTTTCCCCCACTCATTCTCTCTCTCTCTCAAAAATAAATACACTTTAAAAAGTAAAATTAAGAAAAGAGCTTCTGCACTTTTGTTGTTGATAGGAAAACTATCAACAAAACTAAAAAGCAGTCTACTGGAAGGAAGAAGACATTTGCAAATGATACATACCATAAAGGGTTAGTATCCAGAATATATAAAAAACATATAAAGCTCAACACCCAAAAACCCAGGTAATCCCATTCAAAATGGTCAAAATTTACTGCAAAGAAGACAGACAGATATTCAACATCACTCATCAGTAGAGAAGTGCAAATCAAAACCATCATGAAGTATCACCTCGCACCTGTCAGAATGACTAAAATAAAAAACACAAGCAACAAGTGTTGGCAAGAATGTGGAGAAAAAAAATCGAATGCACTGTTGGTGGGAATGCAAACAAGTGCACCCATTTTGGAAAACAGTTTGGAGGTTTCTCAAAGAATTAAAAATAGAACCATTCTATTATCCAGTAATTGCACTACTGGGTATTTACCTTAAGTTTATTAAAATACTAATTCAAAAGGATATATGTACCTCCATGTTTATTGCAGCTTATTTACCATAGCCAAATTATGGAAGCTGCCCAAATGTCACTTGACTAACGAATGAATAAAAAGATGATGTATACACACACACACACACACACACACACTATGGACTATTACTAAGCCATTAAGAAGAATGAAAACTTGGGCACCTGGGTGGCTCAGTCTGTTAAGGGTCTGACTCTTGGTTTTGGCTCGGTCATGATCTCATGGTTGGTGGGTTTAAGGCCCACAATGGCTCTGCTCTGATGACACAGAGCTTGCATGGGATTCTCTCTCACTCCCTCTCTCTCTGCCCTTTCCCTGTGCTCGTTCTCTCTCTGTCTCTCTGTCTCTCTGTCTCTCTTTCACTCTCAAATTAAATAAATAAACATTTAAAAAAGCAATGAAATCTTGTGATGTGATACAACTTTGATGGATCTAGAGAGTATAATGCTAAGTGAATTAAGTCAGTGAAAGACAAATAACATATGATTTCATTCATATGTAGAATTCAAGAAACAAAACAAGTGAACAAAGGAAAATAAAAAGGACAGAAACCAAGAAACAAGCTTTTTTTTTTACACTTAACTATAGAAAACTGATGGTTACCAGAGGGCAGGTGGTAGGGGGATGGGCTCAATAAGTGAAGGAGATTAAGAGTACACTTATTACAATGAGAACTGAGTAATGTATAGAATTGTTGAATCACTATATCGTACATTTGAAAATAATATAACANTCTCTTTAAGGAAGAAATGTATAGTTTAGATATGAGCATTCAGTATTGGTAAGACCTAATATTTCCTGCAATAAATCAGTGGAAATCATCTCCAAGAAGACAAATATGATGAAAAAGTGTGCTCTAAATAGGTATTATTTACAATTACCAGCAGTGACAATGAACAAATTTGGAAGTACAAAGAATTTCAAAAAACATTAACTTGATTTCTTTTGGAATGCGGTAAGGCACAGTCCCAGTGATTGAGAGGAAAACCCCTCAATAATAGCTATATTTTATTGACTGCTTACTATGTGCCTCCCTTTTGAGTCTAATATATTATCTAATTCTCACATCAAAACTATTTCATAGGTAAAATTATTTTCTTTTTTTTTTCAGATAAAACAACAATAATGGCTTAGAAAAAAACAGTTTTCTTGGCAATACACACTCAGTTTGTTTTGGATTCAGGTTTCAAATGCAAATTTGTCAATATTTTAGAACTTAAGCACTTGACTTTACTTCCTTATTTAATTTAAAAAAATTTAAATTAAATTAAATTTTTAAAAAATAGTTTATTGTCAAGTTGGTTTCCATATAATACCCAGTGCTCATCCCCACAAGTGCCCTCCTCCATGCCCATCACCCTCCTTCTTCTCCCTCCCACCCCCATCAGCCCCCAGTTTGTTCTTGGCATTCAAGAGTCTCTCATGATTTACATCCCTCCCTCTCCCCCACTATTTTTCCCCTTCTTCTCTCCCATGGCCCTCCGTTAAGTTCCTCCTAATCCTCCTATACGTGCAAACATATGGTAGCTGTCCTTCTCTGCCTGACTTATTTCGCTCAGCATAACACCCTCAAGTTCCACCCATGTTGCTACACATGGCCAGATTTCATTCTTTCTCATTTGCCATGTAGTATTCCATTGTATACAGAAATCACATCTTGATCCATTCATCAGTTGATGGACACTCAGGCTCTTTCCATGTTTTGGCTATTGTTGAGAGTGCTACTATGAACATTGTGGTACATGTGCCCCTATGCGTCAGTGCTCCTGTATCCCTTATGCAAATTCCTAGCAGCACTATTGGTGGGTCTTAGGGGAGTTCTATTGTTAATTTTTTGAGGAACCTCCACACTGTTTTCCAGAGAGGCTGCTTATTTAAGAACTTAAGCACTTGACTTTACTTTCTATCTAAAGTCATATCCAGATTCCTTCTACCTATTTTATATTTCAGTCATGTTTCTCTCTATTCCTCTCATGCCTACAGGACTTCGTATGTGCTTTTCTCCCCCTAACTATTGACTGAAAAAATAAAAACTACTTGTGGCAGATCTTATATGGGGACTATATTTTCTGTAGAAAACCTTCTCTGATTTCTCAGAAAGTGTTGGCTACCTATGCTAGTGCTGTCACAGAATATTGTGAATTATTTCTTATCACACTGTGAAGATTTTGTTTGTTCTTTTCTGGATTGTAAATTCCTTATGGTATAAGTGCCATATTCAACTTCTTTACTATTGTATTTCCAGGCAATAACAGTTTCTAAAACACAGTAGAAACTTAAAATATTAAGTGAATGATGGGACCCTTGAGTGGCTCAGCTGGTTAAACATCCAACTTTGGTTCAGGTCATGGTTTCATGGTTCATGAGTTCGAGCCCCTCATCAGGCTCTCTGCTGCCAGTGCAAAGCCTGCTTCAGATCCTCTGTCTCCCTCTCTCTCTGCCTCTCCCCTGCTTGTACACTTGCACTGTCTCTATCTCTCAAAAATAAATAAGCATTTGCAAAAACTATTAACTGAATGACAGAGCTATATAAAATTTGGTAATTTTTATTTATACTTTGCATTTGTTTATGGCTTTCCTTTAAATGCTATAGAATATTGAAGCATTTGCATGTGTGCTAACTATCGTTTTGGATAGTAAGTTCCATGAGGTCACTGATTTTGTCATTTATATATTATTTTCATCCTGTCTGCAGAACTGGTGCAAAGTTTTGCATGTAAATGTTCTCAACAATTATTATTGAGCAATCTGACACTGGAAACATTGAAGAGAAATTANCTTGTGGGGATGAGCACTGGGTGTTATATGGAAACCAACTTGACAATAAACTGTTTTAAAAAATAAAGCTAAAATAAATAAATAAATAAAAATAGGTATGTTGAGGCATTAAAGAACATGAATTAGCAATTGGAAAAACTAACAGTATAGTTTAAAGGAAAAGCACTCAACATTAAAATTCATGGATATCAAGAAATGTGTGTTTAGCTCCAAATATAACTAAATGTTAACCCAGAGAAATCATTTCTCTTTTCTATGCTATTTTAATCTGATAGTCAGATGTATGTTTTTAGACAAAAAGTTTTCAGGATTTTCCAGCAGCAAGTGGAAGTGCATCTTCAGAAAACCCAAAACGTTTCATAAACATTTTCAGATATAGGTGCTCTTAAACATGTATATTCCTCATTTGAAAATATAGTTCCTTTGATGAAGAGTTTTAATTTTTCAACTGGTAAAAAGATCTCAGCTTGTAGATTCAGTATATAAACATCAGTCCCTGTTGTAGGGAAATATGATGCATGGAGGAAGAAGAAGCTCATGAATGAAATGGAAATACACCCTCTTTTCCTATTCAATAGCCAAAGACAAATAGTTATGCCTAG
>NW_027530684.1:10342-12584 GCF_008692635.1 Crocuta crocuta
CTATTCAATCCTGGATCTTCCAAAGAAATCTTACCCATTTCAAGTCATTGTTTTTAAATCACATTAAGAAAGGAGGGAAAGGGAGAGAGAAGAGAGAGAGAAGGCTTCAATAAACCGAATATATATTTTTTCACCCAAAGAACACGCCTCAAGTTTAGTACAAAACATTTTCTCCAAGTGCATTCAATCACTTCAAGCTACTTGCTTTTCAAAGGTGCATTGCCTAAGTAGTCAAAGTATACTGGCATTCATAATTAAATTATTTTTCCATTGATTATTTTTATTGCTTTATTTCACATTTTATCCTATTATTTATAAAACACAGTAATGAACTTCCACTCTTTATTGCATTATTTGGTAAACGTAACAAACTAGAGAACTAGAGCAATAAAATTAAGGTGATCTAGCAATAAAGCAATTCCCTGGATTTTAATTATGGAAAGTTATGTTCTAAAGGCTTTAAACCATGACTCTAATATGGGTCTCGGACATCACAGATTTAGGTATACCACTGTGAAATGCAAATCATCTAAAATATCTAGCTGATTTTGATTATGCATTAAAATTTTTAAAAAGAGATGGGGGGCTCAGTTGGTTAAGCGTCTGACTTCGACTCAGGGCATGATCTCGGTTCTTCGGTTCCAACGCCGCGTCGGGCTTTGTGCTGACAGCTCAGAACCTGGAGCCTGCTTCAGATTCTGTGTCTCCCTTTTTCTCTGGCCCTCCCTTGCTCACGCTCTCTCTCTTTCTCTCTCTCTCTCAGAAATAAATAAAAAAAAACATTTTTAAAAAATCAAATTTTTAATAAGAGAGAGAATACCTATAAACTATTTTTTTTCATGAATGAGGATAGCTGACAAGTACAGTTCTTGACATTTAAAAAGCTCTAAATACATGGNCGGCTCAGGTCATGATCTCACAGTTCGTGGGTTCGAGCCCCGTATTGGGCTCTGTGCTGACAGCTAGCTCAGAGCCTGGAGCCTATTTCAGATTCTGTGTCTCCCTCTCTCTCTGACCCTCCCCTGCTCATGCTATCTCTCTCTCTCTCTCTCAGAAATAAATAAAAACATTTTAAAAAATTTGTTTGCTTTTTCTTATCAAAATCTTAAAATAGTTTCACAACTGACTGAAGGTCTCAATGTTACAAACTTCTAAGATTCATTAAAGACATTACTTATTTATCTGAGTCTTATCAAATCATATTTTAATGTTCTTAAAGTTTTGTTTAAGTCTACACCCTCACTGGCAAAATTAGTTTTATTCACCGGATACAGATGCAGTATGGGCCCCAAGGATTGAGTTATATCAATTGGTCCCTTTTAAAGATAATTTCACTTAAGGGTGCTTGGGTGGCTCTGTTGGTTAAGTGTCTGACTTCGGCGCAGGTCATGATCTCACAGTTTGTGGGTTCGAGCCCCACATCAGCCTCTGTGCTGACAGTTCAGAGCCTGGAGCTTGCTTCGGATTCTGTGTCTCCCTCTCTCTCTGCCCCTCTCCTACTCAAACTCTCTCTCTCTCTCTTTCTCAATAATAAATAAACATTAAAAATGTTTTTAAAATAAAGATAATTTTACTTTAAGGTTTACCTTTATGACACATTTAGTACAAGTATTACATTATATGTATTTATGAATTTATTTTTCAGACTAACCTTTTATGTCTACAGATTTTTTTCTGATAGTATTTTTGTATAAAAAATCATTGTAGTACATCTATATGATACTTGATGCATAAACACTGACATTCTCCAAGATCATATAGTATATTCACAGAGTTGAGCAATCATTACCACAATCAAGTTAGAACATATTCATAACTTCTAAGATGAACCCCTCACCCTTTACCAATCACTCTTATTTCTCTCTAATCTTCGAACCCAGCCCTAGGAAACCGCTAATCTACTGTATGCTTTTATAGATTTACATATATTTGACATCTGATAAAAATGGTATTATATACTATGTGATGTTTTGTGACTAGCTTCTTTCACTTAGAATTACATTTTTAAGGTTTATCCATGTTGTAGTGTATGTCCTCACTTCATTTATTTTTATTACTGAGTAATATTCTATTATATGGAGAGACTACATTGCATTACCCATTATCAGTCAATGGACATTTAGGTTGTTTTGCATGTTTTACATATGTTTTTATTTCTCTTAGGTATATATGTACCTGGGAGTGGAACTGCTGAATCATATAGTTTAAGTGTATAACATTTCCAGGAACTACCAGACCTGCC
>NW_027530684.1:12856-13760 GCF_008692635.1 Crocuta crocuta
ACCAGACCAGACTGTTTTACAAAGTGCTGAGACTACTTTACATTCTCACTAGCATCATATGAAGATTCCATTCCTCCCTAACACTTGTCTTTTTCAACATATCCATCCTAGTATGTAGGAACTAGTATGTGTTTTTATTTAGAATTTTCCTGCTGAATAATGACATTGAGGATGTTTATTTTACACTTATTGGCCATTTGTATTGCTCCTTTGGTCATTTTGTATTTGGATTATTTATATTTTTATTACAGTCTTCTGAATATCCTTTATATAATATAAATATAAGTCCATTGTCACATACATGATTTGCAAAATTTTTGTTCATTTTGTGGAAATGTACCCATTTCACATTCTTGATGATGCCATCTGAGGCAAAGAACATTTTAATTTTGGTAAGCCCAATTTATCGTTTTTACTTTGTTACTAGTGTTTCTGGTGTCATATTTAAAGATTCATTGCCTAAACCAAGGTCATGCAAAATTTCACATGTTTCCTCCTAAGGATTTATATTTTTAGCTCTTACACTTAGGACATTGATTAATTGTGAATTAATTATTGTATATGGTACAAAATAGACTTTCATCTGTATCCTTTTGAAGATAAATCTACAGTTGTCCCATCACCATATGTTAAAAATTTTACAATATGTTACAAATTTTTTCCTAATCAAATTGTCTTGACATCTTTCTTTAAAATGAATTGACCAAAATTAGTTATGCAAGATAAATAGGTTCTTGTGATCTACTACACAGCATAGTGGTTAGAGCTAACAATATTGTATTGTGCACTTAAAATTTGCTTAGGGTAGATCTTATGTTAAGTTTACTTACCACACACTCATGTACAGACAATAATAATAGTAATAATGATACTAATAATAATAAACAAGAGGAAACTTTAGGGC
>NW_027530684.1:13888-16077 GCF_008692635.1 Crocuta crocuta
GGATAAATAGGTTCTTGTGATCTACTACACAGCATAGTGGTTAGAGCTAACAATATTGTATTGTGCACTTAAAATTTGCTTAGGGTAGATCTTATGTTAAGTTTACTTACCACACACTCATGTACAGACAATAATAATAGTAATAATGATACTAATAATAATAAACAAGAGGAAACTTTAAGAGACTATAGATATATCTATAGCCTTGATTGTGGAAATTTAATGAATCCCCAAACTCATCAAGTAGTATACATTAAATATATGTGATTTTTTACATGTAAATCATATGTCAATAAAGTGATTTTAAATAAACACTAAAATAATTACCATAGATATGTGTGTTTATTTCTGGACTCTCAATTCCATTCTGTGTATCTATATATTTATCCATATTCTATGAAAAAATCTTAAAACTACACTGTCTTGGTTAAAGTTGTGTTGTAGTTAAGGTTTGAAATTAGGCAATGTGACTCTTTCAATGTTGTTCTTTTTTTTTTAATAGCTTATTGTCAAGTTGGTTTCCATATAACACCCAGTGCTCATCCCCACAAGTGCCCTCCTCCATGCCCATCACTCCNCCTCAAGTTCCATCCATATTGCTACATATTTTTTTTTCTATTTTGGCCCTTTGAATTTTCATATGAATTAATGGACCAATTTGTCAATTTCTGCAAAAATTCCAACTAGAATTTTTATGTGGATTATGTTGAATCCAAAGATAAATTTAGGGAGTATTAGCATGCTAACAATATGAAATCTACTGATTTTTGAACATTCCATTTATTTAGATTTCCTTCAACAAGTTTTATGGTTTTCAGAATATGTGCTTTGAACTTTTTTGTTAATTTTACTACTACTTTATGCCTCTAACGCTATTGTCAATAAATTATTTTTTACACTTTATTTTGATATTGTTTTTTATTAAAATTTTTATTAAAATGTTTATATTTTACATTTTATTTTGATTTGTTCACTTCAGGCTTTAGATATATACTTGATTTTTATTTATTGATTGTGTATCCTGAGAGTTTGCTGAACTTGTTTACTAACTCTAACAATTTATGAGGGAATTTATTAACATTATATATATATATGTATGTATGAAAATAGCTTAGGGTTCTGGTTAAGATAGTGACACAGGAAAATTCTAAACGCACCTCTTCCCATGGTCACATGGACTGTACAGCTCCATATGGAGTAATTTTTTCTATAAAAACCTAAAAGCTATCTAAATGATGACTACACATTGAGAAAATGAAAAGGAAGGAACATCAAATTGGGTAAGAGAGGCTGAAATACAGTTTTCTATAGGCTTCAACTTTGATGTGACCACCTACAATGAAGAGATAACTCAAAAACCACAGCTTCTACCTGAGGAGTAAGAGTTCAAATCCCATATTAGGTGCTCCATCTTTTAAGACACATACTTGGGAGACAAGTTCCCAGTACATTTAAAAAATTTTTAAACTAACAGTCTCACACTCTGAGACCTACAAAATGGTAGTAATTTGAGAAATGCCTCTTAAAAGGCTAGCATGCTCAGGCTCACCTACCCCAGGACCCAGCTCAAAGGCAGCCGATCATGCCCAGACTTAAGGTGAGGGAATCACTTGTTTATATTAAAACTAGGCCTGGGAAGAAAGCATTTAATTTAATACACAGATTTAGGAGCCTGCCAGAACACTTTCTAGGGACAAAGACTAGTAGGTGCCATCTTTGCACTCTCCCTGCTTTAGAGCACCAGTATCTCCCAGAAGGGAACCTTTACACTCATCTAGTGGCCTGATATTTGTGGCTGCCAGACAAGGGATGTTCTTTGATCACCTGATTATGGAGGCCAGAGAAGCTTGCATAACTGGTCTCATGGCTCTGTAATAATCAGTGTCACTAAGAAAAGAGCTCATACCCATGTCTAGTGCCCTGATTTTTGTGACCACCAGTAGAAAACACCTCTAAAATGGGAATGTAAACTGGTGCAGCCCCTCTGGAAAACAGTGTGGAGGTTCCTCAAAAAATTAACAATAGAACTCCCCTATGACTCAGTAATAGCACTGCTAGGAATTTACCCAAGGGATATAGGAGTGCTGATGCATAGGGGCACATGTACCGCAATGTTCATAGCAGCACTCTCAACAATAGTCAAAACATGGAAAGAACCTAAGTGTCCATCAAGTGAGGAATGGATCAAG
>NW_027530684.1:16249-24215 GCF_008692635.1 Crocuta crocuta
CAGGAACTTTCTCTTTCTATGGAAAAGATTTATTAGCTTATTATTATGATTGCTGTCTGAGGGGCAGGTTTCTAATTAAACACACTTCTAGAAACCAACTGTATTCTTTTCAAGAGACCTTAGGAATGGGCATTCTGTGGTCACCTTCTGCCATGCTCCAGAAAACTACCGTCTCCTGAAGAGGAGCTTGACATGTCTGGTGCCCAGTTTTTATAGTGGACACCTCTTGTTTACCTGACTCTGGTGCCCAGAAGGGCTTGCATTCCTGGGTCTTAAAAGGTTATGATAATCACAGGGAAAGCCTGTGGCAGGCTACCACTCCCAGGACACTAAACAAACAGTGGACTGAGGCACATTTCCCTGTCCTCTCAGTATTGTGTAAAGGAGGCCACTTTGCTTGTTCTGGAGAATTTGACAAAGAGTAACGCTTTAGATTTGGCACACATTTAGTGGTCTGCGGAGCTGCTCTTAAAGAATGGAGATTGTACTTGGTGCTCTTTCTTTCATCATGACTTTCTTCCTCTGCTTTGCTTCAGATCACCAGTATCTCCCATAAAGGAGATTATACTTTCATATGGAACCCTGGTTTTTGTGATTGACATGCAGGGAATACCTCCACAATGCCTGGCTCTCGTGACCAGTGGCGCTTATGCTTGCAGCACCTCAGGGCTGTTATATTTGCATATATTTGAAAGCTGTTGCCTAAGGCTCAGGCTTCTAATGAGCCTGAATTTAGGGGCTGAAATCCTCCTCTTTGGTACACTGAAAGGTCGTGGCACATCTTCAACTACTGGGAGGTACAAAAAATATAATAAGCTACCTGGACAAGCACAGAAGTTTTAGTGATAACCAAGAGCAGAGGGAGGGCTGAACAAAAGTTTCATCTCTTATAAAAAACTAGTTCTTTGAGACTGAGAGAGGTGGTTGTTTCATTTACAGTATAGAAACCAACAGAGAAAAGCAAACAAAATGATGAAACAGAGGAATATGTTCCAAATGAAAGAATAAGATAAAATCTCAGGAAAAGGTTGGAAGGTGGCAGTGGAGTAGGAGGACCCTAGGCTTGCCATTTCCCAAGAACACAGCAAGATAACTATCAAATCATCCTAAATATCCCGGAAATTGACCTGAAGACTTGCAGAAAAAAACTTCACAACTAAAGGCACAACTAAAGTCTACAGATCACACTGAAGACTGTAGGAAGTTCAAAGACACAGTTTAGGAGAGAAACAGATTATGGTTGCTGTGGTGGGGAGAAAGCCAGTCAGAGAAGGGCAATAAGAAGAGTAGCACACAGGGAAACACACAAGAAAAACAAGTTGCCATAGCAATTGTCTTAGAATTCAAGAGGGGCTGAATTTCATGAGTTATTGCAATCAGTGGGGTTGAAAGCTTCGAGTTTTAAAAGTCAACAGTGTTGGCTAGAATAAAGCTTGGAAAACATTGTCCTCCTCTTGGAGAGAAGGCAGAGCAAATAATCCGCAGACATAGAGGGTGGAAATAGCAATCTGAAGAGCACCTGGGGCTCACAGTGTGGAGGTTATTTGTTCATCTGAGAGTATGTACCAGAGAGGCAGAATCCATGGAGACACCTCTCTGGGAACAAAGGAAATGGAAGGTGCCATTTCCTATCCCTGCCCTTCAGCATAAGAACAGGGCCACCTCTAGTAACCAGCACAGCACTTACACTTCCTACCTAACTTGCTTACATTAAGACCCCACATTCTGGTGCAACTGCCCTTCCCAGTCACACTTGACTCAGTCCAAGCAAGCCAGGTCCCCTTATTCAGAAGACTGGCCCAAACACCTGCTTACACCATGTCTCTTGACCTGGGAGTTTTGCAATGCCTCAGTTCCAGTGGCAGTGTTGACAGGTGGCATTTCAAAAACAGACAACAACACAACTGGTTAAAACATACTACATTCAGGCCAGGGACCAAATACTGCACTCACCAGGTAAAGAGAGATTCTATAGTCAACTGGCCTGAAGGATAACATGGCCAGGACAAAACAGTAGAGAACATGCAGCATACATTGGAGACACTTGTGGAAGTGTCAGACCCTAAGGAACAGGATACACTACAGAGCAGGACATACAGGTCCTCTTCTTCATAAGGCCAGTACCTTCGAGAACAGATGTAGGTAGCTTTTCTAACACAGGGAAAAATCACAGAGACTTAGCCAAAATGAGAGGATGGAGAAATTTGTTGCAAATGAAAGTAAAGGACAAGGCCATGGCTGGAGATCTAAGCAACACAGATATAAGTAATATACCTGATAGAATATTTAAGGCAATGGTCATAAGGATACTCAGTGGACTTGAGAAAAGAGTGTAAAATATGAATGAAATCCTTAACACAGATACAAGAAATAATACAGTAGAGATAAAGTGCTCAATAAACTAAATGATAAACATGCTTGATAGAATGAACTGTAGGCTGAAGGAAGCAGAGGAATGAACTACTGACCTAGAAGGCAAGGTAATGGAAAATTATCAAGCTGATCAAGAGAAAGTAAAAATAGTTACATAAAATAAGAATAGATCTAGGAAACCGAGTGACACCATCAAGTGTAATAACATTCATATGATAGGATTGACAGAAGAAAAAAAAGAGAGAGAAAAGAGGACAGAAAATTTATTTGAAGAAATAATGGCTGAAAACTCCCTCAATCAGTGGAGGAAACAGATAGATCTAGGAGGCATAGAGAACCCCCAGCAAAATCAGCAAAAGCAGATCCACAGCACAAAATATCGTAATTAAATATGAAATACAGTCATAAAGAATAAAATTAAAAGTAACAAGACAAAAGAAGACAGTAAATTACAAGGGATTATAATGCTAGCATGGGATTTTTCAGCAGAATTGTAGAAGCCAGAAGTGAACGACACGATATATTCAAAGTCCTGAATGGGGAAAATCTGAGCCAGGAATATTCTATCCATCAAAGCTATCATTCAAAATAGAAGTAGAGATAGTTTCCCAAGCAAACAAACTAAAGGAGTTTCTGACCACTACGCCAGCCCAGACAGAAATATTAAAGGGGATCTAGGTGGAAATGAGAAAACAAATGATGGTATAAAAGTAAGAAACACAAAAGCAGCCAAAATGAATATTGCTGTAAAAAAATCAGTGAAGAATCTCACAAAATCTCAAAAATTACTTTGAACGTAAATAGCTAAACACTCCAATCAAAAGACATAAGGTGACAAAATGGATAAAAAACAAGATCCATCTATATGCTTCCTATAGCAAATTCATTTTAGACTTAAAATGAAGGGATGGAAAAGTTTGTATCATGCAAATGGATTTCAAAAGAAAGCCAGAGTAACAATACTTACATCATACTAAGTAGACATTAAAACAAACACTATCAAGAGACAAAGAATACTATGTAATAATAAAGGTGACAATCTATCAAGAAGTATAAAAATTATAAATATTTATGCACCCAAACACATAAAAGTGTCCATAACAAACATAAAGGAACCGATTGATATAAATACAATAATAGGAGGACACTTTACCACCCCACTTATATCAATTGTCAAATCATCCACACAGAAAATCAACACAGAAGCAATGACATTATTGACACACTAGAACAGATGGATTTAACAGACATATTCAGAACATTCTATCATAAAACAGCAAAATACATACTCTTTTCAAGTGTACATGAAACATTCTCCAGAATAGATCACATAGTAGACCATAAAACCAGCCTCAACAAATCCAAGGTCAAAGTCATACTATGCACTTTTTCTTGTTTTTTTTTTTTAATTTAAATTTCAGTTATACAGTGTAATATTATATTATATATTATTACTATATTATATAGCATAATATTAGTATCATGTGTATGATAAAATGATTCAACTCTTTTATACAACACCCAACATTCATTAGAACAAGTGTACTCCTTAATCCCTATCACNNNAGTCCAAATCCTTTGGGATGCAGCAAAAGTGGTTATAAGAGTGAAGTATACAGCAATACAGGTCTACATCAAAAAGCAAGAAAAATCTCAGAAAAATTTCAAATAAAGAACCTAACCTTACACTTAAAGGAGCTAGAAAAAGAACAAGAAGTAAAACTTAAAACCAACAAAAAAAGGAAATAATAAAGACTAGGGTAGAATTAAATGATGTAGAAACTAAAAAACAAAACAAATAAACATAAAAGATCAATGAAACCAGGATCTGGGTCTTTGAAAAAAATCAATACAATTGATAAACCTCTAGCCAGACTTATTATGAAAAAAAGAGCAAGGATTAAAATAAATAAATTTACAAATGAGAAAGGACAAATAACCAACACTACAGAAATACAATTTTTTTTTACATATTTATTTTTGAGAGACAGAGTGAGACAGAGCGTGAGCAGAGGAGGGGCAGAGAGAGAAAAAGTCAGAATTCGAAGCAGGCTCCAGGCTCTGAGCAAGCGTTCAATACAGAGCCTGATGCGGAGCTCGAACCCATGAACTGTGAGATCATGACCTGAGCCAAAGTCGGGTACTTAACCGACTGAACCACCCAGGCACCCCCAGAAATACAATTATAATAGAGTGTTATGAAAATTACATGCCAACAAATTGTACAACATAGAATAAATAGATAAATTCTTAGAAACATATAAACTACCAAACCTGAAAAAGGATGAAATAGAACATTTGAACAGACTGATAATGAGCAAAGGAATTGAATCAGTAACAAAACCACTCCAAACAAACAAAAGTCCAGGACCAGATGACTTCATAGGTAAATTCTACCAAACATTCGAAAAAGAGTTAATACCCAACCTATTAAAAAAAATAGAAATGGAAGGAAAACTTCCATTATCCTCATACCAAAACCAAGTAAAGACACCACTAAAAAAGAGAACTACAGGCCAATATCCTTGATATCCCAGAAGCAGATATCCTCAATACAATAGTAGCAAAACAAATCCAACAATACATTAAAAAATCATTCACCACGATCAAGNTAATATTTGCAAATCAATGTGCTACATCACATCAATAATAGAAAGGATAAGAACCATCTAATCATTCCAATAGATTCAGAAAAAGCATTTGACAAAGCACAACATCCTTTCATTATAAATACCCTCAACAAAAAGTACATTTAGAGGGAACATAACTGAACATAATAAAGACCATGTATGAGAATCCCACAGCTAACATCATCCTCAATGGGGAAAAACTGAAAGCTTTCCCCCTAAGGTCAAGATCAAGAGAAGGATGTCCACTCTCACTTCTCTTCAACATAGTAGTGGAAGTTCTACACACAGCAATTAAGCAACAAAGAGAAATAAAAGGTATCCAAATTGGTAAGGAAGAAGTAAAACTTTTACTATTTGCAGATGACATGATATTGTACATAGAAAACCGTAAAGACTCCATCAAAAATCTGCTAGAACAGATATATGAATTCAGTATAGTTGCAAGATATAAAATAAATATACAGAAAATGTGTTGCAATTTTATACACCAATAATGAAGTAGCAGAAAGAGAAATTAAAGAATCAATACCATTTACAATTGTATCAAAACGCTATAAGATAGCTAGGAATAAACTTAACCAAAGACGTGAATAACCTTTACTCTGAAAACTAAAACACTGATGAAAAAAACTGAAGATGACACAGAAAGCAAATGGAAAGACCTTTCATACTCATGGATTGAAAAGAACAAAGATTGTTAGAATGTTATACTATTCAGAGCACACTACACATATAATGCAATCTCTATCGAAATACCACTAGTTAGTCAAAGAAATACAAATAACATTATTTCACTCATTGTGGAATTTAAGAAAGAAAACAAATGAGAAAAGAGAAAAAAAGAGACAAAGAGAGGAAAAAAAAAAACAGACTCTTAATTATAGAGAACAAACTAATGGTTACCAGAGGGGAAGAGGTGAGGGGATGGTTGAAATAGGTGTGAGGGTTAAGGAGTGCATTTGTGATGAACACTGGGTGATGTATGGAATTGTTGAATCACTATATTGCACACCTGAGACTAATATAACACTGTTAGTTAAGAGAAAAAAATCTCAGAAACAAAAAAGTTAATGAAATGGATATAGGTAACTTACCTGATAAAGAGTTCAAGTTCTCTTTTTTAGTAGTGTCTTTACCTGGTTTTGGTATTAGGATAATGCTGGCCTCATAGAAAGATGCTTAAGGGTTTGGAGAGAACACAGGGTGAACAGAATGATATTTTAACAAAGATATGGAAAATATAAAGAAGTACTAAACAGAAATCCTAGAACTGAAGAACTCAATAATTGAGTTGAAAAATACACTAGAGGTGCTCAATAGCAGACTTAGATAAAGCAGCAGAATGAATCAAGACAGTGAAAGTTAACCAATCAGAGGAGGAAAAAGAAAAGAAAATGAAAAAAAAATTGAAGATAGTTTAAGGGATTTATGGGACAACATCAGACTATAATTCACATTATAGGGCTCCCAAAAGAAGGAGAAAGGAATAGAAATCTTATTTGAAGAAATAATGGCTGAGAACCTCTTTAACTTGGGGAAGGAAACAGACAACCAGAACCAAGAAGCTTAGATAGTTCCCAATTTGATGAACCCAAAGAGACCCACATCAAAACACATTATAATTGGGACGCCTGGGTGGCTTAGTCGGTTAAGCGTCCGACTTTCGCTTAGGTCATGATCTCGCGGTTCGTGGGTTCGAGCCCCGCGTCGGGCTCTGTGCTGACTGCCAGCTCAGAGCCAGGAGCCTATTTCAGAGTCTGTGTCTCCCTATCTCTCTGACCCTCCCCTGCTCGCTCTCTCTCTCTCCTAGAAATAAATAAAAATATTTAAAAAAACACATTATAATTAAATGTCAGCTGAAGACAAGGAAAGAAAAATCTTTGTTTGCTAGAAGTTACGAGTGCAGCAATCTGAATCTGGGCTTTTCTTGGCTGGGGGTTTTTAAATTACTGATCAATTCCCTTCCTCATATTATGTTCATAATTTCTATTTCTTCATCTTTCCATCTTAGTATGTTGTACGTTTCCAGGAATTTCTCCTTTCTTTATGTTATTCAGTTTGTGGGCATATAATTGCTCAAAGTGCTTTTATACGATCTCTTTATTTCTCTGACACCATTTATAATGTGTCCTTTTTGATCAACTCTTATTTTTTTCTATTATTTTTAGTCTCTATTTTATTTTCTATCTTCACTAATTTTTATTCTTCCCTTCTACTAAAATTGGACTTCCTATTTTTCTTCTTTTTGTAGTTCCTTGAGTTGTAAAATTAGGTTGTTTAATTGTGATTCTTCTTTTTTATTGTAGGTATTCATTGTTATAAACTTCACCCTTAGAATTGCTTTCGCTGCATTCCATATTTTTGATGTTTTATTTTCATTTGTCTCCAGATATTTTATTATTTCCTTTTAATTTATCCTTTGAACCGTTGGATTTTCAGGTGTACATTGTTTAATATCCATGTATTTTTTAATGTTTTATGTTTCTGCTATTAATTTCTAGTTTCATATCAATATGATGAGAAAAGGTACTTGATATAATTTAAGTCTTCTTGTTTTGTCGCCAAACATGTTATCTATTTTGGAGAATGTTTCATGTACCCTTGAAAAGAATGTATATTCTGTTTCTCTTTGGTGGAGTATTCCATATATGTTTGTTAGATCCATTTGGTCTATAATGTTGTTCATGTCCACTGTTACCTTATTGTTTTTCTGTCTGGATAATCTATTCATTGTTGAAAATGGAATACTAACATCTACTATCATTGTATTGCCATTTATTTCTCTTTTCAGTTAGCCTAATATTTTCTTCACATAGTTAAGTTCTCTGATGTTAGGGTCACATTTATTAAAATTTATTATATTGTTATAAATTTATTTATCAATTGATCATTACACAATGTTTTTCTTTGTCTCTTTTGACTGTAAAATATTTGATCTGATTTAAATATATTTACCCAGATCT
>NW_027530684.1:24366-25943 GCF_008692635.1 Crocuta crocuta
GTCAGAATACTTTCTAAAATTGTATCATTATCATCAAATACATATAATTAAATCTGCATTTGAATAGAAACCATATTTTATTTGGTTGCTTAAAGAAAAGGCTAACTGATGACTGAAATAGTATTGGCCAGAAAATCAGCAGACCAGTGTGCTAATTTCAAATATACTACTAAGTGGTCTCAAAATGTTGAACAGTCTTGTACTCATTCTGAATTTTTGTTTGTCATTTTCTCCTAAAATATGTTTCTGAGAACAACTTCCCACAACATTATACACACACACATACACACACACACACACACACACACACACACATACACACACACAATGTTCTGTGGTTATATAAGTTCAAAAAATACTCCAAACTAAAACTTATATTGGAGAGTCATGATATACTATATAGCATAGCTGTAGATATACTCAGTAAAGGAACATGTTAAGACATTTTAACCCGCTTCTTTTTCAAAATTGTGTCTGAAATGGAAACCCCCTCCCCATTTTGTCTATCCCTAACTTCTGTGTAAAACTGTTCAATGGAGCATACTTTTGCAAATATTAAAATATATCCTTTCCTCTGATGATCTTTCTAGGTACATTATATGATTCCTACTCCAATTCTTTAGTAATGTTTCAAAACAATACATGCAACACTCAATTATTACTTATGTTATTATTTAGCAAAATATCCTTGGATAGAGTTTTTATGTGTCAGTATGTTTTGAATGAAAATAACAGAAAACTTTTATTCAAACTGGCTTTAATTATAAAATGTGTTGTCATATAATATTTAAAAGTATAAAGACACAGGAGTTTTATGTGAGAGTTCTACTCTTCTTTCTCTGTTATTTTTGAGTTTGAGTTCCTTCAGATGTTGTTTCCATTCTCAGTTGCATAGTAAGATAGTTATTTAAGTTCTCAACATCAGTCATGATATGAAAATATCCACATGAAAATGTGTTCCAAACAGCCACATGAAATGTTTTAATGTGTTCTTTTCTTAGGAGTGAGGAAAATGTTCCCCAAAACAGATCAGAGGACCTCAACCATAGATAATTGGTCACATGAATATTCTTAATCCAATCACTGGCAAGAAAAATGCAATTACCATGAGTGGATTCGTCCAAATTTTATCCACCATCTGTAGGTAAAAATCAGGCAGCTTTCCTTAAATCAAACACATGATTTTATGCTGGCAAGTGGATAACAAAAACAAAAATCATTGTTCTTGTAGGAAGAAGAGGAGGGTATGGCATATTGAGCAGGTGACATAAAAGTTATGTTTATAATCTNAAGTCTTTGAAATAGGACTTAATTTAAATAGAAAAACACACTGATGAGAAACATCACATGGAAGATATGAAGATCTGGGATCTATTGTCAGTCCTCAGATTTAAAACTACATTCTTAGGCAAATCATTAAAAACATTTGAACTTCACTTTCCCTACCTACAAAGAGATGATATTACTTACCTATCATAATTAATCATAATTGTAAGAAATACTATGAGAGTTCTCTGACTTAGAAGTACTATTTTATTTTATTTATTTTATTTTAAAACATTTTATTGAATTATCTT